>NC_057800.1:343653284-344027283 GCF_018294505.1 Triticum aestivum | reverse complement strand
CATTACGATTTCGTGGTAGATCAACTCTTGTAACACCCATATTCATCAATATCAATCAAGCAGGACGTAGGGTTTTACCTCCATAGAGAGGGCCCGAACCTAGGTAAACATTGTGTCCCTTGTCTCCTGTTACCATCGATCCTAGATGCACAGTGTCGGATTCCAGGCTCCGCAAAACCCTTAAGATTCGAACACAGGGGCGTGACAAAGATCTCTCCCACTACACATCCACCTAGCGCCTCGCTCTTCTCCTCGTGGTGGGAATGGAATGCAAGCAAGCAAACACGTAGATCACACAAGAGTTTACCCAGGTTCAGGCCACCTTGCGGTGTAAAACCCTACGTCCTGCTTTAGTGGATTGGCCTCGCGAGGGCTCGAGTATGAACAAATACAGTGGTTTCCTGAGCTCAGGACGCGAGCTCAAGAGGGGTGAGGAAGCGGATGTTCTTGCTCCTTTGCTATGCTAAGTCCCAATGGGTTGATCCTCTCTCTCTCTCTATGCTAGGAGCCCTAGCTACTTATATAGACAGCCAGGGTCCTCTTCCCCCGAAATGTTTAGGCGGGAATGGAATCCCACAACGGCCATTTGAGCGGGAACACAAGGACGCTCCTATCCTGACAACAGGTGGTCTTCGCCTGCAAAGAGAGCAGGCGGTGACGCGGTGTTGGGCTGGGCGATGACATCCTTCCTGCCGTCCTTGCAGTCTTCGGTCTTGTTACACCAAAGGGAAACCTTTGCCTGGCCCCTCGGGAACCTGCGCCTGTGCGGTCTCCTTTGCACCGATTTGGAAACTGCGCCCACTGGCACGCGCTGGCACCCTCTGGCACGGTTCGTCATGGCTTCCATCACTGCCTCCTCCCGAGGCATCCCTTTCCTTGAGATCTCCGCCCTCCCGAAGCAGCCTAGCCGAGGCCACTCTTGGGAGAGGTCTTGGTTTCCCCACCGGAGCAGCCTAGGTGAGGCTGCTCCCTGAGGAGGTCTTGGTCATTCTCCTCGCGATGGATGGCCCCCTCGCGAGGGTCTTGAGCAGCTGGTCTATCGGCTGGGACCTACCGGGCCATACCAGGAACGCGACGTGGGCTGCAGACAGGCAAGTCTGGGTACCCTGGTTCCCAGTACACCAACAGTAGCCCCCGGGCCCAAGGCACGCGCGGAGTTGGCTTCTGGGCGAAGCCTAGTTGAGGACGGAGTGCCGCGGGCCCCAAGGACTGCGGGCCAGGATGGCGCATGACGGTTGGATGGGACGTGGCGACTCCACTCCCCATGCAGCCTTGGTAACCGTGTGACTAGACGACTCCCTGGCGCGGGTGACGCGGCCATCATGGCCATGACCAATCAATGGTTGGCCTTCCTCACCCTATAAATGAGGCCGGGGGGAAGCCCCCAGGCCATCTTCAAGCCAGACCCACCATCTTCTCTCCTTCCTTTGTTCCCTTTCGCCCCCAAGATCTTCATGGCGCCGCTGAGGAAGTCCTCCGCCACGGAGAGGGGCAAGGGTGTGAAGGAGCTGGTCTCGCCGTCGCCGAAGAGGGGCCACGGGCGCCCCCGCAAGCATGCCGCCACAGCCGTGAGGGTTCCTCGGGGAAGTGGGCGCGGCTTCTCGGGCTCCGACGGGGTCGCCGGCGAGAGGCGTGGAGTCTCTCCTCTCGGTGGGGGCGGTCGTGGCCGCGGTGGTCGAGGTGGCGCAGGGGGGCGACCGGCGCCTGACCGCGCCGGCAACTCCACTCCTCCGACGCGGACTCCGAATTCGTGATGTGGGTGGAGAAGCCCGGCAACATGTGGCTCCGGCTTTCCCACTGGTTCCGCGCCGAACTGCCGGAAGAAGGGCCCGACGGCGTTTGGCTGCAGGCCGATGGGTGTTGTAGCGGAGCCTTCTGGGTGGGGGTCGAGGTCCTCGCTTCAGGCGACGTGTTCCTTGGTCATGGTTGGCAATCCTTCGCCCGTGCGTGTTGGCTGCGGGGAAAGTGCACCCTCCACTTCAAGTACGACGGGGTGTCGTTGCTGCTCGTCAAGGCCTTCTCGGAGGGAGGAAGGCGCCTTGGGTGTTGCCCAGAGGTGGACGACGACGAGGAGGGTGGTGACGGCATCCTGAGGAGCAACTCTCCCTCTGAAGACGAGCTCGGCCTCGGCAGGCTCCACGGGTCCCCCCTTTGTGGCAGCAGCAGCGGCGACTATCCTGGGTGGCCGCTCCACCGCGCCCGGCTCGCCGAGGAGGAGGGGCCCTCGCGCCGCCACTCTTCTGTGAAGCGCGGGGAGTAGGGCTCCATCTTGGTTGAGGTGCTGACTACGCCGATCCACGAGCTCCAAACCCGCCTGGCCCTTGTTTTTGATTTTTCTTCATTTCATTCATGTATTTAGTTTAAGCTGCCTCGGGTGGGCGTGTAGTGAACAATGGCATGTATGCATGAAATGGAAGTCTGCTGTTATTTTCGTTCTGGATGAAATTACTTAGCTTGTGCACTGCGCTCGACGTGAGACGAAGTCCTGAGGCGGGTGGCCTCCTGATGTCACGAGCCCCCAGGCGAGTCATGAGGACCGCCGGGCTCAAAGCCCCCGAGCGTAGATGAGCCCTGGTGAGTTGAGGAGGGCTTGCGCCCTTGAGCTCACTTGAGAGCGCGGAGCGAGTACTGATATGCCAAGGCCTGAGCGGGCTTGACGAAGTAAGTCATGAGGGCTGAAGAGCCTGACGCCAGAGCATGGGTAGGCTTGGCAAGGTGAGGTCATGAGGTCATGGTAGCCGAGAGCTGAGACCGGCCGTATCCCAGCCCCCACACGCGAGGCACGCGAGGGAGGATAAGCGGCGCAGCCCGGCCCGAAGAACTGAACTTGAGAACAGTGCAAGAAAAACGAGCGAAACCAGAGCAAACTGCAATAAACTCGAAAAACTTCATAGCAGGGGGTAGAGGAAGGGCTGACAGCCAAGGAAGTAGAAAAGGCTGACAGCCAAACACCAAGGAGAAAAAAGGAAAAAGGTCGCGTCCGACCCCAAGCTACGTCTTCTTCCCAGCGCAGAGCTAAGGACTGCGACTGGGACGTGGGTGGGAGCCCGATCTGAGGGCCCGTAGGCAGCGCACAGGAGACTCCGAGGCGTGTACAGCCCCAACTCATTATTACGTGAGAGTGTCACGAGCGGAGACCTTCACGGGCACGGAGCCTTGATTGTCTTCACGGGCACGGAGCCTTAGTTATGGATAGAACCTACTGAGGTGCTGAATGTTCCAGGAATTCTGGATGAGTATCCCATCCTGCGTCTCCAGGCACACAGCGCCAGGCCTAGAGACACGGGCGATTCTGAACGGGCCCTCCCACATAGGGGAGAGCTTGTGTAGCCCTTCCCTGGAGAGGACCCGCTTCAGGACCAAGTCACCAACTTCCTATGTTCTCGAGCAGACGCTGCGGCAATGATACCGCCGTAGCGCCTGCTGATATAGCGCTGCCCTGAGCGCAACTCAGCGGTGACCCTCCTCGCCGAGCACGAGGTCCATCCGCCAGGCGGCGTCCTGGCGTTCCTCATTGAAAGCCAAGACCAGTGGGGAGCGACGCTTGACCTCATGAGGGAGGACCGCCTCCGCACCATAAACGAGAAAGAATGGGGTTTCTCGCGTAGGTTTGGTTGTGGTGGTGCGGATTGACCACATCACGGACTGGAGCTCGTCGATCCAGCCCCTGCCGCAGGCCTCGAGATTTTTCTTGAAGCCGCGCGTCTTGAGGCCGCGCAGGACCTCTGCGTTGGGGCATTTGGCCTACCCATTGCTCCTGGGGTGGGCCACTGAGGCGTAGCAGATCTGAGTTCCAAGGTTAGCACAATATGATCTGAAGAGATTGCTCGTGAACTGTGAACCGTTATCCGTGATGATGCGATTGGGGACGCCGAAGCGGGTCACGAGGCCCTTGATGAACTTGACTGCCGATCCTGCAGGAATCGTGCGCGCCAGCTCCACCTCGGCCCACTTGGTGAACTTGTCGACAGCGACATAGAGGAAGCGGTAGCCCCCCGCCGCTCGGGGGAACGGTCCCAGGATGTCCAGCCCCTAGACCGCGAAGGGCCAGGAGAGCAGGATGGTCTGAAGATCTTGCGCTGGCTGATGGATTTGCTTGGCATGGAATTGGCATGCCTCGTAGGCTCGCACGAGCTCCGTGGCATCGTCCAACTCTGTGGGCTAGTAGAAGCCGCTGCAGAAGACCTTGCCCACGAGGGTGCGGGACGATGAATGATGGTCGTAATCCCCTCCGTGGATGTCTGCCAGCAGCTCTTGTCTTTGCCTCCTCGAGATGCATTTTAGCGAGACGCCATTAGTGCACCTCCTGTAGAGCTCACCGTCTTGGATGCAGTAGGCCGAGGCCTGCCGAGCCACGCGTTCCGTGCCTTCCTCCTTCTCCGGCAAGGTGCCGCGCAGTAGGTATGCCTTGAATTCCTCAGTCCAGCAATCTTCCTCAGGTTCGGCGGTGAGCAGCAGGCGGGCTCCGGAGGGCGGTTCACAGGGTGGTGCGCCGACCTCGGGAGCCGCTGGCAGCCCCTCATGCGTGGATGCCAGCTCTGGGGTAGGTGGTGCTACCGATGGCCTGAGAAATCGCTCCTCGAAGACACCTGGTTCCTGCGGCTCTCATCGGGAGGCCCGCTTGGCGATGTCGTCTCCTTCCTTATTCGTGCCCCTCGGCACGTGCTGCAGCTCCAGTCCTAGGAACCTCTTCTCCATCTTGTGCACCTCCTCCAGATACGCTTCCATGTGTTCGTCCTTGGGCTTGTACTCTTTGTTAGAGTAGTTGACGAGGAGCTGCGAGTCGCCTTTGATGGTGAGACGCTTCACCCCTAGTGCGGCCGCGGCCTTGAGCCCGGTGATTAGGCCCTCGTACTCTGCGATGTTGTTGGAGACCTTTTCGCCATGCTGGAAGCAAAGTTGCACAGCATAGTGGAGCTTGTCCTGAGTGGGTGATACCAGCACGGCGCCAGCCCCCGCGCCAAGGCGCGAGAAGGCACCATCGAAATATACCACCCATCCTTCCGGAGTTTCGTCACCCGGGGCTAGCGAGCGGTCCTCGCCAGCCCCCTGGTCCGGAGCGTCAGTTCACTCTGCCATGAAATCAGCCAGCGTTGCCCCCTTGATGACCCGCGTGGTGCTGAACTCCAGCTGGAACGCCTGCAGCTCGATGTTCCACTCAGCAACCCTCCCGACGATGTTCGGGCCCCGGAGTACTTCTCCAGGGGGTAGGCTGAGACGACCTTGATGGGATGGCCTTGAAAATGGTGGCGCAGCTTCTTGGAAGCAACAAGGAGCGCCAGCAGCAGCTTTGGGGGCATGGGGTAGCGCGAGCGAGCGTCGTAGAGCATGGTGCTGACAAAGTACACGGGATGCTCCACGAGGGTTGGTGATGCGGGATCCTCAGGCGCTTCTGATGGCTCAGGAGCTTTACATAGGCTGGCAGGGTCGCCAGACGTTGCGGTCGTGTCGGCTCCGAAGGTCGTGTCGTGAGTCGGCTGAGTTTTGAAGGGCCTCGGGTCGTTCCGCGAGCTCTGGCCCCTGACCCTTTCCTCTCGTTCCACTACAAGCGCCGCGCTGGCGGAGTGAGGCGTAGCGGAGAGATAAAGGATCAAGGGCTCCTGAGGCCTTGGCGCCACATAACCGGCGGGCTAGTGAGGTACTTCTTGAGATCTTGGAAGGCAGTGTCGGCCTCCAGAGTCCACTCAAAAGGCCCCTTCCTCTTCATGAGCTTGAAGAAGTGGAGGGCGCGCTCGCCGAGCTTCGAGATGAAGCGCCCAAGGACGTCACACATCCCGCAAGTTTCTGCATTTGCTTCAGGGTCGTGGGCGGCTTCATTCTCTCGATGGCTTTGACCTTCTCCGGGTTGGCTTCAATGCCCCGGTGCGAGACCAGGAATCCCAACAGCTTGCCCGAGGGGACCCCAAACACACATTTTTCTGGGTTGAGGCATAAGTTCACCTTGCGCGGGTTGGCGAACGTTTCCTCCAAGTCCCCGATAAGGGTCTTGGCCTCCTTGGACTTGACCACGATGTCGTCGACGTAGGCCTCTGCGTTCCTCCCGAGCTGAGGGCCGAGGGTGATGTGCATCAGCCGCTGGAAGGTGGCGCCTGCGTTCCTCAGCCCAAAAGGCATGCAGATGTAGCAATAGGTCCCGCATGGGGTCAGGAACGACGTCTTCTCTACGTCTTGTGTTGCCATTTTGATCTGGTGGTAGCCCGAGAAGGCGTCGAGGAAGCAAAGCAGGTCGCACTCAGCCATTGAGTCCACTATCTGGTCAATGCGAGGGAGAGGGAACGGGTCCTGAGGGAAGAACTTGTTGAGGCTCATGAAGTCGACGCACATGCGCTCTTTGCGTCCTTTCTTCGGGACGATGACGGGGTTGTCCAACCATTCTGGGTGGCGCACCTCCCGGATAACGCCTGCTTCTTCCAGCTTCCGGACCTCCTGGATGATGAAGGCCTGCTTTTCCAGAGCCTCCCGCCGCGCCTTTTGCTTGATAGGTCGTGCATTCGGGGACACCTGAGGTGGTGTTCGATGACGTGCCTAGGCACCCCGACCAGGTTGGTCGCCTTCCATGCGAACACGTCCTTGTTCGCCCTGAGGAAGGCCACCAACGCCTCCTCTTGCTCTGGAAGCTGTAGCGACCCGACTTGGTAAGAGTCGAAGCCTCTGTGCTTACCGTGCTAGTCCCTGGATCGACTTGCTAGCACACACAGTACTCGATGAAATAACAGAAATAACACACATCTCTTTATTACATCGATAGTCCAGGAGTATTACATTTATTACAAAATAGGGCATAAAGCCAACAAGCAAATACTGCGGAAGCAAAGAAGTAAATGAGTCCAACTCCACGAGCAAGGTTGAGTGTAAAACATCGACCTATCGCACCTTAATCCTCATCTGATATATCTGCAACGTGATAAGTTGCAGCCAAATGGGTCAGTACATTGAATGTACTGGCAAGTCACATCATAGTGCAATGAACCTACTTTTACATGCAGTTTGGCTGGTGGAAATCTCTAAGTTTAGTTTTTTGCATAAAGCTAGTTTTTCCCTATTAGAAAAGATTGTTATTCTACTACTACACATTTGCATAAGATGAGTTGGCAAATCCAACTCCATCCGTCCCCAAGTTTCATTTAAAACCCAACTATTTAATTAAAGGTGACGAGATCTCCCGACATTTCCCACTACTAGATGCTCAAGTTGTCCGTAACCGGGGACACGGCTAATCGATTAGGTTGAAAACTCTGCAGAGGTTGTGCACTTTTCCCCACAAGACTCGACCACCTCCATGGTCGGAAGACCGAGACATAGCCTTTCGAAAATGTTCCCCCTTAACCCACGGATAGGCCGGTACACCTACATCATTCTACATCTGCTAGCCCATCCCGGAAGGGGGCACACTAACTACTCAGCTAAGCCAGAGCCCATATTGGCATGTGGCTGCACACGTAAGCTTCTAGACATGAGAATACGATTGATCTCTTTGAGCCTGAGCGGACGGTCCACTAGTGGTGCACCACCATGGATTTCCCATGCGTGCCCCATTATACTTCGCCACCATTCCCACAAGTTTCCGCCCAGGTAGTTCATTTTTTTAAACTTAAGTCTTATTTACTATATTGTCACTCATCTCTCACAATGATCATGTCCCAATCCACGTCTACTTAGCATAGCAACATAAAGTAAAATGATGGTGACAAAGTTATATTGTTCAGACCTACCTCAATGAACTACTGGGTGAAAAGCAAAGTCATGTGGCACCAGTTTCCTACCATGCAGTCCTACCGCAAAGAACTAAGTGCATAATAAAAACATAGGTAATGAAACATGATCAAGATGCAACTTGCCTTGGTACTGCTGGTTGAATTCTAAAGACTGATAATATATAAAAAACTAAACAGAAACGGGGTTAGCTCATGGTGGCAACGACGACGAACGGGAGACGGTGGCGCAGGCGTCGGGTATGGACGGGGCGGCGGCTGCGGTGCTCCTCGGCGGCGGGGAAGAGGACGGACGGGACGGGCGCGAGGTGGGCGGTCCGGTGGTGGTGACGGTGCGCGTCGTGGTGTCCGGGACAGTGAGATAGAGGGCGGCGGCTCCGGTGCTCCGGCGAGGGCACAGGTCGTGGGAACCACGTCTCCGGCGAACCTAGGGGCAAAATAAGATGTCAATTAGGTGCGGAAGAACATGGGGAGTAGTTTGAGGCCTCGGGGTGGCTTACGGTCGTCGAGCTCCTCCGGCGAACGGAGCTCCGGCTGACGAGAGCCAAGCGGCAACTGCGGCGGCTGCGGGTGGTTTGAGGGCGAACAAACTGGCAGAACGGAGAGAGGGGGTCGACGGCTTCTTATAGGCACGGAGAGAGGGTTCGGGATCGAGGGATAAGCTTATCCGCGAGGGCTTCGCCCGGCGGTTTCGGCGTGCGGCTGCGGCTTCCTGATCCCGTGCAGGGCGAGCGGGAGGTTGGGGATGTTGGGCGCGGGGCCCACGGGTCAGCGGGACAGAGAGGGAGACGAGAAACGGGCGAGCGAGGGCGAAGCCTTCGGGCGCTGGGAGTTGAGGCGCTGGCCAGCCTGGGACGGCATGGCTGGTCGGGCTGGGCCAGCTGGCCAGTAGGCCAGTGGGCCGCGCGGCTGGGTGGCTGCTGGGCCGGCTGGCCAGCGCGTGCGTGCATGTTTTTTTAAACCGAATACTAAAGTGGCCTTAAATAATTCAAATGAATAAATAAAAACACCAGAATAATTTCTAAAATAACTATGCAATATTTAGAGCCTAATGAACATTAACTAAAGCACAGAACATTTTTAAAATATTTTCCTAATGCAATTAATGCACTTTTTGCAAATAAAAAAATACCAATAAACTCCAAAACTTAAAGTAATATTCAAAATAAAATTTCCCACTCTTTTATATTTTGAGGAAGTCATCTTATCCCCTCTCACTTGTTTTTCTCGAGTGGAAAAGATATTATTTGAATATTAAAAAAACTCCATAATGCAAAGAAATATGATATGCATTGAATGATTCTATTAACATCCAAGTTTAATAAAATTGGGATGTTACAGAAGCAGGCTCGCACCGATGGTGAAAGTGGAGCTTGCGTCTCCCTCATCGATGGGTACCTGCTTGGTCTCGGCGCGATCCTGAGAGAAGAGCTGTTTCTTTTTGGCTGGAGCGGCTTCGGCGGCCTCCGGAGCCCCCTCTGCGCTTGGGCGAGCCACGGCAGCGGCTCGATAAGCGTGCTCGAGGACCTGAAGAGCGGCCTTGGTGTCTCCTTTGATGGTGATGGTTCCACTGCTCCCGAGCATCTTGACGATGTTGTAGCCCGGTGAGTCGCCGCCATGAACTTGGCCAGGGCCGGGAGACCGAGGATGGCATTGTAGGGAAGGTGGATAGGCGCGACGTTAAAGAAGATGAGCTCTGTCCGGTAATTGGCGTGCGTCCTAAAGGTGACGGGGAGGCGGACCTGCCCGAGCGGGACGGCCGAGCCCGTGACCCTCGAGAAGGGTTTGGTGGGGCGGAGCCGCCCGTAGGCCACTGGCAAACGACCAAAGGCCTCCGCAGAGAGGATGTTGAGCCCGGCGCCGCTGTCGACAAGGGTCCTTGTGACGGCCACCCCGAAGATGGTGGGGGTACATATCGTGGGGAGGATGCATGTGCCGGTTGTAGCTCTGGTGCGGTCGCCGGGGCCGAAGACGATGGCGTGCCCCTGCGCGCCTAGCCCCCGCGGGGCCTCCTACGGCCGAGCGGCAGCCCCTAGCCGTAGAAGGTGTGATTTAGCGTGACGGGCCGGCGCCGGCGCCTGGGATCCTCCGATGATGCAGGCGACCCCGCGGCACGGTGACGCCCCGCCGGCAGCGTCCAGCAGCTCGCCGGGGCGAGCCACCCAAGCGTCAAGTCCCGCCGCAGGCGGTTGGTGTCGGAGCATCTCCTGGGCCGTTAGAAGCGCCGCCGGTGAGGCCAGGGGAAGCGGGAGTGGCATAGCGGGCCGCTCCCCAGTGGCCGAGCTGGCGATGGGGTCGTCGACGTCGGGGACGAAGCGCCCGTGAGCGGCACGGTCTGCCAACGCTGCCCGGGCAACGGGAGTGGCGCAGCAAGGCAACCGAAGGAGGGATGCCCACCATAGCTTCGCAAACAATGGCGAAGACCGAAAGGAGGGTGATGGATTCAGCACCCAGATGCATCATGTGGATCTAATAGTGGGAAAGCACGGCGTTGAAGAAATCAGAAAAGGGGGGAACTAGACCCGCCCACAGGGCGTCGGCAAGATACGGGACCTCGGTGGCTGTCCTGTCGATGGAGAAGTGGGATGCGGGCCAGGCCATCGTCCTCCCGCATTCATTGAAGATGGTGGCCAGAGCCAAGCTGACCTTGCCCAAGCCCTCGGCGGGGGCCGCCGACGGCGGCGGGCAAGGCGGAGACATGGGTTTCTTCCCTCTCCCCTTCTTCATCGGAGCCATGGTGATGGGAAGGGGGGAGAGAGGTTCGAGATTGAGTTGAAAATAGAAACCGGAGTTCGAGCGGAGGAAGGACAGAGGGCGCTCGAGCGATAAAAGGGGAACGGATGTGTACGACTACGGGTCCGCCTAGCACGGCGCAAGATAAGGAGGGCGTGGGGGAACAGTGCCGCCCACGTCCAATCAACTGCCACGCGGTGCCCAAGGCCCCAGGCTATTAGGGCCCACGGGGCTTCGCTCTTGCCCTTCCGCCTCCCTGCACGGCCAAGCCCGGGCGCGCCTTGGGCCCGGGGGCTACTGTCGGCATTCTGGGAACGGGGGTCCCCAGACTTGCCTGCCTGCGGCCTGCGGCGTGGCTCAAAGGGGGGCCTAGCACGACCCATCTTCACCAACACAAACCCAAGACCCTCGCGAGGGGCCAAGCCTCGCGGGGCGGACGACGCGAAGCTTCCTCAGGCACGACCTCATTAGGCTGGCTCACGAGGGGGCGGAGAGATCAAGGCGGGGTACCTCACGAGGTGCCCGTGATGCAAGCCATGACGATTCAGGGCGCCAGGCGGGTGCCAGCCTGCGCAGCATCCTCCTTCCCTCTTTGGTGCAAAGGGGGCAAGCGCAGCCGCAGAGTACCGAGGCATCAGGCAAAGGTTGCCATTTCGGTGCAACGAGACCAAGACCAGGAGGACTACTAGATGGAGGTCACCGTGGAGCCCAAGACGGCGTCATCACCAGAGCTTTGCACAGGCGAAGACTACTTTTGTCAGGATAGCTGATACTAGCTGTCCCCCTTCAAATTAGCCCGCCATTGTTGGCTCCCTTCCCGCTCAATATTTGGGGAGAGGACCAGGGCCTCTATAAGTAGGACTAGTCACCCCCAGGGGATCGGGGATCAAGGATCGGGAATCCAGAACCAGCCAACCCAGAAACAAGCTGGGGTCGAAATCAAGGTCGGTCAGTTGGAGGAAAGCAGAGAGAGAGAGAGAGAAAGGTGACTGAACTCCTCCGAGCAGTTCATCGCCCCAGCCAAGAACAGACCCTCGCGAGGCTGTTCTTCCTTGTATTGTCCATCATCATCATCCCAAGAGGCAATCCACCACACCACACACTGGAGTAGGGTATTACACCACAACGATGGCCCGAACCAGTATAAACCCTGTGTCTCTTGTGTTGTTCTTTCCTTAGTTTAGATCCTAGCATGGCGGAGGGGTGCAGGTAGGTAGGAGGCGAAATCTCCGCGCACACCCCAGTGTTTGAACCTTAAGGGTCTGCCGGAACCCGAAATCCGACAGGTTCAGATAGCCAGAATGGATGTCTTGGGCGTTCAGAGCAGCGTAGGTCGCCAGATCAACATTCCACTTCCCTTGCCAAAGGCAGCAAATTCTTCCTTGGCAGTATGTTTAGACAAAGCGACAGGATTGCTTGGCTCTGTATGGCCAATGCCAGTAATAACAACTTCATCATCCTTGGCGTCGCTGGTTTGTACTGGGGCCGTTGGCTTATCAGTAGGCTTTGGTGGACCGGTGGATTTCTCAATACGGATGGGGCTTGTGGGCTGGTTGGCAGGACTTGAGGTATCAATAGGCCTATCTTCAGCAATAAGATCGTCATCTTGCTGTGGTGGATCATTGGGTATGTCTTCAGGAATAGCCGCTTCAAGATCTGGTGTTTTGCCCGGTTCAGGGACGGCATCCTCCTCGGCCACTTTATCTAGGCGAGCCTTCTTGCTCGGCCTAGGCTTGGCCCTGAAAGGAATAACAAAGTCAAATACATCATATGTTCCAAGGTGATTTACCGGAAATATTATGATAAGTATAGCTTACCCAAGCACCGTTTTGAGCGGTGGCAGCTGAGTAGCCGATGACTAGCCAGAGGATGAGTGGGAAGTAACCTGATAATCAGAGTCAGATGGATTAAGAGGTTGACGATAACAGCCCGCTTTAGGACAAGCACTGACAAGCAAATTAGAGACCTCTGAACGGCGTTTCCGAACCGGACTGTTCAGTAAACCGGCGAAGGTAACTACCTGGCCGCTGTGCCGGGTTGTGCGGCGAGCTTCGTGCTGTTGGGTCTTCATAAGAAATTTGGGATCCAAGTAAGCAAGGGGATGAGAAAATTTAACTTTCTGGTTTGCCTGACGGATTTTTAGTGAAGGCAAAGGTTCTAAATCGGAAGAGAGAATAATTACCTCTGCAGCATCAGCATGGCTGGCTTCAGCATCATCCTGACAAATATCATCATCAATAAGACACATGAAAAATAAGCCAAGTGAGTCAAGCTCTACCTCAAGGTCTGGATTATCCACATCGTCATCAGTGGCCGGACCAGAGGATGCAGTGGTTCTTTTCCTGTGGGTAGTCTTCTTCACAGCTTTAGTCTTTTGCCGGATTGGTCTTTCCGGTTTGTCGGGTTTTTCTGGTTTCTCCTACGGTAGTTTCTTGCTCCAAAACGGATTATTGCCCTGTTCAAATAGGTATTGATATTAAACAATGACCAGGTATATCAATAACAGGTTCAGAAAAAAAAGAACAATCAAACTCTTACAGCTGGTGGTTTGTTGGTGGCACAGAAGGGAAGCAGGCCGGTTCGAGCACAGACGTGTTCCGATTCATTCAGCATCTTATTCACAGCCTCTGTGATTTCTTCGTCGGTAAGCTGGATGTTAGCATGCCGCAATGGGTCATCAACACTGCCAGTATACTCGCACATCAAACCGGAGCGCTGACTAAGGGGCAGTATGCTCCACGATATCCAACGGCGAGCGAGATCAACTCCTGTTAAACCATTGTCCATGAAGGCTCTGAGCTTGGACAGTTGAGGAGCGTATTTTCTTCTCTCCTTGGCAGTCAACCTTTGCGAAAAGGGGTGTGTATTGCTAAGCCGCTCTGGCCGAAAACCAGGCAAAGGATTTTCACCAGCAGAGGAGGTGTCTCGGCAATAGAACCATGTTTGATTCCACTCTTTGGGGTGGTGTGCAGCTTGGCGTGAGGGTATGTGACTTCTTTCCTTTCCTGAATCGCCACACCGCCCAACTCCGTATTGGAACCGTCAGAAAACTCAGTACGGCGGTTTAGATGGAAACAGTCTCTGAACAATTCCACTGTGGGCTCCTCTTGAAAGAACACCTCACAGAGCACTTGGAAGTGAAACATGTTTGTAACAGAGTTGGGACCAGTGTCTTGTGGGTGGAGTTGAAAATCGGCTAAAACATCCCGGTAAAATTTAGAACCGGGCGGCTTAAAGCCCCGGGCTAAGTGATCTACGAAAACCACGACCTCTCCTTCTTGAGGTGTGGGAGGGCATTCTTTGCCAGGACCTCTCCAATGGATGGTGTTTTTGCTGCCTAAAGCGCCGATCAGGACTAAATTGTTCAGCTGAGTCTCTGTGATGCGAGAAGGAACCCAGTTGCACTCATATACTTGCTTGGCCATG
Organism: Triticum aestivum; assembly: GCF_018294505.1. Classification (NCBI taxonomy): domain Eukaryota; kingdom Viridiplantae; phylum Streptophyta; class Magnoliopsida; order Poales; family Poaceae; genus Triticum; species Triticum aestivum. Next base: position 344,013,412 of record NC_057800.1, on the reverse strand, counting down.
ATGAAATCTACAAGATAGGTAATTTCGGTTCAAGAATGCATTTATTAAAGTGCACTGGTATGTACAATGTTAAACCGGAGACATCTCTATCTAAACCGGAGTTCTATGAAGCAACAGCATCTGGCGGTTCAACAAGGGGACTAATGGTATATACCGGTTTGGCAATTTTTCTACAAAGTTAAACCGCCGGATCTAAGCATTGAAACAGTTGAGATTGCAGATAGATAAGTGTACAGAAACAGATTTCACAAGATCTCTCTACAGCGACGGATTTGAAGCAAGTTCAGAAAAGAAGGAAAATATTCAAAGTTCAAAAAAGAACAGTACCGAATCGATGGGCAGAGATACAGGTAGATCTATGGTCTTGAGGCATATAAGTAAAGGCGGATGCTAAGAAATACCGCTACACAGAGCAAAGGTTCACAGGTTCATCCAGGATCTATCATATGAATACGAAGAAGACGATGAACTCTGAAGAACTTGGAAACCCTAGAATGGATCTACGGAGGAAACGATGAAGAACTCACCGGAGCCGAGGAAGAAACAGAAGGTCGCCGCAATGCTCTAGTACAGTCAGGGTGATGCAGCGGCCAAGGTTGGAGCAGAGGTCGTCGACGGCGGCGGAGCTCCGAAGCTGGACGACGCGGGGAAGACGAAGTAGAAGGGCACGAAGGGGAGAAAAGGAAATGACCCTTCGGTCCTATTTATAAGGCCAGGGACAGGAGTCAGGCGCGAAAATCAAGGAACCGTGGGTCTGGAAACGGAGTTGTCGCCTCGATTGTCGCAGACTTATTAAACAAAGAAGGTATCATGGATAAGTTTCTTTATAACAGGTGACGTCACGCCGGTTTACAACGACCAGAGAAGATGACATCACGGCGGTTCAACGAACTACAAGAAGATATTGAAGGTGAAGATTTTTGCTAAGGATTGACATGAACCGGTTCAAATCAATCTGGGGCCTAATGTTGGGGATATTACTACTGGGCATAAACCGGCCTATCTGGGCCGGGTTAACTTCATCAGTAGGTAATTATGTTAAAGCCCAAGAAGGCAGATGAGGGCTCAAGGCCCATAGTCAGTTCAAGGCCTGTAGCCGTAAACCGGCGTTGGTATGTAACTTGTGTTATAAGTTAGGAATAAGTAGAGACCAAACCGGACACATCTATGAGCCGGTATTGGGAATCTGTGAACCGACGGGCGTCACCCGTGTCTATAAGGGGACGACCCGGCGACGGTTCAGAGGACAGACAACAACTCGAGACTTAGGTGAAGCTTGTTTGCTCCCTAGTCATCGAAACCACATCAATTCCATCACAACTAGACGTAGGCTTTTACCTTCATCGAAGGGGCCGAACTAGTATAAACTCTCTTGTGTCCCTGTGTCCGCTTTAACCCCTTCAAGCTAACCCGTTGCGATGGCTCCACGACTAAGTCCTTTCTCTAGGACATCTGCCGTGACAAAACCACGACAGTATCCAAAGTCCGACCTTTGCTTGAGGACCATGTCAATGCTATCTTGATGCATGTTTGTGGTACTCCAATTTTCAAAGAACATTTGAAGCCCAATGCTAAATGTTTCTTCTCAATTATCCAAACACTATTATATGGGTAACGTCATGAAATTCCTCTCCCCTTACCTAAACGGTTTTCTACCTTCTATCTGGTCTTGGATATCATGCTCTGCTTGTCCTTGGGAAGGATATACCCCTGGAATATGTGTTTTAACACATTTTCCTTTCCATTGTTCTGATTAATCTGATAATCATATTTTCCTTTCCTATCTTTGGTTTAACTTTTCTTGTGATCTATATAATCTAAGCAGTAATATTCACCTGCTTATGTAAACACCTCGTTGTACAATTCTGTCAGCAATACCCTGTTACTATTGTTGATGACATTCCGGTAACCACCGATGGACGAGAACTTTGCCTACTGGTCCGCCTCGTCCAACGAGCAGGAAAATGGTTCTCTTCGTCCCTCTCCCTTGGTACCGACATTGTTGCCGACATAACTGACAGGCTATCCTCTGATATGCCTTGTTATCATGACTGTGCAAAATATCACCGCCCTTTTTACTTTTAATCCACATGGTGGGCCCATAACCCACAGTTCCACAGGATCGAAACCTGACTCTCCTGTACACCCATGTTGCCAAAGTTATGCCTCGTGCTTGATTTCATTTGTAATTCATGGGTCATCTTCCTAACAATATATTTTGGTATAAGATGCAATACTTTTTCTCGTTGCTCTAGACCCCCATTCACACTTTGTTCAGGCATCGAACGATTACCTACCCGCTCGAAACTTCTCATGGTACCTTTTTACCTTGTTCTCGGTAATTTCTTAAGTTTCACTTTGATAGTTACTTTACGCCACCTTGCCTGATGATATCTACCCGATAAGGAACATTGTAGTGCTCAGTTCTTTTGAAGATACCCCTTAACCTTTTCGTAAGTACGAGGGAACTTCCAAAGAAGGATGACTATTTCATCATGATGGGCTGAAACAAAGGAATGAAGGCATCAATCTAATGGATCAACCTCTTCGAGAAGAGCAACCAAGACTAAGAAGATTCGCTAGAATTTCGTAACCAAATCTTTTCCCCTCACTCTACCTCTTAAATCTCGGGACGAGATTTCTTGTAGTGGGGGAGAATTGTGACGCCCGGATAATTAAGCTACAGTAACCCTCTACTAATGATACCACATCACCATGGTTACTGTTGCTAGTTTCACGATGATTCAATTCTCGTTCCGAGATCAAATTCAAAATCAAGTCAAGCAAATAAAGTTTTCAAATATTAAAACTAAAGTGTTCGAAATGTAGCAAATAAATCATAGATGATTATAGTGGTGAAACCACATTTTTTCTATTATTTAAATGCACTAAAATAAATAAAACAACAGCTTAAACAATTTAATAAATTACTTTTATAATTAATAAAATACTAAACTATTTTATTTGGGTGCCATAGTTAATGTGGCAATAGTATATTTAGTTATACTAAAATTAGAAAATACTTTTATCTTCTTTTTTTGGAATTGAAAATAAATTGGAAACTAAACGGAAAACAGAGAATAAATAAAAAGCAAACAGAACAACAGAAAAGAGAGCCCCCCTTTTTTCACACTCGGCCTTGGCCCAGCTGGCCAAGAGGCCACCAGGTCGAACCACCCCAGCCTACACCTAACCCCTCCCCCCATGATTCCCACTCTTCCTCGTTCCCTCCCCGCGTCGTCACCCATGACACACACCCACGCAGTCGCACAGAGGAGGGGCGCCCCCTGTTCGATCCCCTCCACCCGGCACCCCCCGCACCCGAGGATCGACATTGCTCTGCTGGGGCTGCAGCCAACCGGCGCCGAGCACCGCCACCCCTGGCCTCCTCCACACCTCTCCTCTACCTTGCACGAGGCCGTGCCTCGTCGCCGTCCCGACTCCATCGCCGGCGCTCCCCGTCCCCGGCGACGCGTCCCTGACTCCTCCTCGACCCCCACTGCCCCGTGCCCTGCAAACCCCACCGTGAGACCCCCTCCTCTCCTTGCTACCCTGCTCAGCGCGACTCTCTCTATCGCCACGCGCACGTCCGCCCGAGCCCTGCCTGCGGTCAACCCGCGCTGGTCATGCCCAGCTCGCGCGTGCCCGCCCCCGTGGCCACTCGCGCCGCCCGGTGCTCGTGCTCGCAGTGAGCATGCGCGCACCCGCTGCCTCCCGCACACGCGCTCGCCTTCCCCCTGGCCGCGGCCTGCGCACCTAACCTCGCCTGTCGCGCCCTTGCATTGCCTCTCCGGGCCGAGGCCGCCCCCGTCCTGCTCCGTCCGGTCGCGCGCCGCCGCATCCCGCTTCTCTCAAAGCCGCCAGCGCGCCCTACAGCCACTGCCGCGCTGCTGCTTCCGACCACCGGTGCGCCCGCACCTCCCCGCTCGCGCTAGCTCCCGCCCCGCCTCCGTCGCTGCTGCTGCCTCCGTGCACGCACGCTCCTGTTCCCCTCGCCCTGCTGCGGTCCGGGCTCGCGCCGACCACCCCGCCCCGCGGGCAAGTCCGGCGCCCCGTCGGTCGTCGCTGGTGCGCCCGGGCTCGCCCCGTTGAGCACCTGGCGCTAGCGCCTGTAACCCGCCCGCGATGCCCTGTGCCTGCTAAAGCCAGGGGCCAATGACATGTGGGGCCCACTGCCCAGAACGTTTATTAAAAAAATTAAAATTAAAAAATAATAATTAAAAAAAGTATTATTAAATAAATAAATAAAATAATTAATTAATTAACTTAATTAATTCTGTTAACTAACTATTAAACCTAATTAACGTGCTAATTAATCTAACTAAACAATTAGTTAGTTAGTTAGACAATGATAGTGGGACCCACGCGTCAGTTTGAGCAAGTCAACTGACTATTGACTGCTGACATCACCATGATGTCATGCTGACATCATAATGGCATTTCCTAATTAAATTAATTCTGATAATTCTAAAAATAAATTAAAACTTTGAAAAATAATATAAAATAAACTGTAGCTCGGATGGAAAAAACTTTGTACATGAAAGTTGTTCAGAACAACGAGACGAACCCGGATACGCAGGCCGTTCGTCCGCCACGCATCCCTAGCATAGTGAACACGCAACTTTCCTCCACCGGTTCATCTGTCCAAAAACGGGAAACACCGGGAATATTTTACCGGATGTTTCCCCCCTTCACCGGTACCACCTTATACCGCGTTAGGGCACCCCTAGCACCGATACTTGTCATGTCATGCATCGCTATGCATCTGTTGGCTTAATATTTATTGTTTCTTCCCCCTCTTCTCTCGCTAGACACCGAGACCGACGCCGCTGCTACCCAGTACGACTACGGTGTTGACGACCCCTCTCTCTTGCCAGAGCAACCAGGCAAGCCCCCCCCCCCTTGACCACCAGATATCGCCTATTCTTCTCTACTGATTGCATTAGAGTAGTGTAACATGTTACTGCTTTCCGTTAATCCTATCCTGATGCATAGCCTGTCCTTGCTACTACTATGTTACCTTTACCTGCAAACCTAATGCTTAGTATAGGATGCTAGTGTTCCATTAGTGGCCCTACACTCTTGTTCGTCTTCCATGCTATACTACTGGGCCGTGATCACTTCGGGAGGTGATCACGGGCATATACTATATACTTTTTACTGTTGCATTACTTATGACACTGTTCGGAGATGGGGGCTGAAGGGGCAGGTGGCTCCATCCAGGTAGTGGTGGGCCTGAGTTCCCGACGGCCCCCGACTGTTACTTTGAGGCAGAGCGACGGGGCAGGTTGAGACCACCTAGGAGAGAGGTGGGCTTGGCCCTGGTCGGCGTTCACGCATACTTAACATGTTTAACGAGATCTTGGTATTTGATATGAGTCTGGCTACTGGCCTATACGCACTAACCAACTATGCGGGGATAGTTATGGGCACTCGACTTCGTGGTATCAGCCGAAGCCTTCGTGACGTCAGCGACTGAGCGGCGCGTGCCGAATTGGACCGTAAGCCTGCTCTTGTATTAGGGGGGCTAGTTCTGCTTCCGGCCGCGTTAGCAACGTGCAGGTGTGCAATGGGCGATGGGGCCAGACCCCTGCGCCATAGGATTTAGACCGGCGCGCTGACCTCTCTGTTGTGCCTAGGTAGGGCTGCGACGTGTTGATCTTCCGAGGTCGGGCATGACCCAAAAAAGTGTGTCCGAACAAAGGGGATCGAGCGTGTTGGGAAATGTGGTGCACCCCTGCAGGGAAGTTAATCTATTCGAATAGCCGTGATCTTCGGTAACAGGACGACTTGGAGTTGTACCTTGACCTTATGACAACTAGAACCGGATACTTAATAAAACACATCCTTCCAAGTGCCAGATACAACCGGTGATCGCTCTCTCACAGGGCGACGAGGGGAGGGTCATCGGTTAGGATTAGGCTACACGATGCTACTTGGTGAACTTACCATCTACTCTCTTCTACATGCTGCAAGATGGAGGTGGCCAGAAGCGTAGTCTTCGATAAGGACTAGCTATCCCCCTCTTATTCCGGCATTCTGCAGTTCAGTCCACATATGATACCCTCATTCCATTTGATACCAATGCATACATATGTAGTGTAGCTCCTTGCTTGTGAGTACTTTGGATGAGTACTCACGGTTGCTTTGCTCCCTCTTTTCCCCCTTTCTATACTCGATTGCTGCGACCAGACGATGGAGCCCAGGAGCCAGACGCCACTGTCAATGACGACTACTACTACTTGGGAGGTGCCTACTACTACGTGCAGCCCACTGATGACGACTAGGAGTAGTTTAGGAGGATCCCAGTTTGTGCTAGCCTTCTTAAGGCAAACTTGTTTACTTATGTCTGTACTCAGATATTGATGCTTCCGCTGACTCGTCTATGATCAAGTTCTTGTATTCGAGCCTTCGAGGCCCCTGGCTTGCAATATGATGCTTGTATGACTTACTTTTTTGTAGAGTTGTGTTGTGATATCTTCCCGTGAGTCCCTGATCATGATCGTACACGTTTGCATGTATGATTAGTGTACGGTCAAATTGGGGGCATCACACTTGTCCACATTGGAGTGATCACTGATCCACTTTCGACTTTGGTCAAGGTACATTTGGTACTCGTTCTTCTCTTTCTACCACTCACATTTTTCTCTTGGAGTGATGGATAGGCAAGGCATTTCATCTCTTGTCTTCCACAACAACGACGGTGTGAACAACTACATCACCAAAGTGTCAATCTTCAATCTACAACGACAAATGCAAGGCGCACAATCAAGATTGCGAGAGTGCATTGAGAACCTCTCCATCGACATTCGTCACTCTGAAGCAAGGAAAAGGGACTACATCGACAACAAGCTTTCCGCGCAAAAGGAGGAGCAACATGCAAGGATGGAGGAGATTAGGACCTTGTTGATCAACCGTTCTTCCCCTTTATCATCCTCAAGGCGGCGATGTTCAAGTCACAAGTCTTCGGAGCCCAAAAATGATGCAAGCGCAAGTCGTCCACGTCCACATCTCCATGGCGACCACCATCACGTTCGTGATCCACATTGTCATGAAGGGCAAGTCACCTCCAAGCATCATGTGCACGACGATGACGAATGCCATCGACCTCAAGTACGACAATGACACCATCAACATGAATATGCTTGAGATGCGCCTACCTACAAGTCCCAACAATCTCTACATCAAGCTACGCCCAAACTTCATGAGCACAAGAGAAGACCGCGAGACAAGCACCACCAAGAGGACACTACGACTACTACCACCACCACTTCGGCATCTTTGCCTTCGGACGTACAGCATCTTCGCCTACTTCCCGTGAGTTCGCCTACATTCACATCTTCAACAACGAGGCGGCCACCTACAAGCGAGGGAGACATTTCCATCTTCGGAAGCCCCTCAAAGAAGATGGCCGAGCATGGGAATTTCCCTTCGGTCATGGAGATGAGCTCTGAGGTGCCACATCATATGGGCCTGCAACAACAAGATGACGACAAGAAGGTCGAGCAAGGGCCATCCCCTTCGACCATGGCGACGAGCATCAACCTCTTCAACAACATGAAGACGACGCCCATATTGGACTCATACTCCGAGTCAAGCTACGAGAATGCACATGAGATCTTATCTTTGGTCTTAGAGGAGAGTGATGATGTTCCATCTTTGGCCTTCATCCATGGCTATGACTACGACATGATTGAGCATGGAGAATTGGAGACATTTGCACTTACATCTCTCCGACACCCACATATGATGAGATGCCCCAATTGCCATGTGAGGAGAGCCACCACCACATGAGTGACATGAGTGACTCCACCATACGTGACATTGAGAGCATTTCCTTTGAGAGGATGAGTGTGACCACCACTAGCCCCACACTTGAGAGCATGCCACACATCCTATGTGAGGTTGAGAGTCATTTGAGTGACTCCACCAACCATATGAGTGAGAGCATCCAAGAGGGAGTGAGTGAGCCACAACACTTAGTGAGTGAGGTAGTTGACACGGCACGTGAGGCCACTATGATTTCTAATACTTAACCTCTACTCCGAGTGTGTTTGCTTCTTTGGTGCTAGGTCTCCTACATGACGACATGCCTACCCTCGATGAGTCCATACCTCCAATAGAGATGATGATGGCCATGGTGGAAGAAGATGCACCCCCCACATGGTTCCATCAAGATGAAGATGACCAGGACTTGGTCTTCGACACCTCACCTACAACACATGAGCGATGCTCCAAAGGTAAAATAGGTGATGGTGCTTCTCTTTTCCCACTAGTGGAATATCTCACTAATGATTGCTTGCATCATGTTGATCCACCTATTCCCATGCTTCATGCTAGTGCGACTTCTTCATGTCATGACTTACCTATTTATGATGAATATGATGATGAGCATGTTGACTTGCCTAGTTGTGATGCTATGCTCCATAGGATATCATGTGAAAATTCTATTGGTCACGTCATGTTTGATAATCCATTGAACTTTCCATATGCTATGAGTGAGATCTCCCATATCGCATCATTTCAATCTCAACATAGTAACTATGCATGCCCCATTAAAATAAATCCCATTTGCACTTATGGCATAGATGACGAGGTGATTGTCATTGGCTTTTGTTTTTCATGTGATGATATTGCTATGCTTCCTTTACATGATTTGCGCAATTCATCTACTATACCATGCCATGATCACAATGTTCCAAATATGCATTGCTTTCGATGTTGTCAATATTCTCCGTGTGATGTTTCCACTAATGATCATGAGGAGACCCCCATAGTTTCCTCATACATATTAGGAGATTTTGATGCATTCCATACTTTGCATGATTCTCACAATTGCTTGCACCATATGCATTCCATGAATAACAATGCTCTAGATATTTCCCATGATGCATTACCCAATTTGAGTCTCCATTATGCTATACATAACAACAAACCTATCATGATGGATGACCTGTTTCTATATCATGCATCTCATTTATTTGAGCATTTGCTATTTTGTGCTAACCAACACATGCATGTGCGCATCATGATGGATGATGTGTACATATAACACGCACACACAATTTTCCCTTTGTCTTTGTTTTGTGTAGGTACTCATGAACAATCGTCAACCTCACAATCCCATGAGTTGACGAAATGAGCTCTTGAGAGCAAAGATGACTTGGGATACTGTGAACTATCCTTCCCACCGTTCTCTCCGTGCAATGACTTCATGCATTCCTTTTACTTGGCTCTCACACGGCTTTGGGCTATATATCACTTGTTACGTTATGCCCATTTTCTTGTGTTCACTTTGCATGCTATGCCTCTTTCTATGATTTTGCCATGCAATTGTGACCCTTGCTTTCATCTACCCATGATTCACCGTTATGCTACTTCTATGTGTATTTGCATGCTTGGTGGAGATCCGTGTTGCTATTGCCATGTTTATCATGTGCCTCATGCTATTCTTGCTTGTTGTGTTGCGAGAGCCATGATGTTCCATTGCTATTTCCATATGACCTCTTACCAATACATTGATGATATTTTGCTCATATCTTGCTTTCATGCTTGTGCTAGGTGATGTGAATTATTCATGCACACTATTTGCACCCATTACATGCTTGACATGATCTCTTCTAGTATGTTGCATCTTCGCACTACTAGCTTGCTTGACTTAATCACTATGATTGCTTTCTTTGTCGCATCACCCATGTTACACTATTACTCGCTTTCTTGGGTTGATGACATTTATGTTCATGCCTCTCACATGATATATATTCTTCATTGTCGCTTGCCTCCAATTGTTGCATCTACGCTTATTGATCATGGAGACTTGGACATATTACTTGTGATGCATGCTTGTTTATTTGAGCCTATTGTCTTTGGTTGTAGTCGCATCTTATGCTTTCATACCATGCCACATCTTGTCCTTTCTTATGATAAGAATGATGAAAACACTTGTTGGGTATCTCACCATTCGAATGATAGGTGTTGCATTTGCACTAACCTCATTTGTTTTTCCGAGTGTTTGTCATGTTCTTTCATTTTGAAGGATTCACAAGGTGGCACCATCATGAAACACATTGGTCATGTGAAGGCGTACATGATGCACAACACCAACATTTTCGACATCCTCATAAAGGTGAACTCTTTCCCTTTGAGCCATCCTCAAATACGCATATTGGACGGGTCATTCTTTCATTATTACCTCCTTCTTGTCTACATGATACATCTATTGGATGGAGGACCTACATTGGAGATGGACCCTATGCACCTTCAAGTTGAGGAGTGCCACGACATCAAGCATTGGTACACAAACACCTCCATATTTGTTGATTGTGTTCACACATGTCATGCTCGATGGACATATCATACACATGACAAATTTTCATCTTATGCATGGATTGACTCACATTATGATTGCCTTGTTGCATCTTGTATTCCCATGTCATCCACGATATATGAGCTTGTGCATTTCCTTAGCAAATTTGTTGTGATCTTTCTTAATGGCATCTTCATACATCATGATCATATTGCCCATCGGCAATTGCATGATCACATACTCATATTGAGCATCCATTGTCATATTCATGCTATCGATATACTGTCTCTCTATGACATCATTTTGCACCGTGGTTGCATTAATCACATTCACAATACATTTGTGTGCACAATGAATGCTTTTTCTCCCATGAAGGCTTTACATCTCATTCCATATCATCTTGGTAAGCTTCATATATTTTGTCACGAACATTCTTGCCACGCGGACTTATACTTCCTTAATGGAAACTTTGTGTGCGCTAACCATTGTATTTTCGAGTGCCGTTTGTGTTTTATTTTCTTGCATGTATACCACTCTGGCGACACCTTGGAGTACTTGGATTATGCAATGTCTTAAACTCCGTCCAACTACAAGTCCGTCCACAACATCCGTTTCCATGGTGATGAGGATCACGATTTGAGGTCGGATCTTCCCCAAGGGAGGGGAGATGATGCGGAGCATCCTACGATCATCCCCATGACACGTGCACGAGCTAGATCTCTCGAGAACAAGGTGACTTATTTCCTTAGTGATATCCCATTTGATCCTTTCGAAGCATGGCTACTACCTAAGTCTGGAATGTTATGCATGATTAGGTATCAAGAGGACCCTCCCGAAGATGCACGTGAAGTCGGACAAACCGCCAAGTCCACGGATGAAGAGAAACGCCAAAAGGAGAAGAAGGCAGCTCCAGGACCCGGACATCCGGCCCCAGGCCCGGACATCCGACCGCTGGAGACGACCACTACAGCAACAGCCGCCAAGTGCTACAGGCCCCGGACATCCGGCTTCAACCCCGGACATCCGGCGCCTCGCCAAGTCTAGGACATCCGGCCTCACCCACAAAAATCCGGCACCCTCCAAACAGAGAGCAACGAAGTCAGCTCCTCCAGCCCGGACATCCGGCCTGCCAGCCCGGTCATCCGGCTCTCCGTGAAGCCCCGGACATCCGGCCCGTCGCCCGGACGTCCGGCCTCCCCTTCCTGCGTGTAGTGCATCTGGGCCAAGGCCCATGTACCCCTTCACCCCTTAGACTATATATACTCCCCCTACACCTATGTTTTAGCGTTAGTGTTGTCTTAGCTTATTTGGGAGATAGAGCTTCGCTCATCCATATCGGATCTACTCCTTGAGAGAGACCGCAGCCCCTCTTCGAAGAAGATCCACCTTGGATTCAAGACCCCTTTACGGGAAGATCCCCTTGTGGATTCAAGACCTCCTCATGGAGAAGAACTGGTTACCCTTTGTATCGTCCCTTGTTGACTTTGGATCTTATATTTCCTGTCGTGTTTTGGGGATCTAGCACATGTGTGACTTAATCTTGTTGGTTTGAGTGATTCTCTCGTGTTTCCCCTTGTGTTTCCCCTCGTGATTTCCCTCGTGTTCTTTGTGTTCTTCGCGGGATCCGCTCCTTTCGTGAAAGATCGGCCACATAGGGTTCCACCCTATATCACCTAGGAAGGGGACAATGCGGAGCTGGGGAAGACGCGGCAGTGGATGCCCACGCGAAGAGGAGTATGAGGGTTCACTGCTTCGGTTGCGGTGTGAGGCTGCCGTCGCTGCAGAATAACAAGGGGTGTGGGTGAGTAGAGGGATGGCCTGGCCAGCAGTGGGAGTAGTAGCGGGCGGTGAGGCCTCCATGGTAGCACAACCAGCCACGAGAGGCACGAGTAGGCAGCACGACCGATGTTGGTTTGGGCGGCTAGAGCAAAAAGACCAGAGGTTGGAGAAGCACTACGGCCGTTCGATGGACATCGTACGGTCACTGGAGCTAGAATCGTTCATATTGACTAAGTTGACAAAGCCCTCCGTCCCCGTCAACTTAGTAGGCCCACAGGTTAGCCTCCCACTATGGTGGGTCCCAGCTAGCAGGGGAGTATTAATTTTGTTTTGTGTTGACCACACCACGCCGAGCGCATCCAAGGTGGTGGACGAGGGTGAGGCCTTGGATAGCAACGAACCGGAGATGGGAAGACGCGGGAGTGGAGTCGCGGACAGAGAGGTGTACGAGGGTTAACTGGTGCTGGTGCGGCATGATTCGGCAGTCGGTGGAGAAGAACAGGAGGTGTGGAGGGGTGGAGGGATGGCCTGGCGGACGGTGGGGTAGTGCTTCATAGCGAAGCATGCTAAGCAAAGCTTCTAGCGGCAGGCGAGAGCAGGTGGTCCCGGCGGCGCTGGAGGAAGAAGACGAGAGATTGAAGATGGATGTCGGCCGTTGGATGTAAATCCAATGGCTAACGATGTCAGAATCATTTGTTGACTAAGTTGACAACGACTTGCGTTGGCTTTGACCTATTGGCCCACATTTCAGCCTCCTAAAATGTGGCACATATTCAACCCATTTTTTCAGAATTTCAGTCGATTTGATCTTTTTTTAGAATTACAGTCCATTTGCTGGGCTGGGTGAACAAATAATGTAGCGTCCATGCGGCCCATTTTTTTAAAACCACGGCTCATTTTCACTTTCTTGAAATACACGAATTTGCTGGGTTGGCTGCACAAATAATGTACCGTCCATGCGGCCCATTTATTTTATTTTTGTAAAAAATTGCTGGCCATTTGCACTTTCTCGAAATACATGATTTTGTTGGGTTGGGCGCAGCAATGTTATCAAAAAATAAACATGGGCTGAGCAGTTTGTTATAAATATATTTAAATAATAAGTGATTTATTATTGCATTGGTCCTTAAATCTTACCAAGCTTTTGTACACAATCACTAGGATTTTCGTTGCCTTATTGTAAACAAATCCAGGATTTTATTGTTAAAAGATTATTTTTATAAGTTAATAAGATGTGGGATGTTGTTTTCTTATATATGTAAGTATCTGTTAAATATATGATGACAATAACAATAATATATAATAACATATAAAATAATTTAAATATATATAACATAGTTAGAAGGGAAACATAAGTTGGATCTAGCGTTCCCATTCTTATATAGAAAAATAGAACAAACCTCTGTGTTTTCTTCAAAAAAATACATAAGTTGGGCTTCTGGTGTTTTGGCAAAAATAAAACCTCGGATGGGGAGGTCCATAGGTCGGTCGATACATGACGGCCCTCAAGAAAATACAAACCGGCATGTCATGGGTTGCACATGTTAAAAAAGAAAGCCTAGACGGGGCAGCCCGCGACCCAGCTGATACTTGCTGGCCCATTGATAATAAATGATACCTGCCAGCTCCTCGGCTTTGTTGTAAATTTATCTCCATTAGTAACTACGTTGAAGCACCTCAAAAAAAAATAACTATGTTGACAAACCCGTGGGCCCCAACATCAGTATAGCATTAGGAGGAAGTATTTTTTTCAATGAGGCACTTGCTTGCGTACGGCCATAGACCTGGTGGAACTCGACTGTCGGCCTCTCCACGTACAGTCCTCTCCAGATTCCTCTCATTTGTTCAGCATGTTCACAACGGCAGACAGCGGCGCCGCGGTGAACGCACAAAGGCACGAGAAAGAACCACCGGAGGTAGTGCCTTATTTCTACCAAAACTACTTGTAACATCCCAAATTTTCAATTTGGAATGTTATACGTAGGTCATTCATGCATATCATATTTTATTTGCATTTCGTTTCGTGATCCTTGAAATTATAAGCAACTCAAGGACCCTCGGAGAGAGTTGGGGATTTCACGTTGTTCATATTTGAATTTTATCAAATATCGAAACAAGGATCATTTGTTTTATTATTTTTCTCTCCGAAAATATATCATATAAAAATATAAGAGAGGAGATAATATGACTTCTCCAAAATAAATCAAATATAGGAGGAAAAATATTAAAGTCAAATATTTGATTTTATTCGGATTTTATTGCTATTTTATTTGCATAGGAAAAATTTATGCATTTTTCAAAAATTGCATTTTAGGCCAAGAAAATGTTCACCTTGTTCTAAATATTTTATTTAGACAACGAAAATTTGTTTTGGTATTTTTAGATTTTTATTTATTTTTCTAGGATTTCTTTTTGGCGGAGTATGTTTAAAAAAAGAGAAACCCGCCAGACCAAACTGGGCCGCGGCCCAGCTGGCCCAGCCAGCCCCGCGCCACCGTCGTCTCCGAGCCGGACTCCTCGAGGGAGTCCAAGCCGCTGCCGCCATGGCTTTGCCCCTCCCGCAATCCGCCTCCCCTCCCCCTTTAAAAGCCGGACCCGGGGCCCCCTTGGAGCCCCAAGTCGTTGCCGCCAGCCGCCAGCCCCGCCGCCTCGCACGCCGCCGCCAGCCGCCAGCCCCGCCGCCGCCGAGCCGCTGCGGCGCCGCCCTCCGCCGCCCCGTACCTTCATTGGTTTTCTCGGTTTAGTTTATTTAGACCGGTTCATTGGTTTTCTCGGTTTAGTTTATTTAGCGGACATTCGTCCGTACCTTCGTTTTAACGAACGGTTTTCACCCATTAGTCGCAGACAACGAACGTTCGTTCATTAGCCTGTTCGTTCGTTTTTCTTTTTCTCGGGTTTTTCGTGATTATTTTCGATCGCGATTTCTGATCCGATTTTCATTTTAGTTTATCTTTTCGCTCGTTTATCGGAATCAGGCGATTCAAGCGCCTTGATCTTCGTATCGAAGCCCTCTTTCTGTTTAACCAACTTGAACAAGATTTTGGTACTGTAAAATTTGACTTTAGTCCAGATTAGTAATCGGATCTTGTTTCTTTTGCAGTTTGTGTTCCGTTGCTCCATTTGATTTGATTCTTTTTGGAAACTGGAGTTCTTAAGTTGAACTTCCTGGTTAATTCTTCTTATTTGAGTTTTATCTATGCATCTTTGTTTGATTGCTTATGTATGCTATTGTTTGTTTGCGATAAATCACCCGGAGTGTGAAGCGTGCTACTACGAGTCCCTAGGTTTTGTGGATCGTCAGCAAGGCAAGTAACACATTGATCATACTCTTTTCATACCCAGTTTTTTATGCATTAGTTCCAATACGCGAACACTGCATGATTATGTGATTAAGTTCTGGGTTTGGGAAGTAGTTGATGAGGTAGAACCTAATGCCCTGTTTTGTTATCCAACCTTGGGAGTTATTTCTACGTTATGCTTATATTGCCATGCTATGCTCGTAGACGTGGATTGGGTCTCAGTGTACCCATGACAGATGTGAGATGCTAATTAATGGTTCAACTTAAGGTGGAAAGTTTAATGCACATCTGGGTGGATTGCTTGTTTGGGCACCTGGAGAATCCAGTGTTGTCCTAGGATATCCCGGAGTACCCGTGTGATCATCCTACGGTCCGCCACCTAGGGTCAAAGGGATCTTAAGACTATTCATGCTAGAAACTTCCGGGTGCAGCCACAAGACATTATGGGCTCTGGCATAGTTGAGTATGTTGCATGACCTCTTTCACTGGTGGGCTAGCAGATGTAGGGGAAAGTAGGTGTAACTGTCCACCCAGAGTAAAGAGTTAGTGTTTCTGAAAGACTGTGTCTCGGTCATCCGTTTCTCAAACACCAAGTAGTGCGAGAAAAGTGCACAAACCTCTGCAGAGTGTACAATCTAATCATGGTTAGCCGTGTCCCCGGTTATGGACATCTTGTGTATCTAGTACTTGGATTTTCCTATTGTATCTCATCACTCTTAATTAAATTGTTGGGTTGATAATTACTTTTATTTGGGATTGAGTTGGAGGAACCTTCTCAATGATGTTTCAACCACCATGATAGTTAAATAAAATTTATTCCTTTGTTGTAGGGAAAAATTGGTTTTTCGCAAAAACTAAATAACCATAGAGCCTCCACCAGCCGTATATGCATATAGTGATAGCCTATTTCTGTTCATTACTCTACTATGTTATTTTGCCAGCATATTCCATGTGCTGACCCGTTTTCGGGCTGCAACGTATCATGTTGCAGACTTTTCAGAAGAAGAGTAAGGTTCGCTAGGTCGTTTGCTGTACAGCTCAGCTATGCCGTTGGAGTTGATGGACTCATTTTATCTTCCAAGCCTTCCGCTCTTATTGTTTTAGATGGCCTTAAGCCATATTTATTGTAATAAGTTCTCTTTGGAGACATTCGATGTAAGAAGTGTGTGATTGCTACTCTATTATAAATCCTTCGAGTATTGTGTGTGTCAGCATTACCGATCCAGGGATGACACTGATGCACAGAGACTTGCCCGTTTGAGGTCGGGTCGCTACACTACTAAACTAGCCCAGTGGCCAAGTGACACTACCCGACTGATGTTCCGCCCGGGTTCGATTCCACCTGATGCAGGGAAAATATCTCCAAATTTGTTGCCTCTGCCATTATTGACATGTGGGCCCCCATTATCATCTACGCACACCACGTCCAACACTTGCCAAAACTTCGTCCCTCGTTTTCTCTGTTTTTGGCACACTCGACATTGTGTGGGCATTTTGAAAATAGCATATCTTTTTGATTGTGCATCATACCAAGATGTGTTATGCATGAACATTGATCAGCATGATGTTAACTGGCTGGCAGATCCATTTTCGACCATGAATAAAACTTCCAACATGATGTTATCCATGTTTGAAAAGGGTGTGTTAATATAAATGCTCTGCCTCTGAAACTTGCAGTTTCTTATCTGAAACTGAAACTTGCAGTTTCTTCTTTGAGAATCACATTGTCTGGACTTTTATACTCCTATGAAACTACATTTTTTAAGTGCTAAAAATAGATCTCTAGAATTCATAAAATACTTCAGATGCTCAATACTGCAAATCTGAAATTCAAAAGACATTCATATCTGAAAATACTCTCAAAATACACAACACAAAACACAATTCACAACCTGCAAATACTGATAACCCTAAGCTCCTCCTGACAATTCACAATCTGCCTGACTATTGGGCTGGGGGCAGTCCCCTCCTATTCCTCGGCGGTAGACACCCGCCCCGTGAGACGATGTGAATGGCGAGGGAAAGGATGCTCCATCTGGGAATGATACTCCCACCATCGTTGCCTCACGATCGCATTCGGTGAATCTGTTTGCTCCATGGCCCAGAGGGGCAGCTCTATGTACTCCGACGCGACTCCCTTCGGCAGTATCGCCGCCTTTACGCTCTGATGCAGATATATGGCCATGGATGTCGCCGTCGCCACTAGTTGGTCCTTGTTGTGAAACCAAGACTTTATCTCCAACATCCTAGCTAGCTTCACAGGGTCGCTGTATGCGATCCTCATGTGTCGGTTGTACTCCTCCATCGATCTACTTCTCCGCAGCACCTTCACTCGTCGGTGGTGGTGTTTGAATGGAAGAGGAGAGGAGCGGCGCTGGTTTTGTATTAGAACAGGAGAGGAGCGACGCTGGTTTTGGATTGGAACATGAGAGGAGGGGAAGTGGTTTTGAAATGGAAGAGGAGAGGACCGGCGCTAGATTTAGATTGGAATAGGAGAGGAGTGGCGGTGGTTTAAGAGGAGAGGAGCAGGGCTGGGCTTGGAAGTATTTATTGTTTTGTGTATTTTGGGTCAAAGTTTGACCATGTACTGTATTTGACAAGCAAAATGTGAATGCATGTCACCAAAAATTGTATCGTTTGGTTCGTATTTGAATGTTCTTTCAAATTATATTATTTTTGCAACGTATAAGTTATATTTTATTTGTGAAAATCATGGTCAATTACGACCCCAAAAAAGGGAGACTAGTTAATGTGGGATCGCTTTCTTATTTGAAGGGTAAATTGATTTTGATTTTGATCCAGTCACAGCGCACCGGCCCTCTCGTCCAATCCTAAATCGATGTCGCGCGCTCCTCTCCCTCTTCTCCATTGCAAAACCACCTCCTCTCCTCTCCATCATCTCCATTCCAAAACCACCATCTCGTCTCTCCCTCTTCTCCATTGCAAAACCACCCCCTCTCCTCTCCATCTTCTCCATTGCAAAACCACCGTCTCGCCTCTCCCTCTTCTCTATTGCAAGACCATCATCTCTCCTCCCATCTTCCAAAGCTAGGAAAGGACATCTATGGAGAGGATGCAGCAATGAATCGGGCAGATAGCCGGCAGCGACCAGGCAAAGTTAGCCTATGTTGAAGGAGAACCTTACTTGGTTTGACAATTTGTGGGAGATTTCGAGGACGGTGAGTGCCATGTGGCAATGTATGTGAAAGAGCGAGAGGGCGACGATGTACTCCTCGGCGGCAGTCACACCGCAGTCCTTCGAGTTCATCGAGTATCTCCTTTGGGCGATGGAGCAGGCTGATTCACCCGAGGTGAAAGTCAGGTGGAGGTGGTGGGCGTACAGGTCGAAGGTCGAGCATCCAAATGATAACAAATTGATCGAGTACAGTGTGCCGTTCGTGAGGGTGCAGAGCCAGCCGGAGCCACGTGAGTATTCGTTCTCCCACCGCAAGAGGAGGCCAGATGCCACGACGTCGCTTCCCCGCCGTTCTGCATGGTTCCCTCGACGCTCGCCTCATTTCAACGACGACGGTAGGGTTTAAGGTAAGCTTCACACTAACCTAATCTTCCGTCTGCTCATGCTTACAATCAGTGTGACGGCTAATGAAAATCATGCTTACAATGAGTCTCTGAGTACTACGCAAATCACCCTAAAATAGCTCTGGACCTTTGGGTCAAAGTTGTGACACTGTGTATAAATAAAGAAAAATAGATTGGTGCTTCTTTCGGAAAAGAGTACTCCTTAGAAAATGCCAATATAAGCTACTAGTATTTGGTTAGAGGATTTGCTGCCGAGAAAGATCCATCCACAGAGAGCGCCACACATCCCACTGGTGGTGGTGGATGCCAATGCATGCATGGAGCATGGTTGGTGTCGGTAATTTTTACATAGCACACCTCGCACTCTGCATATATGTCGGTTCCATCCGTACATTTGTGTAGTTCCACCAAAATGCAGCTGAATTACCCTGTTTGCATAGATAATGAAAAAGCGTGATTACATTATAGTGGCACTAGTTGATGAAACATACACTAATAAATAGAAGAAAATATTGTGACAGTATCATAGTATGCCATGCGGCGAGGGCGAGATGGGCCCTGCGACGCCTCATACGATAGGCCTCATACTGGAAATCGACCCAATTCTCCCCGATACACCTTCTGCCAGTGATGAACATCAGTGTACGGCGGTAGTACAAGGAGGGGCCTTGAGACATTCCACTCTCTATTTTTGTGCAGATCAACTAAAATTAAGCACCCCGGTTACAGAAATGCTTAAACATTAACAATGGGACTAGTTGATGAAACATATACTAACAAAGAGAAGCACTTTCTTTATCTACATTGGAAATGAAATGATAGAGAGGACACCTGCTCTATTTTAACTGTATTATTACTTCATTTTATCAGTGGCACTAGGGTCGAGCAGGTGGCAACCGAGGTGTACCGTGCGTCGCAAGGATGGAGGCCAGGGTGCTTAGACTGGGGTGCTGAAGCTGGCTCTTTCAGTCCCTATTCTCCCCCCTGATGTTTCTGTGGTAGCATTTGGGTTGTAATCCAAACTTGTTCGAGCTGGTGTTGCGTCCCCCTACCTGCCTAGCTTATGTGGCAAACTTGTCTCCTGCTAGTACTCAGTTTGTTCTAGTAGTAGTTGCATAACTGCCTGTTTATACTGAGATGTTGTCGGATAATGGTTCTCTATGGTTGGGTTTCTTTAATGAAATCGGAGGAAACCCCCTCTTTCGATATATAAAAAAATTAGTGGCACTAGCGGCCAAAACATTGCCTCAAATTAATAGTGCCACTAGATTAAGGTGCAAAATAGTAACATTACTGCTTTATCATGGCAGTGCCAAAACAGTAGCACAAGAGCAGACTCATGCAGGATCTTTGGCAAACGGTCGGACCAAAAAGGAACAAACCTCATGATGGGAAACATATCTGCAGTCAACGCCATTGTAGAAGGGATGACACCAGTCGCCAACATGGATGATTCAACTCATGGGACCTTTTTGTGCAGTTCACCTAAAATGAAGCAATGTCCCATGAGCTAGCAACTTCTTCTTCATTTTTTCTGAAAAGGGCTCCAGCCCCCTTTCCATTTCC
Organism: Triticum aestivum; assembly: GCF_018294505.1. NCBI lineage: Eukaryota > Viridiplantae > Streptophyta > Magnoliopsida > Poales > Poaceae > Triticum > Triticum aestivum. The sequence continues at coordinate 343,992,922 of NC_057800.1, read as the reverse complement.
ATCAGAAAAGGAAACCCACAAGCTTCTTCTTCATTAGTTGCAATAAAATTGAGCAACATCAAGGTTGGTTGTGAAGTTCGTGGAATGTTCAACTATAATTTGGATATCATTTGTACAGTTCAACTAAGATCAAGCATGAAATGTATATCTCTATTTGCACAAAAAAGGTAGAAAGGAGGGTGACTAACAAGTGATGAAACATACATCAAATGAAAAGAAGCATGTTCCTTATCTGAATGGCAATCCTACAAGAACAGTAGCAATTTCTAAAGTAGCACCATTGCTAGATATTAGTGTGGGCATTAGGATTAACTATGACAACCGTTAAATACGACATTACTTTAATCGTGCCATTGCTTCATTTTACCAGCAACATTACATTAACAGCTGCTGCAGAGTTGGTATTTGGGCACGGGAGAGTAGGTGGACCAGGACAGTTGCATTTCTAACGAAAAGAAGCAACTTATCTTAATGGGAAATTTAGCAGGACATGAAAAATAGTGCCATTGATTCATATTACTATAGGCATTACATTGAAAACAATATTGGTTTAACGTGTCCTTACTTTTAACAGTGCGACTGCTACATTTTACCAGTGGCATTACATAAGAGGGGCTCGGGGCAACAAACATCAGAACATTATATCTGGGTTGGTCCCATTTTTGTTTGGTATAGACACCTTATACTGTGTGAGGCTAGCAAATCTAGTGTTGGACATACTCTATTGACTTGTCCCCCAGTCCCCACTTTATTTCCTTTTTCAACCAATAGACCGTGTTTATATTGACTTTGTACTGTTTTCCCCTTTATTTTCCTATTAGACCAAGAGACTAGTTGGATAGCCAGTCTCTGCTACTTTTCGCCCCCATTATTTCCTCTTTCGACCAAGTCCTAGATTCAGGTAACAAATCTTCCCCCACCCCCCACTCCCTTTCTTCCTTGTTTGAACCAAGTAGTACTAGATTCGAGTGCATGAACTAGTTTTACCTCTTAACAGTAAAAATTTAGGTGGATTTCGAATAGCCGATCGATCCTATCTACGAGGGGGCCTGAGAAATAGTAAAAGATACAAATGCAGTGACGTCAGGAGTTGGGGAAGTAGAGCAAGGCCGATTTCGAAGGAGGTTATACCTGAGGGTCATCAGTATGTCGCTAGGTGGGCGACAGGAGGCCGGATTTGCCCACACTACGACAGCGAGGAAGAAGGGGTCGGAGGCCCTCCCTAGCCGGCGGTGCGTGGGAGAGAACGGCAAGGCACGCTGATCGGGATGTGCCAGCAGTGGGTAAGAGCTGTCGCCGAGGACGACCGTGTGAACGTTGCACCTTCTCACCTTCCCCGGCGGAGAGGATCTGGCTAGATCTGTGACCAGCGCTGAGCAGAGAGAGAGAGAGTGTGGCCACTGCTGTCGTGTTTAGATCTGGAGAGGACAAGACAGTGTGAAGAGAGCAACACTAGCAAGCAAGCACGGAGGCTCCTGCCTATATAATGGAGTAGTTTTCTTTTATCTACCGTTGCCGGCTTGACCTCGTCAATGACTGTCAAAAAGTCTTCACGCACGTGCCCCAGAGGCGTAGTTGTCGTCATTTTGATCTGAAGCACCAGATTAATATATAACACGAAAAAATGCCACACGACAAGAAACCATAACCTCACTGCCCCAAGGAGACAACATGAATCCCGACGGACAAACTAGACAAGTATCAAAGCTCAAATTAAAGATAAACTCATAGAAAAGGGGTCCATCGATAGACGTCCTAATTAACAAAGCCGGCTTGACCTAGATGGTAGCCGAGTAGTCTTCGTGCATGTGCCCCCAATGACCAGTGCCTTGGAGGAACTCAGTTGTCGTTGTTTAACCCTCGCAGTGATCTGAAGCACATGACACCTAATATTGTGAGATGACAAGAAACCTTTTTTCTAGATTTCTCGTCAGAACTACAGCCCTGTACAACACATCCTGCACGATATGTAGACGATAGCCAATCCATCCGTGTTTGCTGGAGTTGAGTCACATGCATGCATGAACTGATCTTCCGTGTCATGCGGGGATCGTCCAAGCACCGACAGTTGTACAACACTGCTCCAGTACTATCGCTCGTCTCTCTCTTCTATTAACTCACCCAACTTGCGAGGCCGGGGAGTGTGCCTATGGTCGGTTCTCAATTGTGGTCCCACATGTGTGTGCAAACGCAATATGACGTGTGTTCCATTCGGAGAGCGGCGTGCCCGACCGACCAACCGTCTGGGATGCGACACGAACGCGGCGGGCGTGCTGTATACTCTGTACATGTGTGCCGCCGTTTTCTTGAGGCTTTGCTCCATGGCGCAGTCCATGGATACAAAATTATACTATTTAAAATTCGAGGGCGGGGCTTTTCCCGCGCAGTAGGCGGGGCTGTTCCGCCTAGTCAGTTCGACAGAGACGCGAGAAGATGAGGGAGTAGGCTGCTGCAAATGTAGGGTTGTGTGATTTGACAGTGAGTTATTGTTGGACAGGTAGGTCCCGTGATTTGACTTGCCATTATCATTTTAACTGCGGCGCTACGACCGGCGTGGATCTCCCGATTCCTGACCACCTCCATGGTATATAGGTGCCTTTCCCAATGCACCACCATGTAGAGTATGGTTAATAGTATAGCCAGCTGCTAGTGCTTCATGAGTATATAAACATGCCATGTCATCAAAAGTTAGTGGTATTATTTATTAGTCATACAATAGGGTTGGCTATATGGTTCGCTATAAGGCTTTTCTGACTTTCTCTCTATCTCTCTCCTTTGTCTAGGAGCACATGTAAAGGCTGGCTCTTGCATGAGAGCCCACTCCTCCACTTTTTCCTTGCCTCTCTCCTCCACATATGCAAAAATGCCATGTAAGCGGGCTTATAGCCCATTATTGTACTTGCTCGTACTGGTGCTAAGACTACCACATAGGCATAAAGTCTGATGTGGCACGTTAATTAAGAAGAGAGAGACTAGTTTGGTGACCCCAGGAAGAAACGGTGCTAAGCACGTGTACCTAGGTGAAAAGACAATTTTGAGTCTATAGCTAATTAAATGAAGCAAGCTTAGCAACAAAAAACTAAGCACCTATGCATTGGGGACTTGAGTTGCTAAGCCATTTAATGCCCTTAGTTTTCATATAAGCACCATTTCATTGGAAGAGGTCACTCCTTGGAAAATGCAATAAATACTACGAAGAAAGAGATCAAAAGTAAAAAAATACACTTATATCCAACCTCATAGCTAACCTTGTTGTATGAGTGACTAAGTGATGACTATATGTATGACATGCCAACATTAGATAGCCCAACGCACCGTGTGAAATCTCCAAGGGCGCGACCACATGAGCGAGGCGACGGTCGTGGTAGGTGCCACCATGATACGGGCTGCTGGCAGCCCTTGGGTCTGAAATCAAACAGTCTCATGCTAAGTTGCTGAAAGTTTACAGAATAACCCTCCAGGATAGGATATTCACCCATAGGTCTAGAATCACTCCATGCAACCATTCGATCTCATATCCAAGGGCTCTCGGAAGCCCGTATCATGGGAGCATGGAAAGCTTCGTATCACCTGTAATTTTCCCAAAGCTTGACGTGCGCGAACACGCAGATGCATGAAGCCATTTAATTGGGGTCTAGTAGACATGACATCTAATTGGGCCCCATAGTATTGTGCATGAATCCATATATCCACCGGGCAAGCCCACTACCCTGTCGGTCGCACGCCCCGCTCAGCATTTTTACTATCGGAAAACTGTTAGCAGTTCGCTCCTACTCGTCCTCGGTCGTCCTTTAACATTACGGCAGTTCGCTCCTAGTCGTCACATCCTTTCACATTATAGCAATTCCACTAATCCTAACCCTCCTCCCAAATCCATGGCGTCCCAAATCTCCATGATCGGCGGTGAGTACAAGGTTAGAACCATCACCAGCGATGAGTTTGACGTCATCTACACCCATTCTTCTGTTACAGTGAAATGATGCCTTGCTCGCTTCAGACGCATGTTTAGAAAGTCAAATGACGAGTGGGTCGCTGGGCTAGATGTTGAGTACACCATAGTCCTAGGAAAAGAGAAGAATCTAAAGGACGAAGAGAGGAAGAAGCCCGTCATGATCCAGGTTTGTGTGCATGACTTGTGCTTGGTCTACCACATATGCTATGCCGACGTTGAGTGCGAGGATTTTAAGAACTTCCTCGGGGGCGGCAAAGTCAAATTTGTTTCTGTAGACTTTACGAACAATAAAGAAGTCATGCGTCAGATAGGCCTCGTTGTAGGCGAGCCCTTCGACCTCCAGAGGAATGTGCCGGTGTCCTCCCGTCAGCCTTCAATGTTGACCCTGGCAGCAGCCATGGTTGATCATCCGTACGGTAAACTGATGAAACCTCCGCCCAAGTTTCATCGTGCATGGTAGTGGAATGTACTAGATATACACCACATCAATTACGCTGCAGTGGATGCCTACCTTTGTTTCAATATCTGTAAGGGTTGGATGAAGAGCGAGAGCCAAGTATGCGGTTCAAGCAAAGAAGTATCGGCCAAGAGGAAGAGGGACAAGGACGAAGTCAAGCACGTGGACGAGGAGTTCAAGTAAGGTGGCAGTGCCATTGCTCATGGTGCTTGTAATGTAGTGTCTACCAGATTAGTTGCTTAGTTTAATTTTAGGGTGCTAGTTTTATTTGAGGGGTGTGTTGTGTTGAGCCCCCAGCAGAACCATGTTATGTTCCTTCTCGTTACTCTAACTCTTCAGTACATACATACTAGTATTTCTTATAGTTCATCTTGTAGTTGGTACTACTACCACTCGTTTCTTCACATTATATACATACAATATATATGGCCAACATCATATAGCCAGCAGTTTAGTTGTCAAAGAATTTTAGGGTGCTTAGTTTTATTTGAGGGGTGTGTTGTGCTGGACACCATTATTGTGACTCAAATATCTTTTGTCGTGTTATAATGACATAAATACCTATGGACCAACATGCCAACTCTCCCTCTATCTCACTACAGTACAATAAAGCGTGGGGCCTACTTGATCCCAACATCGTTCTTATTTTCCTGTAAAATTATTCGCTTGGTTACTCCTGACAAGCGGCGCCATAGTTATCATTGTGAGAATCGGCTTATTTTTTTCATATAACATGGTCAGCGGGTTTGACAAGAAAATAACAATGTCTAATGGCATTTTTGAGAAAACATCTAACGGAACGATGGCATTTTTGAGTAGTTGTAACTTCTAATGGCAAACTTAGTACTGATACACAACTAGTGGCATAAATAATAAGAACCCAAGAATTAAATAGGTATGCTAATTTATTTAATAGAATTTAGCACCCCATTTAAGCACGTACTAGCTTTTTTAATAGTACTATATGCATAATTCGGCGATGAGCGCTCTCTATATGTACCACCTTCTTTCTTTAATTTCATCTTGTTAGTTTTGCTCCATAGAGCAATGAAGGAAATATGCCCTAGAGGAAATAATAAAGTTTTTATTTTATATTTCCTTATATCATGATAAATGTTTATTATTCATGCTAGAATTGTATTAACCGGAAACTTGATACATGTGTGGATACATAGACAAAACATCGTGTCCCTAGTAAGCCTCTACTAGACTAGCTCGCTAATCAAAGATGGTTAAGTTCCCTAACCATAGACATGTGTTGTCATTTGATAAACGGTATCACATCATTAGACGAATGATGTGATGGACAAGACCCATCCATTAGCTTAGCATAATGATCGTTAACTTTTATTGTTATTGCTTTCTTCATGTCATACACATATTCCTTTGACTATGAGATTATGAAACTCCCGGATACCGAAGGAATACCTTGTGTGCTATCAAATGTCACAACGTAACTGGGTGATTATAAAGATGCTCTGCAGGTATCTCTGAAGGTGTTTGTTGGGTTGGCATAGATCGATATTAGGATTTGTCACTCCGAGTATCGGAGAGGTATCTCTGGGCCCTCTCGATAATGCACATCATAATAAGCCTTGCAATCAATGTGACTAATGAGTTAGTTATGGGATGATGCATTATCGAACGAGTAAAGAGACTTGCTGGTAACGAGATTGAACTAGGTATGGAGATACCGACAATCGAAACTCGGGCAAGTAACATACCGATGACAAAGGGAATAACGTATGTTGTCATTACGGTACGACCGATAAAGATCTTCGTAAAATATGTGGGGACCAATATGAGCATCCACGTTCCTCTTTTGGTTATTGACCAGAGAGGTATCTCGTTCATGTCTACATAGTTCTCGAACCCGTAGGATCCGCACACTTAACGTTTGATGACGATTTTGTATTATATGAGTTATGTGATTTGGTGACCGAATATTGTTCGGAGTCCCAGATGAGATCACGAACATGACGAGGAGTCTCGAAATGGTTAAATATTCATATATTGGACGATGATATTCGGATACCGGAAGTGTTCCGGGGATACCGGGTGCATATCGGGTCACCGGGAGGGGTTCCGGGCATCCCCCCGGCAACTACATGGGCCTTAATGGGCCAAGAGGGGGACAAACCAGCCCCTAAGGAGTTGGTGCACCCCTCCCATATGGGCTGGCAAAATTGGAGTAGAAAAGGGGAAGGAGGAAAGGAAAAAGGGAATAGGATTTCCCCTTCCCCCTCTTCCCTACCTACTCCGAATAGAATAGGAAAGGGGGGAGGCCGAATTAGGAGGACCCCAAGTAGGATTCCTCCTACTTGGGGCGCCCCCTTGGCTGCCTCTCCTCCCCTCCAACCTATATATATGAAGGGGGGCACCGCTAGAACGCACACCAGCAATTGTTAGTCGTCTGCGGTGCCCCCTTCCACAGTTTACGTCTCTGGTCATATCTTCGTAGTGCTTAGGTGAAGCCCTGCTCGGATCACTTCACCATCACTGTCACCATGCCATCTTGCTGATGGAACTCTCCCTCGACATTTTTCTAGATCAAGAGTTCGAGGGACGTCATCAAGTTGAACGTGTGCAGAACTCGGAGGTGCCGTATGTTCGGTGCTTGATAAGTCGAAACAAGACTACATCAACCGCGTTGTCAAACGCTTCCATTTTTGGTCTACGAGGGTATGTGGACACACTCTCCCCCTCTTGTTGCTATGCATCTCCTAGATAGATCTTGCTGAGCATAGAATTTTTTTGAAATTGCGTGCTACGTTCCCCAACAGTGGCATCCAAGCTAGGTGTATGCGTAGATGATATGCATGAGTAGAACACAAAAAGTTGTGGGTGATGATCGTCATACTGCTTACCACCAACGCCTTATTTTGATTTGGCGGTATTGTTGGATGAAGTGGCCCGGACCAACCTTACATGACCATGTTCATGAGACTGGTTCCACCGACAGACAGACATGCAACTAGTTTTGCATAAAGGTGGCTGGCTGGTGTCTGTTTCTCCAACTTTAGTTGAATTGAATTTGACTCCGGCCAGTCCTGGTTGAAGTTTAAAACAGCAAACTTGATAAAATCACCATTGTGGTTATGATACGTAGGTAAGAACGGTTCTTGCTAGAAGCCTGTAGCAGCCACGTAAAACTTGCAACAACAAAGTAGAGGACGTCTAACTTGTTTTTTTGCAGGGAATGTTGTGATGTGATATGGTCAAAACATGATGTGATATATGTTATTGTATGAGATGATCATGTTTTGTAGAAGTTATCGTCAACTGGCAGGAGCCTTATTGTTGTCGCTTTATTGTATGAAATGCAAATGCCATGTAATTGATTTACTTCATCACTATGCGTTAGCGATAGTTGTAGAAGCAATAGTTGGCGAGACGACCACGACGCTATGATGGAGATCAAGGTGTCAAGCCGGTGGTGATGGAGATCATGATGGTGCTTCAAAGATGGAGATCAAAGGCACAAGATGATGATGTCCATATCATGTCACATGTTTTGATTGCATGTGATGTTTATCTTTTATGCATCTTATTTTTCTTAGTTCGGCGGTAGCATTAAAAAATGATCCCTCGCTAAAATTTCAAGGTATAAGTGTTCTCCCTGAGTATGCACTATTGTGACAGTTCATCGTGCCGAGACACCATGTGATGATCGGGTGTGATAAGCTCTACATTCACATACAACGGGTGCAAGACAGTTTTGCACATGCGGAATACTCGGGTTAAACTTGACGAGCCTAGCATGTACAGACATGGCCTCGGAACACTGGAGACCGAAAGATCGAACGTGAATCATATAGTAGATATGATCAACATAGAGATGTTCACCATTGAAAACTACTCCATCTCACGTGATGATCGGGCATGGTTTAGTTGATATGTATCATGTGATCATTTAGATGACTCTAGGGATGTCTATCTAAGTGGGAGTTCTTAATTAATATGATCAATTGAACTTAATTTATCATGAACTTAGTCCTGATAGTATTTTCATATCTATGTTATAGATCAATAGCTCGTGTATAGCTCCCTTGTTTTATGTTGATATGTTCCTAGAGAAAACTAAGTTGAAAGATGATAGTAGCAATGATGTGGACTGGGTCCGTGATCTGAGGATTATCCTCCTTGCTGCACAGAAGAATTATGTCCTTGATGCACCGCTAGGTGACAGATCTATTACAGGAGCAAATTCAGAAGTTATGAACATTTGACAAGCTGAGTATGATGACTACTTGATAGTTTAGTGCACTATGCTTTACGGCTTAGAACCGGGACTTCAAAAATGTTTTTAACGCCACAGATCATATGAGATGTTCCAAGAGTTGCAATTGGTATTTCAGACTCATGCCCATGTCGAGAGGTTTGAGACCTCTGACAAGTACTTTGCCTACAAGATGGAGGAGAATGGCTCAACCAGTGAGCATGTACTCAGAATGTCTGGGTTGTACAATCACTTGAATCAAATGGGAGTTAATCTTCCAGATAAGATAGTGATTGACAGAGTTCTCTAGTCACTATCACCAAGCTACTAGGACTTTGTGATGAACTATAATATGCAAGGGATGACGAAAACGATTCCCAAGCTCTTCGCGATACTGAAATCAGCGAAGGTAGAAATCAAGAAAAAGCATCAAGTGTTGATGGTTGACAAGACCACTAGTTTCAAGAAAAAGGGCAAAGGAAAATAAAGGGAACTTCAAGAAGAATGACAAGCAAGTTGTCACTCCCATGAAGAAACCCAAAGGTAGACCTAAGCGTGAAACTGAGTGCTTCTACTGCAAAAGGAATGGTCACTGGTAGCGGAACTACCCCAAATACTTGGCGGATAAGAAGGATGGCAAAGTGAACAAAGGTATATTTGATATACATGTTATTGATGTGTACTTTACTAGTGTTCATAGTAACCCCAGGGTACTGGTATCGTTTCAGTGGCTAAGATTAGTAACTCAAAACAGGAGTTGCAAAATGAACAAAGACTAGTTAAGGGCGAGATGATGATGTGTGTTGGAAGTGACTCCAAGGTTGATAAGATCACCATCGCACACTCCCTCTACCTTCGGGATTAGTGTTGAACCTAAATAAATGTTATTTCATGTTTGCGTTGAGCATGAATATGATTGGATCATGTTTATTGCAAATACGGTTATTCATTTAAGTCAGAGAATAATTGTTGTTCTATTTACATGAATAAAAACCTTCTATGGTCATACACCCAGTGTAAATGGTTTATTGAATCTCGATCGTAGTGATACACATATTCGTAATATTGATGCCAAAAGATGCAAACTTGATAATGATAGTGCAACATATTTGTGGCACTGCCGTTTAGATCATATTTGTAAGGCACATGAAGAAACTCCATGTGGATGGACTTTTGGAATCACTTGATTATGAATCATTTGATGATTGCAAACAAAGCCTCATGGGCAAGATGGCTAAAAGTCCATTCTCCAGAACAATGGAATGAGCCACTGACTTCTTGGAAATAATACATACTGATGTATGTGGTCCAATGAGTGTTGAGGATCGCAGCGGGTATCGTTATTTTCTGACCTTCACAGATGATTTGAGCAGATATGGGTATATCTACTTAATGAAACACAAGTCTGAAACATTTGAAAAAGTTCAAAGAATTTCATAGTGAAGTGGAGAATCATCGTAACAAGAAAATAAAGTTTCTATGATATGATTGTGGAGGCGAATATTTGAGTTACGAGTTTGGCCTTCATTTAAAACAATGTGGAATAGTTTCACAACTCACGCCACCTAGAACACCACAGCGAAATGGTGTGTCCGAACGTCGTAGCCGTACTTCATTAGATATGGTGCGACCTATGATGTCTCTTACTGATTTACCACTATCGTTTTGGGGTTATGCATTAGAGACAGCTGCATTCACGTTAAATAGGGCACCGTCTAAATCCGTTGAGATGAAACCGTATGAACTATGGTTTGGCAAGAAACCAAAGATGTCGTTTCTTAAAGTTTGGGCTTGCAATGCTTATGTGAAAAGGTTTCAAACTGATAAGGTTTAACCCAAATCGGAGAAGTGTGTCTTCATAGGATTGAGGGAGTCCTGGACTAAGGGGTCCTCGGGCATCCGGCCTGTTAGCCATGGGCCAGACTGATGGGTTGTGAAGATACGAAGACCAAAGACTGCACCCGTGTCCGGATGGGACTCTCCTTGGCGTGGAAAGCAAGCTTGGCGACTAAATATGTAAATTCCTTTCTTTGTAACCGACCTTGTGTAACCCTAGATCCTCCCGGTGTCTATATAAACCGGAGGACTTAGTCTGGAGGGGATACTCATTATCATGGCCACACCAGCTAGACCTCTAGGGCTTAGCCATTACGATCTCGTGGTAGATCAACTCTTGTAATACTCATATTCATCAAGATCAATCAAGCAGGACGTAGAGTATTACCTCCATAGAGAGGGCCCGAACCTGGGTAAAACATTGTGTCCCCTATCTCCTGTTACCATCGACCTTAGACGCACAGTTCGGGACCCCCTACCCGAGATCCACCGGTTTTGACACCGACATTGGTGCTTTCATTGAGAGTTCCACTGTGCCGTCATCAAGAGGTTCGATGGCCCCTTCAACCATCTACAATGATGCTGCCCAAGGGGAAGTTTTCCTCCCCGGACAGATCTTCGTGTTCGGCGGCTTCCCTCTATGGGCCAATTTACTTGGCGATCTGGAGCAGATTGAAAGCTACGCCCCTGGCCATCAGGTCAGATTTGGGAGCTTGAACTATGTTGCGGACATCCATGGAGACTTGATCTTCACCGAATTCGAGACCGCGGCTGCCACTTCGAGTCACCCCGAGGGACATGACCTAAATATGTCATCGGACTGCATCCAGGAGACAACTCCCATAACCGATCTGTCCTTAGATCCAGAGCAGACTGCGCCATCCGAGGACGGGAGGATCGACCCCACCATGGAGGCCGCAGATTCCATGGCGTTGGAGCCGCACATAGACTTGATCTCACACGATACCCGTGCCACCGAAACTCCGGACTCGTTTCCTGTCGTGGAATTGTCACGGCAGATGTCCTAGTGTGAGGACTTAGTCGTGACGCCAACGCATCTATGTGGTAGCTTGAGAGGGGTTGGGCGGAATTGAGAGACGCAACAGAAGACAAGGATTTAGACAGCTTTGGGCCTCAGGAAACATCATCTGGTAACAACCCTACATGCCGTTTGTGGCTAGGTCTCATTATCATCATGAGGGAGTCGCCGTAAACCGGCTCTCCTAGTTATGTCTAGCCCTAAGCTTATCCCTCCCCCTTTTGGGGTACCCTGCCCCTCCTTATATAAGTTGAAGGGGCGGGTTACATGTAGAGTCCAACTCGGACTAAGACTTAAACTATTCTGACTTCTCTTTATGGGCTTCATAACGTCTCGGGCTTCATAACGTCTCGGGCTTACTAACCCCAGGCAACTCTCTCTGCCGAGTTATGACTGTCAACCGGGTTATGACTGTGTGTCGGTTTATGATGGTCTGCTGGTTTATGATTGTCTGCCGGGTTATGACTTCCTGCCGGTTTATGATCTGACTTAACATCTGTCGAGTTATCATATGACTTAATACATGTCGGGTTATCATCTGACTTAACACCTGCCAGGTTACCCTCTGACTTAACACCTGCCGGTTTACCAGGTCCTATCCGGGTTATAACTCCGGCCAGGTCATACCGCGGGGTATATCCCTGACATTAGCCCCCAGATTAATTTGGATTTATCCATGTTAAACTGATCCCGATCATCCTTAAGTCCTTGTCATTTCCTTCTTCTAGAAAATCCGGGTCAACAGGACAGCTTCATAATCAATCTGATCTTCAACCGGTTTAAGGATATAGAACTTGCCGGTTTATCATTGCCAAAATTGTTGGTTTATAAATATTGACGGCACCGGGTTATAATTGTAGTTTAACATCAATCTTGAAAATTGTAATGCCCCGAGACCGATGCGCCTGGTGTCTCCCAGTTATTTGCCGTCGTCGCCATGTCATTCGCTTGCGTGTGCATCTTGTCATTGCATTATGTGCATTGCATCATCATGTTTTTGAAACTTGCATCCGTCCCGGTCTCCCAGTTCTTTTCGTTGTCCGTTCTGAGCCCAGACACACTTGCACGTGCCCGCGGCACGTCTGAAATATTATTTTATAGGTGGCCGGGAAATGTTCTCGAAATGGGATGAAAGTTGGCGTGTCGTCTTATTATAGTGTAGATAGACCGCCTGTCAAGTATCATCGCATTTGGAGTCTGTTTGATGCCCCAACGGATAACTATAGTGGCATTATAGCCGGTCAAAACGTCGGACGTTTTCGGTCTCCGAAAACTGTTGCCGGGATGTTTTCTCTTCTCTCCTCTCAGTCCAAGCCCTTCTACACAGTCACATCCAACCCCTCCTGAGCCCCCCTTGCATCGGTGCATCGAACTCCTCACGATCGCGTCCGAAAGTTGTCTCGGACCCGACCCGGTCAATCGTCACCGTTGGGTCTGGGACATTCCCAAACATCTAAAAAACATCATCCTTTTCTTATTTGGACTTCCTAGTCTATTTTTCTCGACCGCCCGATTCTGATCGGAGGGACGAGTTAGCCCCTAACCTAATTTCATCTGGTATAAATATCAGTCAAACCCTAGCCTATCATGTCCCATCCTCCAAATCCCCTCACCGGCCACCGCTCCTCGTTTTTAGTTCCACCCCAACCAACAGACTCCACCTCCTCCAGATCCAGCCAGTCAACTCTCCTCTGGTCCATCGGATATGTGATCCAACGGATCCTGTGCGCCTCCCGCAACCCGCTGCTCCACCCCTCGCCGTAGCCTCCTCAATCTGGTACGGGGGAGGAGCTCCCGATCGAGTCCCTCATCGCCGGCCGGCCTCGTCGGAGAGCACCCCTGCCAGGCTGACCTCGCCTCCATTTCTCTCTCTACCGTTGCTCTCTCTCTCCAGCACCTCACCTCGCGGTCTCTCATTCTTCAGGACGAACAAGGGCCCCGCCATGGCCACAGGATGGAGCTCCGCCGCCATGGATCCTTGCCTCCGCGCCCCAGATTTGGCCCCTCCATTCGATTCTGCCATCCAAGTCCAGTCCCGCCGCCGCCAAGTTCCTGTTTGGCCCGTCTCCGTCCTGCTTCGCCGTCCTTCGCCTGTCCCCGACGCCCTGGAGCCCGTCACCCCGCGCCAAGTCCCTCGCCGTCGCGTCTGCTTCATCCAGTTTGAGCGAGCGTTGCCGCCCCCCCTATTTAGACCAGTTCCAGCGCCCGCGTCGCGCCATGGCCCTCTTCGCCCGGATCCCATCGCTGCCCTGCTTCCCCTGCATCTCCTCCGCTTCAGGTCAAACAGCAGCAGCTCGAATCGCTCGCCCACATTGACCGCGTCGCCAGCGCCTTTTCCCCGCACAGCCCAGCAGCGCGAATAGCCTGCCAGGCCTCTCCTTCAACTGGGCCAGCCCCACAGGGTGAGACCACCCCAGCACCCCTTTTTTTCCTCTGTTGGGCTTGCTGTCCAGTTTTGTCCCTCATGTTCATACATTTAATATCTCACAAACTATGCATCTTTTGTAAAACTTCATATATGAAAAATGCTTAGATTTCTGTCTAGTTTCATAATGTGCCACTTTCATCCATGTTTGAAATGCTTAAAATGTTGTTTGATTAAATTTGCTCATATAGCATGTTAAAAATGCTTTATTTCATAACTAAATAACCGTAGCTCAGTTTGAAATAATCTTTATATGTAAATGGGGTAGAAAAATGCCTAGTTTAACATGGTGTACTTGCTTTGCATGTTTAACAACTCTAAAATTTGGTTTAGGGAAGAACAGTACCAAACCTAAAAATATGCACATGAGGAGTTTCCAGACTTGTTGTTTGTTATTCCGGCCTCATTTAAACTTGCCTAGATAGGTAGTTTTCATTTTGCTCCACCTCTTGCCATGCTAACCAACATTTAATATTTACATAAACGAGAGTGAACTAAATAAGTCATGTGGTATTTCGTCAATATGCAACTCGTTGCATACTGAGCTCCACTTAACTTGTAGTTTTGCTTGTGCACTTTGCCATGCCATGCCTCTTTAAACCGGAAATTCATCATACTTGATTGTGCATCATGCCATGTTCATGTGATGGTTTTTTACTATGTTGTTTGCCTCTTTCCGGTGTTGCTTCTTCGGGTTAGTTCCGATAACATCGCGTTTGTGAGGACCCGTTCGACTACGTCTGTTTGTCTTCTTCATGGACTCGTTCTTCTTCCTTGCGGGATCTCAGGCAAGATGACCATACCCTCGAAATCACTTCTATCTTTGCTTGCTAGTTGCTCGCTCTATTGCTATGCCACGATACCTACCACATGCTTTATCATGCCTCCCATATTGCCATGTCAAGCCTCTAACCCACCTTTCCTAGCAAAACGTTGTTTCGCTATGTTACCGCTTTGCTCAGCCCCTTTTATAGCGTTGCTAGTTGCAAGTGAAGATGGAGTTTGTTCCATGTTGGAACATGGATATTGTTGGGATATCATTATTATATATTGTTTACTTTAATGCATCTATATACTTGGTAAAGGGTGGAATGCTCAACCTTATGCCTGGTGTTTTGTTCCACTCTTGCCGCCCTAGTTTCCGTCATACTGGTGTTATGTTCCTTGATTTTGCGTTCCTTACGTGGTTGGGTTATAATGGGAACCCCTTGACAGTTCGCTTTGAATAAAACTCCTCCAGCAAGGCCCAACCTTGGTTTTACCATTTGCCACCTAAGCCTTTTTCCCTTGGGCTCTGCAGACTCAAGGGTCATCTTTATTTTAACCCCCCCCCCCCGGGCCAGTGCTGGTCCGAAACGAATAGACTACGGGGCCACCTCGGGGCAACTTGAGCTTTGGTTTTACTCGTAGGATGTCTCATACGGTGTGCCCTGAGAACGAGATACGTGCGACTCCCATCGGGATTTGTCGGCACATCGGGCAGCTTTGCTGGTCTTGTTTTACCATTGTCGAAATGTCTTGTAACCGGGATTGCGAGTCTGATCGGGTCTTCCTGGGAGAAGGAATATCCTTCATTAACCGTGAGAGCTTGTGATGCGCTAAGTTGGGACACCCCTGCAGGGTTTTGAACTTTCGGAAGCCATGCCCGCGGTTATGGGCAGATGGGATTTGTTAATATCCGGTTGTAGAAAACTCGACACTTAACTTAATTAAAATTCATCAACCGCGTGTGTAGCCGTGATGGTATCTTTTCGGTGGAGTACGGGAAGTGAACACGGTTTTGGAGTTATGTTTGAACGTAAGTAGTTTCAGGATCACTTCTTGATCGCTTCTAGCTCACGAGCGTTGCATTGCTTCTCTTCTCGCTCTTATTTGCGTAAGTTAGCCACCATATATGCTAGTGCTTGTTGCAGCTCCACCTCACTACCTTTTCCTACCCATAAGCTTAAATAGTCTTGATCTTGCGGGTGTGAGATTGCTGAGTCCCGGTGACTCACAGATTGCTTCCAAAACCAGTTGCAGGTGCCGACAATGCCCGTGCAGATGACGCAACTGAGCTCAAGTGGGAGCTCGATGAAGTTCGTGTTCGTTGTGTTGTTTCATCTTCCTTTGGATCAGTAGTGGAGCCCAGTCGGGGCGAACGGGGATATTTTGCATTAGGGGTTGCCTTTCTTTATTTGGTTCCGTAGTCGGACCTTGATTGTATCTGGATGATGTAATGCTATATTTATGTATTGTGTGAAGTGGCGATTGTAAGCCAACTCTTTATCTCTTTCTTATTTAGTACATGGAATGTGTAAAGATTACCCCTCTTGCAACATGCCTACTATAGGGTTATGCCTCTAAGTCATGCTCCGACACGTGGGAGATATAGCCGCATCGTGGGTGTTGCAAGTTGGTAATCAGAGCCTTCCCCGACTTAGGAGCCCCCTTCTTGATCGAATCGCTCACATTGTTGAGTCTAGAAAAATGTTTTGAGTCTTATAGGATTTTATATATCGGAGAGTAGGATTCTTTTTACTCCTCAGTTCCTTTGTCGCTCTGGTGAGGCCTCGTGACGTAGAGTTTTGACCCTTCTCTTCTCAAATTTCACTAAAAAATTTAGGATCACGCGGGTATCTTGGAATCGTTCCGATGGTTTTGTGACGAGAACATTGTTCTTGGTGCCTCCTGGCATTTAGGGGTCACCCAGTACTGGGGCGGGAGTTCGGGAGTATTGCCATAACTCGTATAACGGATGCTTTTCAAAGGTTGAGGTAAATGATTTCCGAAGGTTTCTTGGTTATGTGTTTAAGGATGGATACACCTGAATGTAGGATTTGCTAGTTTTGGGTGAGATATTATGCTTCCCCTGTATCCCCAATACCTGATTGCATAACCAGAAAGTTTCGGGAGTTTATAAGTGGGAATTCAAGTATCTCGTAGGATTTCTTTCCAACAGACACATGATACGATATGGGGTCTATCATATGTTTGTTCCAGCTTATTTTCCAAGCCAATCCTTTGTTTTTGTTTTTAGTTGTGGTATTCGAGTTGCTTCAATGTCAAGTGTTGATTCCATACCTTTCCTAAGCTATCTTCTCATACTTCTATGTGAATACCAATCCTTCTTGATAATCGAGATTGTCATGTCAATCCTTTTTCAACCGGCGTGTTTCTCTTCAAGTGGACCCGATCATTTCAACATCCGCAAGATCACCTCTTGATTTTTCTCAATGTTGTTCGTTTCATCTATCCCCAAGTTACCTTTGTTTTCCCACCCTCCCGCCCTTGTTTCTTCAAGGACTCGGATTTTTGTATCAAGTATCATTTTATTGATGGGAAGCCTCTCCATTCTTTTCCATCAATATTCTTATCCGGTGATTCTCAGGAAGATGCTAAGGAAGCTTCAAGTTTATTATTCTTTGTTCTCTTTTCTTCTCCGGTGGATTCAAGTCAAGCTTTGTTGACCATATCCTTTCCTCATTTCAATGCTTTCTCATACTGGTGCACCTCTTAATCATCCACTTCTCGCTATTCAATTGTTCCGGAGTGCCGAAGATATCTCAGAAGATTCACGTTTCCATTCCCGATCCTTTCAAGTTATTTCAAGGTTGTTATCTCATTCAAGCCATTTAATTCAACCGGTGCAATCTATCTTTTCAAGCAATCGTTCAACAGTGTTTCTTTTGAGTGGGCCCTAACCCACCGGTCTTTTTCCAGGATCTTACCTGACTCTTCTAATTCTTTTCGGATTTATTCTCAAGTTATTCTCCAAGTTTGACGTAAGAATGAATTATCATCAGTCATATCTGTTTCTCCAAGATCTTTCAAATTCTTTTCATCTTTGGCTCAACTTCTTCATTATTCATTCTCCCGGAGTATCTCAATAATTCATGGTGGTGTTTCTCTCGTCATTCTTGGATTTGAAGACCGAAGAAGATTTTTTTCTCAATCTTGCTCCATTCTCTTCAAGATTCATGGTTCTAACTTGCTGCCATCCTCTCATAATTGTTTTCGATTGTGAGAATTCTTTTCACCCATCCGGAGCAATTCAGGAGTCTTTTCAGTTTGATTCTCCGAAGGCCATCATTTCGGCTTTATTCATTCTCACCTTTCAGCTCTCGTTTCTCCAAATCTTACCGGTGCATCATACAAGTATTCTCTAATCAACTCGTGTTCTATTTGGTCCCATGTATTTATATTCTCTCAAGCATCTTCGTTCTTTTTATAATTCTTCCCGGTGATTCGTTCTCTTCTCTTCATTTGTTTTCAATTCTTACGGTGGTTCATTCAAGATTTCTCTTCCTTCATTATCATAGCTGTTTATTCGTTGGTTAAATCCTACCGGTGCCTCGTCGAGACCTTCCCAAGTTTACGCAATATCTATCTTAATCCTTTCTACGAGAATAAGTAGTATGCCAAATCCATTGCTTGTCATCAATTTAATTGGTGAAGGATGAGCATAATGTAATTCTTATTCTTGTTTCATCGAGTAAATTCAATTCCTTATTCCGGAGGTTCACCAAAATTCTCGGTTTACAATTGTTTCATCTTTTCTTTTCCCGAGTTCCAAGCTCTCTCAATTATATCGTCGCGAAGATCCATCTAAATCACTACAAGGCTTCACCTTGTTTTTCAACTTCTCTTTCTTTTTATCATCATTTTGTTACCGGAGTTCTTCATGGAGGTTCTACATGGTGGTTCTTCAAGGATTCCTTTCATTCTTCAATAATCCTCAAGATTGTCCTCTCGAAGTTAAGATCTGCCAAGCTATACTCTAAAATAAACATGGTGCTCAACACATGTCTTGTCTTGATGAGTTCAAGTATTCTTCATCTTGCATTCTGAAGTGCAGTTCTTCCTATCTCATATTTTGAGGTGGTGTTATGTCATTGTTGATAATTTCCCTTCGTGTTTCATGATTCACAGGTTTCAAGAGTGACATATCTAAATCCATCATTTTCTCTTCGCTCAAGACATCTTTTCAAACCATCAATCTCTTCATTGGAATTATCTTGGGTTATATTTCACCTAAAGCCTTCCCTAAGGATTGTTGCTATCTATGGTGCTTATCAATGATCCAAGTCCTTCATTTATCCTTCCGGTGAAGTAAGTTTCTCGTCTCCTTGTTCATATCAATCCAATCTATCATTTTCGTTAGTGGTAGAATTTCACTCAGTTTTGAGATGTTTTCCATAAGCCCACAATAAGCTTACTTTTTTCGTTGTTGGTTTTCCAACAACTCCGTTCGACCCTTCTCCTAAGGATGCCTTTTCAAGCTCTTTTGTAGTAGAAGTTGGCATTTTCTTCTCCATTCTTTTATTTCAATTATCTATCTTCTATTCTTTCGTTCCGGAGGCATTGTGATGTTGCTATCTTCACTCATCATTCAAGTTCTCTCATCTTATCAGTTTTACCACCCTTCTCAACCGGAGTGCTGTCTGAAATCTTTCTTACCCATTGTGCCTTTCTTTGAATAGTTCCAGAGGCAGCGTGTTGTTGATTTAATCAAGTATCCTCTCATCTTGTCAAGATCATGTTCAATTCCTTTCATTTACAATCGGAGTGCTGCCCAAATTATATCATTCTTTTTCCTTCTCTATCTTGTTGTGAATATCATTCCTCTTCTAACCGGAGTCTCATCCAAGTGCTTTCATTTTTTCCAAGTTCATAGTCTTTACCTTCCATTTCCAACCAGAGTGTTGTCATAATTGATCCTTATCGTTCCTTGTACATCTAGTTTTTACCGGAGTGCTTACATGTACTTCTTGTCCTTTGTGACACTTTTCTTATGTCTTTCAACCTACAAAATTCTAGTAATGTTCCTTGGTCCTCTTGTCTAACGGAGTGTTTGCAACTTTGTTCTTCTTCGTTGCATTCTTTCTTTCAATTTGTTCAACCTCGCAAGGTTTGGTTTCACTCGTTTGTCAAACAAGCAACTTTGTTTTACCTCTTCCTCTTCCGCTTTCTCTTTGGTGCCATCCTAGATCTCGGGACAAGATCCTCTCATAGTGGTGGAGTGTTGTAACGCCCCGAGACCGATGCACCAGGTGCCTCCCAGTTATTCGCCGTCGTTGCCATGTCATTCGCTTGCGTGTGCATATTGTCATTGCATCATGTGCATTGCATCATCATGTTTTTGAAACTTGCATCCGTCCCGGTCTCCTAGTTCTTTCCGTTGTCCGTTCCGAGCCCAGACACAGTTGCACGCGCCCGCGACGCATCCAAAATATTATTTTATAGGTGGCCAGAAAATGTTCTCGAAATGGGATGAAAGTTGGCGTGTGGTCTTATTATAGTGTAGGTTGACCGCCTGTCAAGTATCATCGCATTTGGAGTCCGTTTGATGCCCCAACGGATAACTATAGCGGCATTATAGCCAGTCAAAACGTCGGACGTTTTCGGTCTCCGAAAACTGTTGCCGGGCTGTTTTCTCTTCTCTCCTCTCAGTTCAAACCCTTCTACACAGTTACATCCAACCCCTCCTGAGCCCCCCTTGCATCAGTGCATCGAACTCCTCATGATCGCGTCCGAAAGCTGTCCCGAACCCGACCCGGGCAATCGTCACCGTTGGGTCCGGAACATCCCCAAACATCTACAAAACATCATCATTTTCTTATTTGGACATTGTCGGAGTCAAAACCGGTGGATCTCGGGTAGGCGGTCCCAGACTGTGCATCTAAGGCGGATGGTAATAGGAGGCAGGGGACATGATGTTTTACTCAGGTTCGGGCCCTCTCGATGGAGGTAATACCCTACGTCCTGCTTGATTGTTCTTGATGATATGAGTGTTAGAAGAGTTGATCTACCACGAGATCAGAGAGGCTAAACCCTAGAAGCTAGCCTATGGTATGATTGTATGTTGTCCTACGGCCTAAAACCCTCCGGTGTATATAGACATCGGAGGAGGCTAGGGTTACACAAGGTCGGTTACAAAGGAGGAGACATGCATATCTGCATTGCCTAGCTTGCCTTCCACGCCAAGTAGAGTCCCATCCAGACACGGGATGAAGTCTTCAATCTTGTATCTTCATAGTCCAACAGTCCGGCCAAAGGATATAGTCCAGCTGTCCGGAGACCCCCTAATCCAGGACTCCCTCAGTAGCCCCTGAACCAGGCTTCAATGACGATGAGTCCGGCACGCAGTGTTGTCTTCGGCATTGCAAGGCAGGTTCCTCCTCCGAATACATCATGGAAGAGTTTGAATACAAGGATAGTGTCCGACCCTACAAAATAAGTTTCACGCACCACCGTAGAGAGATTAATATTTCCACAAATCTAATCTGCTGACTTGTTTTGGTAGCATGACATCACGCCATGGCCCGGTAATTATTTGAACCGTTTTTCTTTAACCAGCCCCACACATAACGCGAGGCGGTTTCTTGACACGTCTTGTCAAAGCAGAGATCGTGTTCCCCTTATCACGGAATTCTCATCAATACAAACGTGGGTAACCCAACCGTGCCTATTGGTATGACTCCTAGATCTTAGGTAAGTCTCGAACGGTCACGAGGAGGATGCCTGATATTCATCCCCTTTATAAAGGGACAAGGCTTTTTCTTTTTTCCGTCCCATGCTCAACCGAATCCTTCCCCCGCCTCGAGTTCTAACACCCAAAGCTCTGGTCAGGTGGCTCGGACCTTCAATCATGTCCAGATCCAGCCTTCAAGGCCGGTGGATGCCTTCCTCCGTCACGGAGGAGGACATCAAGAAGTTAAGGGAGGCCAAATATTTGACCGCCGAAATTTCGCATAGGCTGCCCGCCCGAGGGCAGGTCGTCCCTACTCCTGAACCCAACGAGAGCATTGTGTTCGTCTCCCACTTCCTCCGAGGACTAGGCCTCGCTCTGGATCCCTTTGTTAGGGGTCTTCTATTCTATTACGGGCTGGATTTTCATGATCTGGCCCCGGATTCCCTTCTTCACATCTCATCATTTATTGTCGTATGTGAGGCCTTCCTCCGCATTACCCCTCACTTCGGCCTATGGCTCAAGTCCTTCGATGTGAAGCCGAAGATGGTCAAGGGGCAGTACGCAGCGTGCGGAGGATCTCTAATAAGAAAAAATGCTAACGCTCCATGGCCAAAGGGTTCCTTTCCAGAGGTGTCCGGATCGTGGCAACGGAAGTGGTTTTACGTCATAGCTCCCCGAAGTGCCAAATGGGTAGCTGCCCCCACCTTTCGCTCGAGCCCCCCACCACAACTGATGTCATGGATCGGTAGGGGCTGAGCTGGGGTCCCGCCAAGGACGTGCCAATACTGCAGAGCCGCATCCGAGATCTCTTCGAAGGATATTTTAGTCTGGTTATGGTAATGCAAGTTATGCTGGTCCGTCAAGTCCATCCTTGCAAACCCCGGCCCCTCCGCATGTGGGAATTCAACCCGGAAGGACTGTGCACTATTCAACATTTCCTCGGCATGACACACGAGGAGATGTACAAATCATTCTTCGGACCCCAAATAGAGTGTCCAGATACTACCGAGGACGTGGGCCTGAGCTGCAACCGCCCTGCTGCCCAGGTAAGTAATCCCATGGCCAAACACACTGTCCTTTTATTCATCATGACATCATTCTGAAGAATCGTTCTTTGACCAGGACTGGATAACAAAGGCGAATATGATCCGGTGTTCGGCCCCCCTTCCTAAAGGCTGGGACAATCCGGTGCTGGAAAAGATGCTCGAGCCAGCACCTTATCTAGTGCCCTCAAAGGAAGATGGAGGGGAGAATAAAGAGGGCGAAAGCGGGCCTCCATCGCTACCTAGTCCAATCGAGGGAATGAGCGCCTCCACGAGGGAGGATAACCAAGGGGAAGAATCTGACATTCTCTCTCCCCGGGGAAGGAAGAGGACTACCTCTGAAGATCCGGAAACTAACGTTTCCAAACGGGAGAAGAAATCTCCGCCAAAGGGTCCTGCCTCGGAGGGTATTCTTGCCGCACAATGTCCGCGTGGGGATCAGCCCTCTACCGAGCTGTAAGTAATCAAAAAGGTGCTTAATAGTGAAGATACCCTACCTTACTTCCGAAGACAATAACTGATGCTTGTAAATTGTAGTCCGGACCGCAACCCTTCTTGACAGAGCTCATCTTCGGGGGATCTTCTTCTGGAGATGATGGAGAGTGAAACGCCTTCCCCGAACTCCCTAGCTCAAGAAGCGGGCGACCTTGAAGTGTTGTCAGGAAGGGTATCTCCAGATCCAATATCACCGGAAGATAACCCTTTGGCTGCCCGGCATCCCCAGTATCCGGCTCCTGAGGAGAGCGACAGCAAGGGTCCGTACAGTGTGCGGTCGGACGCGCTGAAGGATCTTCTGGGGCAAGGTGTCATCTTGGAAGCGCATCATACGCTAATGGGTATGGTAATTGAAAGGATTTCATCCGTCGAAAGCGGTTTCCATGAAGCTTTTATGAGTCTGCTGAAAGGCTTCGAGGTACGTGAAATAATGTATTCCTTTAACAGTACCGCATACGTTAGGTATGCCCATGCAGATAGTAGCCCCTGAGACTCTGGTTGTCGTCGAGAGCGGCGGCAAACAGAGGATCATAGTCCCAGGTAATAACCAGAATGCCTTTATGTGCATGTGGTTGAAGCTCCGATGGCTAGCCGGACTGATGGGTTTGCCGAACTAAAGCGGCAACTGGATGCAGCAGATGCCGACATCGTGCTTGTCAACAAGCGGCTTGACGAGGCACAGGGTGAGTGATTTTTTTGGTGATCGTCACATAGTAAGAGAAGCATGATGCCAGTATCTTTAATATGTTGTGACTGCAGATGGAGCTGCCACCATGGAGACCCTTCGGGTGGAGCTTGCCCGAGCCAAGGAGCAAGCAAGGAGTAGCAATGCGGCCGCTTTGAAGGCAGACGAAGAGTTAAGGGCCGAACAGGCCGCGCATTGCGAGAGCAAGGAAAAAATAGCCAAGATGGCTGTAGAGTTAAAAGATGCTGCTGACCGTTACCGGCTTCTTGAAGAAGAAGACCGAGCGAAGGCGACGGACCTGGAGAAGGCCCGGGTGGCTGCCAAGGAAGCCCGCTCCAAAATTAGAGCGACGAAGGAGGAGCTGAATCAAGCTACAGATATCGTGTCTGGGAAGCCCTTCTTGTTGCGGACTAAGTTCGGAGATCCAAAGTATGCTCCTCTGGACCAGCTATGGAGTTCTGCGGACGCATACATGGATTTGGCTGCAAGTGCTGCTGATGCGGCGGAGTACTTCAAGGATCAGAAAGGTCCCTAAGTGGAGAAGCTGTTCTGGTAATAGTTTCATGCTCCAGTCCGTCTGCTGTTGCTGAATGAGCGATTGACCGGTTGGGCCGAGCTCCATAGGTTGTCCGGACTTGCCATGAGGTCCGTTGTAGATCACCTGTGGCCGGAAGAGCCAAGGCCGAGTAGCTACTTTAGCTTAGTGCAACAATTCCTTGAAGCTGTGCCACGCATCAATGTTGTAAAGAGATCAGCGTGCATAGAAGGTGCGCGGATGGCCCTTGCCCGTATCAAAACTTACTGGGCAGAGACGGAGGCCACAACTGTTGCGGCACAGGGTTCGACCATAGGCTGAGTGGCTGTCGAGCACTACTTTGAAGAAGTCCTTGAAGGCGCTCGTTTGATAGAGGCTCAGTGCTCGAAGAATATTATTTTCCAGTGACATGTAGTCCCATTGTACAAACAATGTTTTTCTGAATTAATCAAGGCTGTGTTTATACTTTTGCCCGAAAGTACTATGATGCCTCCTGTGCGACCGTTTATGTATATGTATATAACCTGAAAGTTTGCAGTCATCGGCTTCCGCCCCCATGCATACAATGTGGGGGTGTTCACAAAAGATGCATATCCACACTTGATCCAACGTCTTGGTCCGTTAAGGAGGTGATAGCGTAGCGAACAAGGCAATCGGAGTTTGACAGTGGGGCTACTATATAGCCCCTGGTACTGCGCTCGTCTAAATATGGTGCGCGTACGTACATGACCGGGAAACGGCCCTTCGTTAATGCGGAGGAATCCCAAAGATTCCGATTAGTCATCGAGTGGTTGACCAGTCTCTCGCTATATCATGACAGTCGGTTTTCGGCTTTCCCTACTGAGGTGCTCATCCAGATGAACCAGGGCACAATCGCAGTAGTTCTCCCAGTGCTACCTTAGCCGATATAACGGAACGTAAGGTACCAAAACATGGGAGCTGGGCAAACCCAACATTTGACCAAAGACATGATTCAGAGCTGATGCATATAGGGCCAAACTCGCGACGCTGAACACTCCCTAAGGTGTTCGGTCTTTATAACATATACCAGGCTAAACAATGCCCTTTATAAGAAACCCCATGTGTACAGGTACGTGCAAAATCCTGGCATGGCCACATGCCAATAACGCCGGCATACTTCTCGGTTGTGTGTAGTATCCGGAGGATGTGAGCAACAAGAGACAGTAAAAAAGGTTTACGCAGGGCCTTAATCTAAAAAGAAACCTTTGGGCGGGTCCCTGCTGCACGTCTGCGCTTGTGTCTCTGTTGTGCCGTGTCCTGGATGGGTGTAGCACGATTGTAACTTGCAAAAAGGAAAGAACTTAGATGAAAGTTGCCGTGCCGAAAAGAAGAATGAGTTATCAGAATTCCAGAGAAGCCTAGTTGAGCCGAGCTGGCCCTGATTACACGCGGGAAGCCCCTGGTATCGTTTTATGAGGGTTTGAAAACCAATCTCATACATGTATGATGGAATGTCGGACTCGTCTAACCATGTCCGTGGTCTTGACGACCTGCCATTTTTCTGGTTGGTGAGGCCATCTAGTGTGCGGCTGTTAGAGCCGCTGCGTCCTCCTCCGTACGTGAAGAATGGTTGGTATTTCCGCTAACTGTAATGACACCTCGTGGACCGGGCATCTTGAGCTTGAAAAAAGCATAATGCGGTATTGCATTAAAACGAGCGAAAGCCGCCCTTCCGAGTAGTGCTTGAAAATCACTTCAGAATGGAGCGATGTGAAAAGTTAACGTTTCACTTCGGAAGTTATCGGGAGAACCGAATACCACCTCTAGTAGTAGAGAGCCCGTGCAATGGGCCTCTTGGCCTGGTATTACTCCCTTGAAGGTAGTATTACTGTGGCTTATTTGTGTCGGGTCTATCCCCATTTTGCGGATTGTGTCCTGATATATTAGATTTAGATCACTGTCGCCGTCCATGAGGACCCTTGTGAAATTGTACCCATTTATTATTGGGTCTAACACAAAGGCCGTCAGTCCTTCGCGCGGGATATGTGTATCGTGATCCCTACGATCAAAAGTGATCGGGCAGGCCAACCAGGGGTTGGACCTAGGGGTGACAGGATCTATGGCGCGTGTGCATCGGAGTGCGTGAATGCTTCTCCTCCTTGTCACATGGATCACGTTTACTGTTTTAACCTCCGGGGGGGGAATATTTTTTGTCCTCCGGCGCTTTGCTGGCGGGGTTCATCCTCGTCTTCGCTTGGTGTCTCCTCTCCTTTGTGTTCGGCGTTTAGCTTACCGGCCTGCTTGAAGACCCAACATTCTCTGTGGGTATGATTTGCAAGTTTGTCCGAGGTGCCGTGAATCTGACAGAGTTTGTCAAGAATTTTGTTTCGGCTAGATTATCCTTCTCTGCTGCCTTTGAAAGGCTTTTTCCGCTAACCTGGTCGGGAGCCCCTGAATCTGGCGTTTACCGTCGTATTATCTGGGTTACCTTATTTATTTCGACGCTTGTTTTTGTTGCGTCGTGATTTACCATTGCCATCCCTTACTTCGGATGTGCTTGGGTTGCTGGTGCTGCTACGGGCCAACCAGCTGTCCTCGCCCGCACAAAAGCGGGTCATGAGGCTTGTTAGGGCTGCCATTGTTCTCGGTTTTTCTTGACCGAGGTGTCTAGCGAGCCATTCGTCCCGGACGTTGTGTTTAAAAGCTGCTAAGGCTTCGGTGTCCGGACAGTCGACTATTTGGTTCTTCTTGGTGAGGAACCTGTTCCAAAGCTTTCGGGCGGACTCTCTGGATTGTTGGATTATATGACTTAAATCGTCTGCATCCGGAGGTCGGACATAAGTCCCTTGAAAATTGGACTGGAAAGCGTACTCGAGCTCCTCCCAACTTCCAATTGAGATTTCGGGGAGGCTTTTCAGCCAGTGCCTAGCTGGCCCTTTAAGCTTGAGGGGCAAGTATTTAATGGCATGGAGATCATCTCCACGAGCCATATGAATATGGAGGATGAAGTCCTCTATCCAGACTCTCGGGTCTGTGGTTCTGCCGTACGCCTCTATGTTCACCGGTTTGAATCCCTCTGGGAATTCGTGATCCAGCACCTCATCAGTGAAACATAATGGGTGTGCGGCACCCCTGTATTGGGATGCGCCATAGTGTTCGGACGGTTGTAGTATTCGGTGTTGGTTTTGTACCGTAGCGCGCTTCCTGGATCCATAGATAGATCTGGTCGCGCCGGATTTTTGACGCAAGTTCTCACGTAGAACGTGTGCTGACTTATGCGTGACTGTGTTAGCCGCTCTATCACGTTCACAGGGTGGTGGATCCGGCCAGATGGCCGTATCACTTATCGGCTGTATGGGCTCTAAGGCCTCATCGTCAAATTCTGGTAATAGCTTGCGCTTTGGATAGCTATTTGGGTGGTAGCTTCTGCCATACTTTGTTACTTTGTTCCGCTTGCTGTTGAGCGTATCTTGCACGACCTTGAGCCTTTGCTTCTGTTTCTTCAGGCTTCTCGCTGTGGCAGTAAGCCTTCTGCGGAGGTTCTCTTGCTCCAAGTGTGTTTCCGGGATGATGGGTGCAGCTTCGTCCGGACTGTTTTCTTCCCTAGACGGGGATTGATGAGGCTTATCTTTGGCGTCATCGTGTTCGGACGTCGGGTCCGTACTATGTTTGTTGTTTGCATCTTGATCGTTTTCTGCCAATGGGGTGGTGCAGCTGTCGTCTCTTCCAGAGTCGCATGGACTATTATTATCGTTGTTCTTGCTATGGCGGGACTTAGAGAGGCGCTGCTGACGTCGGCGCTTGGGTTGCTTCTTGGAGGTGTCACCCTTCGCTGTCTCATCGCCATTGGCTTCTTCGGGGGTGTCCACCATGTAAATGTCATGTGATGAAGTAGCGGTCCAACGCCCTGTGGGCGGTGGTTCTGGTCCGTCTCTTGCATCATCGTCCATACCGTCGATGTCTTCGGAGTCGAAGTCGAGCATGTCGGTTAAATCGTCGACAGTGGCTACTAAGTGGGTGGTGGGTGGGCAGCGAATTTCTTCGTCATCCGCATCCCATTCTAGCCGGACATAGTTCAGCAAAGGTTCTCCTGACATGGAGAGAGACCTTAATGAATTTAGCACATCAACAAAAGGTGAGTGCTGAAAGATATCCGCGGAGGTGAACTCCATGTTCGGCGCCCAGTCGGACTCGATGGGCACGGATACGAGCGGCTCGGAATCCGTGGCCGAGGATGAATCCAGTGGTTCGGCAACACGGCTCTCGTAAGGGGTGAAGTCAGTATCGGCTCTATCGCCGCTGAGAGTGCGGCCTCCATGGCGGGGTCCATCCCTCCGCTCTCGGACGGCGCGTCTTGCTCCAGATTAAAAGCCAGAGTAGCTACGGATGCGATCTCCCGAACATTGTCTGACGGCAGAGTTACGTCTTGCTCATCGTGACTGCGCGGCACGTCCAGCATGGGCTCGAATCCGTCGAAGATCAATTCTCCACGGATATCGGCTGTGTAGTTCAAGTTTCTAAATCTGACCTGATGGACAGGGGCATAGCTCTCAATCTGCTCCAGATGGCCAAGCGAATTGGCCCGCAGTGCAAAGCCGCTGAATACGAAGATCTGTCCGGCAAGGAAAGCCTCACCCTGGACCGCATCACTAGCGATGATCGAAGGAGCCATCGAGCCTTATGGTGACGACACAGTGGAACTCTCAATGAAAGCACCAATGTCAGTGTCAAAACCGGCGGATCTCGGGTAGGGGGTCCCGGACTGTGCGTCTAAGGCGGATGGTAACATGAGGCAGGGGACACGATGTTTTACCCAGGTTCGGGCCCTCTCGATGGAGGTAATACCCTATGTCCTACTTGATTGTTCTTGATGATATGAGTGTTAGAAGAGTTGATCTACCACGAGGTCAGAGAGGCTAAACCCTAGAAGCTAGCCTATGGTATGATTGTATGTTGTCCTACATACTAAAACCCTCCGGTTTATATAGACACCGGAGGAGGCTAGGGTTACACAAGGTCGGTTACAAAGGAGGAGACATGCATATTTGTATTGCCTAGCTTGCCTTCCACGCCAAGTAGAGTCCCATCCGGACACGGGACAAAGTCTTCAATCTTTTATCTTCATAGTCCAACAGTCCGGCCAAAGGATATAGTCCGATGTCCGGAGGCCAGCTAATCCAGGACTCCCTCGGACTTCCTAGTCTATTTTTCTTGACCGCCCGATTCTGATCGGAGGGATGAGTTAGCCCCTAACCTAATTTCATCTGGTATAAATATCAGTCAAACCCTAGCCTATCCAGTCCCATCCTCCAAATCCCCTCACCCGCCGCCGCTCCTTGTTTTCAGTTCCACCCCAACCAGTAGACTCCACCTCCTCCTCCAGATCCAGCCAGTCAACTCTCCTCTGGTCCATCGGATCTGTGATCCAACGGATCCTGTGCGCCTCCCGCAACCCGCTGCTCCACCCCTCGCTGTAGCCTCCTCGATCTGGTACGGGAGAGGAGCTCTCGATCGAGTCCCTCGTCGCCGGCCGGCCTCGTCGGAGACCACCCCTGCCAGGCCGACTTCGCCTCCATTTCTCTCTCTACTGTTGCTCTCTCTCTCTCTACAGCACCTCACCTCGCGGTCTCTCATTCTCCAGGACGAACAAGGGCCTCGCCATGGCCACGGGATGGAGCTCCGCCGCCATGGATCCTCGCCTCCGCGCCCAGATTCGTCCCCTCTGTTTGATTCTGCCATCCAAGTCCAGTCCCGTCGCTGCCAAGTTCCTGTCTGGCCCGTCTCCGTCCTCCTTTGCCATCCTTCGCCTGTCCCGACGCCCTGGAGCCCGTCACCCTATGCCAAGTCCCTCGCCGTCGCCTCTGCTTCATCTGGTTCGAGCGAGCATTGCCGCCCCCCTGCGTAGACCCGTTCCAGCGCCCACATCGCACCATGGCCATCTTCGCCCGGATCCCATCGCTGCCCTACTTCCCCTGCATCTCCTCTACTTCAGGTCGAACAGCAGCAGCTCAAACCACTCGCCCACGTTGACCGTGTCGCCAGCGCCTACGCCACCGCGTCGCCAGCGCCTTTTCCCCGCACAGCCCAGCAGCGCGAATAACCTGCCAGGCATCTCCTTCAACTGGGCCAGGCCCACTGGGTGAGGCCACCCCAGCGCCCCTTTTTTCCTCTGTTGGGCTTTCTGTCTAGTTTTGGGCCGTGTTACGTTTTTTTCCTCTAGGCGATTTTGCTAATATTCAGAGAACGCTGTTTTACAGAAAAGACCCTCATGTTCATACATTTAATATCTCACAAACTATGCATATTTGTAAAAACTTCATATATGAAAAATGCTTAGATATCTGTCTAGTTTCATAATATGCCACTTTCATCCATGTTTGAAATGCTTAAAATGATGTTTGATTAAATTTGCTCATATAGCATGTTGAAAATGCTTTATTTCATAACTAAATAACCCTAGGTCGGTTTTAAATAATCTTTATATGTAAATGGGGTAGAAAATGCCTAATTTAACATGGTGTACTTGCTTTGCATGTTTAACAACTCTAAAATTTGGTTTAGGGCAGAACAGTACCAAACCTAAAAATATGCACATGAGGAGTTTACAGACTTGTTGTTTGTTGTTCTGGCCTCATTTAAACTTGCCTAGATAGGTAGTTTTCATTTTGCTCCCCCTCTTGCCATGCTAACCAACATTTAATATTGTGGGGTACATAAACGAGAGTGAACTAAATAAGTCATGTGGTGTTTCATCAATATGCAACTCGTTGCATATTGAGCTCCACTTAACTTGTAGTTTTGCTTGTGCACTTTGCCATGCCATGCCTCTTTAAACCGGACATGCATCATACTTGATTGTGCATCATGCCATGTTCATGTGATGGTTGTTTACCATGTTGTTTGCTTCTTTCCGGTGTTGCTTCTTCGGGTTAGTTCCGATAACGTCGCGTTTGTGAGGACTCGTTCGACTACGTCCGTTTGTCTTCTTCATGGACTCATTCTTCTTCCTTGCGGGATCTCAGGCAAGATGACCATACCCTCGAAATCACTTCTATCTTTGCTTGCTTGTTGCTCACTCTGTTGCTATGCCACGATACCTACCACACGCTTTATCATGCCTCCCATATTGCCATGGCAAGCCTCTAACCCACCTTTCCTAGCAAACTATTGTTTGGCTATGTTACCGCTTTGCTCAGCCCCTCTTATAGCGTTGCTAGTTGCAGGTGAAGATAGAGTTTGTTCCATGTTGGAACATGGATATTGTTGGGATATCATTATTATATATTGTTTACTTTAATGCATCTATATACTTGGTAAAGGGCGGAAGGCTCGGCCTTATGCCTGGTGTTTTGTTCCACTCTTGCCACCCTAGTTTCCGTCATACCGGTGTTATGTTCCTTGATTTTGCGTTCCCTACGCGGTTGGGTTATAATGGGAACCCGTTGACAGTTCACTTTGAATAAAACTCCTCCAACAAGGCCCAACATTGGTTTTACCATTTGCCACCTAAGCCTTTTTCCCTTGGGTTCTGCAGACTCAAGGGTCATCTTTATTTTAAACCCCCCGGGCCAGTGCTCCTCTGAGTGTTGGTCCGAAACAAGTAGACTGCGGGGCCACCTCGGGGCAACTTGAGGTTTGGTTTTACTCGTAGGATGTCTCAATCGGTGTGCCCTGAGAACGAGATACATGCGACTCCTATCGGGATTTGTCGGCACATCGGGCGGCTTTGCTGGTCTTGTTTTACCATTGTCGAAATGTCTTGTAACCGAGATTCCGAGTCTGATCAGGTCTTCCTGGGAGAAGGAATATCCTTCGTTAACCGTGAGAGCTTGTGATGGGCTAAGTTGGGACACCCCTGCAGGGTTTTGAACTTTTGAAAGTCGTGCCCGCGGTTATGGGCAGATGGGAATTTGTTAATATCCGGTTGTAGAAAACTCGACACTTAACTTAATTAAAGTGCATCAACCGCGTGTGTAGCCGTGATGGTCTCTTTTCAGCGGAGTCCGGAAAGTGAACACGGTTTTGGAGTTATGTTTGAACGTAAGTAGTTTCGGGATCACTTCTTGATCACTTGTAGCTCATGACCGTTGCATAGCTTCTCTTCTCGCTCTTATTTGCGTAAGTTAGCCACCATATATGCTAGTGCTTGCTGCAGCTCCACCTCACTACCTTTTCCTACCCATAAGCTTAAATAGTCTTGATCTCGCGGGTGTGAGATTGCTGAGTCCCCGTGACTCACATATTACTTCCAAAACCAGTTGCAGGTGCCGACGATGCCCGTGCAGATGACGCAACTGAGCTCAAGTGGGAGCTCGATGAAGTTCGTGTTTGTTGTGTTGTTTCGTCTTCCTTTCAATCAGTAGTGGAGCCCAGTTGGGGCGATCAGGGATCTTTTGCATTAGGCATTATCTTTCTTTATTTGGTTCTGTAGTCAGATCTTGATTGTATCTGGATGATGTAATGCTATATTTATGTATTGTGTGAAGTGGCGATTGTAAGCCAACTCTTTATCTCTTTCTTATTCAGTACATGGGATGTGTAAAGATTACCACTCTTGCGACATGCCTACTATGCGGTTATGCCTCTAAGTCGTGCTCTGACACCTGGGAGATATAGCCGCATCGTGGGTGTTACAAGTTGGTAATCAGAGCCTTCCCCGACTTAGGAGCCCCCTGCTTGATCGAATCGCAAACGTTGTTGAGTCTAGAAAAATGTTTTGAGTCTTATAGGATTTTATATATCGGAGACTAGGATTCTTTTTACTCCTCGGTCCCTTCGTCGCTTTGGTGAGGCCTCCTGACGTAGAGTTTTGACCCTTCTCTTCTCAAATTTCACTAAAAACATTTAGGATCACACGGGTATCTTGGAATCGTTCTGATGGTTTTGTGACGAGAAAATTGTTCTTGGTGCCTCCTGACATTTAGGGGTTGTGGTAGTGTCCCAGGGAGTTGAGCTCCGAGGTGTTGTCGTCACAATTTTATCGTTGCAGTTCTGGAATACCTGAGTTCGCCGACATCGAAAATCTCTTTTATGCAGTTGTTGGTGAGATAACCTCGACGCCACCCAGTACTAGGGCGGGAGTTCGGAAGTATTGCCATAACTCGTATAACAGATGCTTTTCGAAGGTTGAGGTAAATGATTTCCGAAGGTTTCTTGGTTATGTGTTGAAGGATGGATACAACTGGATGTAGGATTTGCTAGTTTTGGGTGAGATATTATGCTTCCCCTGTATCCCCAACACGTGATTGCATAACTAGAAAGTTTCGGGAGTTTATAAGTGGGAATTCAAGTATCTCATAGGATTTCTTTCCAACAGACAAGTGATACAATATGGGGTCTATCATATGTTTGTTTCCGGCTTATTTTCCAAGCCAATCCTTTGTTTTTGTTTTGAGTTGTGGTATTCGAGTTGCTTCAATGTCAAGTGTTGATTCCATACCTTTCCTAAGCTATGTTCTCATACTTCTATGTGAATACCAATCCTTCTTAATAATCGAGATTGTCATGTCAATCCTTTTTCAACCGGCGTGTTTCTCTTCAAGTGGACACGATCATTTCAACATCCGCAAGATCACCTCTTGATTTTTCTCAATGTTGTTCGTTTCATCTGTCCCCAAGTTGCCTTTGTTTTCCCACCCTCCCACCCTTGTTTCTTCAAGGACTCAGATTTCTGTATCAAGTATCATTTTATTGATGGGAAGCCTCTCCATTCTTTTCCGTCAATATTCTTATCCGGTGATTCTCAGGAAGATACTAAGGAAGCTTCAAGTTTATTATTCTTCGTTCTCTTTTCTTCTCCGGTTGATTCAAGTCAAGCTTTGTTGCTCATATCCTTTCCTCGTTTCAATGCTTTCTCATATCGGTGCACCTCTTAATCATCCACTTCTCGCTATTCAATTGTTCCGGAGTGCCGAAGATATCTCAGAAGATTCATGTTTCCATTCCCAGTCCGTTCAAGTTATTTCGAGGTTGTTATCTCATTCAAGTCATTTAATTCAACCGGTGCAATCTCTCTTTTCAAGCAATCGTTCAACGGTGTTTCTTTCGAGTGGGCCCTAACCCACAGGTCTTTTCCCAGGATCTTACCTGACTCTTCTAATTCTTTTCGGATTTATTCTCAAATTCTTCTCCAAGTTTGACGTAACAATGAATTATCATCAGTCATATGTGTTTCTCCAAGATCTTTCAAATTCTTTTCATCTTTGGCTCAACTTCTTCATTATTCATTCTCCCGGAGTATCTCAATAATTCATGGTGGTGTTTCTCGTCGTCATTCTCGGATTTGAAGACCGAAGAAGATTTTTCTCTCAATCTTGCTCCATTCTCTTCAAGATTCATGGTTCTAACTTGCTGCCATCCTCTCATAATTGTTTTTGATTGTGAGAATTCTTTTCACCCATCCGGAGCAATTCAGGAGTCTTTTCAGTTTGATTCTCCGAAGGCCATCATTTCGGGTTTATTCATTCTCAGCTTTCAGCTCTCGTTTCTCCAAATCTTACCGGTGCATCATACAAGGATTCTCTAATCAACTCGTGTTCTATTCGGTCCCATGTATTTATATTCTCTCAAGCATCTTCGTTCTTTTTATAATTCTTCCCGGTGATTCGGTTTCTTCTCTTCATTCGTTTTCAATTCTTTTAGTGGTTCATTCAAGATTTCCCTTCCTTCGTTATCATAGCTATTTATTCTTTGGTTAAATCCTACCGGTGCCTCGTCGAGACCATCCCAAGTTTACGCAATATCTATCTTAATCCTTTCTACGAGAATAAGTAGTATGCCAAATCCATTGCTCGTCATCAATTTAATTGATGAGGGATGAGCATAATGTAATTCTTATTCTTATTTCATCCAGTAAATTCAATTCCTTATTCCGGAGGTTCATCAAAATTCTCGGTTTTCAATTGTTTCATCTTTTCTTTTCCCAGAGTTCCAAGCTCTCTCAATTATATCGTCGCGAAGATCCATCTAAATCACTACAAGGCTTCACCTTGTTTTTCAACTTCTCTTTCTTTTTATCTTCATTTTGTTACCGGAGTTCTTCACGGAGGGTCTACATGGTGGTTCGTCAAGGATTCCTTTCATTCTTCAATAATCCTCAAGATTGTCCTCTCGAAGTTAAGATCCACCAAGCTATACTCTAAAATAAACATGCTGCTCAACACATGTCTTGTCTTGATGAGTTCAAGCATTCTTCATCTTGCATTCCCAAGTGCAGTTCTTTCTATCTAATATTTTTAGGTGGTGTTATGTCATTGTTGATAATTTCCCTTCGTGTTTCATGATTCACAAGTTTCAAGAGTGACATATCTAAATCCATCATTTTCTCTTCGCTCAAGACATCTTTTCAAACCATCAATCTCTTCATTGGAATTATCTTGGGTTATATTTCACCTAAAGCCTTCCCTAAGGATTGTTGCTATCTATGGTGCTTATCAATGATCCAAGTCCTACATTTATCCTTCCGGTGAAATAAGTTTCCCGTCTCCTTGTTCATATCAATCCAATCTATCGTTCCCGTTAGTGGCAGAATTTCACCTCAGTTTTGAGATGTTTTCCATAAGCCCACAACAAGCTTACTCTTTTAGTTGTTGGTTTTCCAACAACTCCGTTCGACCCTTCTCCTAAGGATGCCTTTTCAAGCTCTTTTGTGGCAGAAGTTGGCATTTTCTTCTCCATTTTTTTATTTGAATTATCTATCTTCTATTCTTTCGTTCCGGAGGCATTGTGATGTTGCTATCTTTACTCATCATTCAAGTTCTCTCATCTTATCAGTTTTACCACCCTTCTCAACCGGAGTGATGTCTGAAATCTTTCTTACCCATTGTGCCTTTCTTTCAATAGTTTCGGAGGCAGCATGTTGTTGATTTCATCAAGTATCCTCTCATCTTGTCAAGATCATGTTCAATTCCTTTCATTTACAATCAGAGTGCTGCCCAAATTATATGATTCTTTTTCTTTCTCTATCTTGTTTTAACCGGAGTGTTGTGAATATCATTCCTCTTCTAACCGGAATCTCATCCAACTGCTTTCATTTTAGCCAAGTTCATAGTCTTTACCTTCCATTTCCAATCAGAGTGTTGTCATAATTGATCCTTATCGTTCCTTGTACATCTAGTTTTTCCGGAGTGCTTACATGTACTTCTTGTCCTTTGTGACACTTTTCTTATGTCTTTCAACCTACAAGGTTTTAGTAATGTTACTTGTTCCTCTTGTCTAACGGAGTGTTTGCAACTTTGTTCTTCTTTGTTGCATTCTTTCTTTCAATTTGTTCAACCTCGCAAGGTTTGGTTTCACTCGTATGTCAAACAAGCAACTTTGTTTTACCTCTTCCTCTTCCGCTTTCTCTCCAGTGCCATCCTAGATGTCGGGACAAGATCCTCTCATAGTGGTGGAGTGTTGTAACGCGCGAGACCGAGGCGCCTGGTGTCTCCTAGTTATTCGGCGTCGTTGCCATGTCATTCGCTTGTGTGTGCATCTTCTCATTGCATCATGTGCATTGCATCATCATGTTTTTGAAACTTGCATCCGTCCCGGTATCCCAGTTCTTTCCGTTGTCCGTTCTGGGCCCAGACACACTTGCACGCGCCCGCGGCGCGTCCGAAATATTATTTTATAGGCGGCTGGAAAATGTTCTCGGAATGGGATGAAAGTTGGCATGTGGTCTTATTATAGTGTAGATAGACCGCCTGTCAAGTATCATCGCATTTGGAGTCCGTTTGATGCCCCCAACGGATAACTATAGCGGCATTATAGCCGGTCAAAACGTCGGACATTTTCGGTCTTCGAAAACTGTTGCCGGGCCGTTTTCTCTTCTCTCCTCTCAATCCAAGCCCTTCTACACAGTCACATCCAACCCCTCCCGAGCCCCCCTTTCATCAGTGCATCGAACTCCTCGCGATCGCGTCCGAAAGCTGTCCCGGACCCGACCCGGGCAATCGTCACCGTTGGGTCCGGAACATCCCCAAACATCTACAAAACATCATCGTTTTCTTATTTGGACTTCCTAGTCTATTTTTCTCGACCGCCCAATTCTGATCGGAGGGACGAGTTAGCCCCTAACCTAATTTCATCTAGTATAAATATCAGTCAAACCCTAGCCTATCCAGTCCCATCCTCCAAATCCCCTCACCCGCCGCCGCTCCTCGTTTTTAGTTCCACCCCAACCAGTAGACTCCACCTCCTCCTCCAGATCCATCCAGTCAACTCTCCTCTGGTCCATCGGATCTGTGATCCAACGGATCCTGTGCGCCTCCCGCAACCCGCTGCTCCACCCCTCGCCGTAGCCTCCTCGATCTGGTATGGGAGAGGAGCTCCCGATCGAGTCCCTCATCGCAGGCCGGCCTCATCGGAGACCACCCCTGCCAGGCCAACCTCGCCTCCATTTCTCTCTCTACCGTTGCTCTCTCTCTCTCCAGCACCTCACCTCGCGGTCTCTCATTCTTCAGGACGAACAAGGGCCTCGCCATGGCCACGGGATGGAGCTCCGCCGCCATGGATCCTCGCCTCCGCGCCCCAGGTTCGGCCCCTCCGTTCGATTCCGCCATCCAAGTCCAGTCCTGCTGCCGCCAAGTTCCTGTCTGGCCCGTCTCTGTCCTGTTTCGCCGTCCTTCGCTCGCCCCCGATGCCCTGGAGCCCGTCACCCCGCGCCAAGTCCCTCGTCGTCGCCTCTGCTTCATCCAGTTCGAGCGAGCGTTGCCGCCCCCTGCGTAGACCCGTTCCAGCGCCCGCGTCGCGCCATGGCCCTCTTCGCCCGGATCCCATCGCTGCCCTAATTCCCCTCCATCTCTTCCGCTTCAGGTCGAACAGCAGCAGCTTGAACCGCTCGCCCATGTTGACCGCATCGCCAGCGCCTGGGCCACCGCGTCGCCAGCGCCTTTTCCCTGCACAGCCCAGCAGCGCGAATAGCCTGCCAGGCCTCTCCTTCAACTGGGCCAGGCCCACTGGGTGAGGCCACCCCAGAGCTCCTTTTTTTCCTCTGTTGGGCTTCCTATCCAGTTTTGGCACGTGTTACATTTTTTTCCTCTAGGCGATTTTGCTAATATTCCAAAGAATGTTGTTTTACAGAAAAGACCCTCATGTTCATACATTTAATATCTCACAAACTATGCATCTTTTGTAAAAACTTCATATATAAAAAATGCTTAGATTTCTGTCTAGTTTCATAATATGCCACTTTCATCCATGTTTGAAATGCTTAAAATGATGTTTGATTAAATTTGCTCATATAGCATGTTAAAATGCTTTATTTCATAACTAAATAACCGTAGCTCGGTTTTAAATAATCTTTATATGTAAATGGGGTAGAAAAATGCCTAGTTTAACATGGTGTACTTGCTTTGCATGTTTAACAACTCTAAAATTTGGTTTAGGTCAGAACATTACCGAACCTACAAATATGCACATGAGGAGTTTCCGGACTAGTTGTTTGTTGTTCCGGCCTCATTTAAACTTGCCTAGATAGGTAGTTTTCATTTTTCTCCACCTCTTGCCGTGCTAACCAACATTTAATATTGTGGGGTACATAAACGAGAGTGAACTAAATAAGTCATGTGGTGTTTCGTCAATATGCAACTCGTTGCATATTGAGCTCCACTTAACTTGTAGTTTTGCTTGTGCACTTTACCATGCCATGCCTCTTTAAACCGGACATGCATCATACTTGATTGTGCATCATGCCATGTTCATGTGATGGTTGTTTACCATGTTGTTTGCTTCTTTCTGGTCTTGCTTCTTCGGGTTAGTTCCGATAACGTCGCGTTTGTGAGGACCCGTTCGACTACGTCTGTTCGTCTTCTTCATGGACTCGTTCTTATTCCTTGCAGGATCTCAGGCAAGATGACCATACCCTCGAAATCACTTCTATCTTTGCTTGCTAGTTGCTCGCTCTATTGCTATGCCATGATACCTACCACACACTTTATCATGCCTCACATATTGCCATGTCAAGCCTCTAACCCACCTTTCATAGCAAACCATTGTTTGGCTATGTTACCGCTTTGCTCAGCCCCTCTTATAGCGTTGCTAGTTGCAAGTGAAGATGGAGTTTGTTCCATGTTGGAACATGGATATTGTTGGGATATCATTATTATATATTGTTTACTTTAATGCATCTATATACATGGTAAAGGGTGGAAGGCTCGGCCTTATGCCTGGTGTTTTGTTCCACTCTTGCCGCCCTAGTTTCCGTCATACCGGTGTTATGTTCCTTGATTTTGCGTTCCTTACGCGGTTGGGTTATAAGGGGCACCCCTTGACAGTTTGCTTTGAATAAAACTTCTCCAGCAAGGCCCAACCTTGGTTTTACCATT
The DNA here is from genome assembly GCF_018294505.1 of Triticum aestivum. Classification (NCBI taxonomy): domain Eukaryota; kingdom Viridiplantae; phylum Streptophyta; class Magnoliopsida; order Poales; family Poaceae; genus Triticum; species Triticum aestivum. Next base: position 343,953,514 of record NC_057800.1, on the reverse strand, counting down.
TGCCACCTAAGCCTTTTTCCCTTGGGTTCTGCGGACTCAAAGGTCATCTTTATTTTAAACCCCCCCCCCCGAGCCAGTGCTCCTCTGAGTGTTGGTCTGAAACGAGTAGACTACGGGGCCACCTCGGGGAAACTTGAGGTTTGGTTTTACTCGTAGGATGTCTCATCTGGTGTGCCTTGAGAACGAGATACGTGCGACTCCTATCGGGATTTGTCGGCACATCGGGCGGCTTTGCTGGTCTTGTTTTACCATTGTCGAAATGTCTTGTAACCAGGATTCCGAGTCTGATCGGGTCTTCCTGGGAGAAGGAATATCCTTCGTTGACCGTGAGAGCTTGTGATGGGCTAAGTTGGGACACCCCTGCTGGGTTTTGAACTTTCGAAAGTCGTGCCCGCGGTTATGGGTAGATGGGAATTTGTTAATATCCGGTTGTAGAAAACTCGAGACTTAACTTAATTAAAATGCATCAACCGCGTGTGTAGCCGTGATGGTCTCTTTTCGGCGGAGTTCGGGAAGTGAACACGGTTTTGGAGTTATGTTTGAACGTAACTAGTTTCAGGATCACTTCTTGATCACTTCTAGCTCACGACCGTTGCATTGCTTCTCTTCTCGCTCTTATTTGCGTAAGTTAGCCACCATATATGCTAGTGCTTGCTGCAGCTCCACCTCACTACCTTTTCCTACCCATAAGCTTAAGTAGTCTTGATCTCGCGGGTGTGAGATTGCTGAGTCCCCGTGACTCACAGATTACTTCCAAAACTAGTTGAAGGTGCCGACGATGCCCGTGTAGATGACGCAACTGAGCTCAAGTGGGAGATCGATGAAGTTCGTGTTCGTTGTGTTGTTCCGTCTTCCTTTCAATTAGTAGTGGAGCGCAGTTGGGGCGATCAGGGATCTTTTGCATTAGGGGTTGTCTTTCTTTGTTTGGTTCCATAGTCGGACCTTGATTGTATTTGGATGATGTAATGCTATATTTATGTATTGTGTGAAGTGGCGATTGTAAGCCAACTCTTTGTCTCTTTCTTATTCGGTACATGGGATGTGTAAAGATTACCCCTCTTGCGACATGCCTACTATGCGGTTATGCCTCTAAGTCGTGCTCCGACACGTGGGAGTTATAGCCGCATCATGGGTGTTACAAAAATATACCTCTTATATGCCTATCACTAGTAGCCCCCAAGTCTTACGAAGGTAATGTAGTAAAAGCTTAGGAATTGCTTCAATATGAATGTCACTGAACAAATCCAGGTTGTTCATCTCAATCACTAGTCAGAACTGAGTATTCCACATATGTTGCCCCCAAGTGCCGGCTCATTATGATATGATGGGTCGGGTTTTTGATAAGACTAGTAAAAATGACTTTGCATTAGCCCCCAAGTGTCATGGTGCATGCTTGCAGTGACATGAGACTTGCATATTTGATGTGATCTCAACTTGAATAATGTAGCCCCCAAGTGTCGGGTCGTAAGCCTGCAGCGACTCGGGACTATTATAGAATGAATCATATCCATTGATAAAATAATAGTCATTGCGCTAAAGCGACTTCGAAAACCTCAATCATAATATTGGTTATTAATAACCATAATAAAAATCCAACCATGTTGGCTACTAAAGATTTGAATAATATAACCTGGTTTGAAAACCGATTCCTACCATATAAACCGGTATATCCGTGCCCATATGATACATGCTATGATGATGTAATGATGATGCAATGTATGACGCAATATATGATAATGTATGTGTATGACCAAGAGGGTTTAAGCTATAGTTCGGATATGACCAGAGCCCCCAAGTAGTCATAATTGTGGCATTGCACCGATCAAGAGGTGTAGCTATGGTTCGAATACAACCAAGCCCCCAAGTCATTTCCCTGGTGGTCTTATGCCTATCAAGAGGTGTAGCTATGGTTCGAATACGACCAAGCCCCCAAGTGATTTCCCTGGTGGCCTTATGCCTATCAAGAGGTGCAACTATGGTTCGAACACATAGCCCCCAAGTGATTTCCCTGGTGGCCTTATGCCTATCAAGAGGTGTAACTATGGTTCGAACACATAGCCCCCAAGTGATATTGTGAGCTGTGCTTAAGAGGTACCTATGTTTGAGCTGTGTTATGCAACAGACTCTCTTTTGGCCCCTTATGATAATATTGGCTTGGTAGCCGGATTACCGAAGTAATCGAGTTGTGCTCTTATGATAATATTGGCTTGATAGCCGTATTAATAGGGTAGTCACAACTGTGATCAACAAGCAGGAAGCCCCCAAATGATCAATAATATGATAACCGACCAGGCAGGATGCCCATGTTTGAATCGCGCATCATGGGAGCAAGTTCTCTTTGGCAATCTTTAATTTTTTTCCTTGAACCCGATTTTGAACCGGAATCCTTCTCTTTAAGCCATAAATTTTCTGACGGCCTTTAAATTTGCACCAATATGGCGGTTTAGGGTCCTGCATTAGATAATTTTGCAAGCCGGAGTAATTGCTCTTTTAAAGAAATGAATATATAATATAAAAATATACTAGATGGATTTCACCTGATATGTTAGGCCAGAAATTATCCACCGCGGAGTTGATCATCACCACGGTGAAGCTGAAATCAATCACGGCCGAGTCGGCCGTGGCAGCAGATAGATGAGTCGGCCGCGGCGTTATAAGCTAGCGTGGACGGGCGAGTCAACCGCAGGCACGGTAAGCCGTGCGGACGGCGAGTTAAATCTCGGGCGCAGTCCCGACGAGTTGATGTAGATCAAACTACACGGGCGGCGGCTTGCACACACCCGATCAACAGCAAGCGGGCGTGGACACCGGTGCATGATGATGCTAACATACACTCCATAGGCACAGTATGGCATCACCTTTATAAAGAATCTTTGTCCTGCACACATAAAAAATATACGAACCAAAGTAGTTGCTCTCTGATGAAAATAATATGTGTTAATAAAATGGATTCAGATAGATATCACCTGATTTATTCAAACTCCAGATGATCCGCCTGTAGCATCCGTACATATCCTGGTGATGTACGACCTATCCGGTGCAAACAGAGAAATCTGACGATCAGCCACTGTTTTATTTTTCTCTTGTGAGGCCTATAAGGCCCCCTCCTTTTTTCAACCGGCCACACTTATCCCTTCATCAGTCGGTAGAAAGGTGCACGGGGTGTGCACGGGTCGTCGTACATATAGAGCAGGCGTTTTGAGCGAGACATGGCGGTTTAGAACGGCGCGGTTCATGACCGATGACAAGTCGAGGCCCACGGCTGTGGCTGAAATGGACTGCGGCATTAGTCTTGACCCGGCAAGGCGGTTTGGGGATGAGCGGATGAAGCAAGGCCGTGACCCGGGGCGGTGTGGCACCACAGCGGTGACTCAGGCTGCAGCAAAACGGCGGGCGGCCACTTGATGAAACATGGATAGCCTGACGCCTACGGAGCTTGAGGCGACTGTGATGTTAGTCAGCAGCGGAGATGGCTTGGAGGGCCCCGGCGAGTCTGCGGCGGAGAGGCGGACCGGTGATGTTCCGGTGGCGGTGGAGCGGAGAGGTACCGGTGGGTTGGGGGCTGAAGCACGGCGACTCAGCTGGTATAGGCGCCGGTAGGCATGGCAGATTAGAGCAGCGCTGGTAGGCACAACTGCTGCTGAAGAGGTGCAGAACAGGGGCGGTTCAGCAACGACGGCTCAAGGCCACTCATGGCAAGGGTGGAACGTCGGTGAAGACAGGCGCTGGCGACTCGACTTGGCACAAGACCAGCGACTCGCAGTGAAATTGGCAAGACGATAGGGGTGGTCGGCGGCTCAAGCGCAAGTCCTGCGGAGGCTGCTCAGAGCGGCGATTCGAAAGGTATGTGAGACCGGTGTGATGTCCGCGCCGGGCGGAGGCGGAGGTGAGCGGCAGAAACTAGTGCTTGCAGGCACGATGAGACCGAGGCGGTCTTTGACGACGGCAAAGCGACGAGGGTGATTCAGCGAGGCCGGAGCACAACGGCGGCTTAGACGGGCCATGGCTTGTGAATACACTAGTAAGGTGGAAGCGCCTTGTGGAGGTGAGGCTGTAGAAATGGCCGGCCGGCGGGGAGGCTCTCTGCAGTGGCCGGCGTCTCAGGATGAAAACGTGTGGGGTCGAAGTCGATAGCCGGCAGGGGCGGTTCGGCGCAAGGCCGTGGGGGTGACAGAAACGAGTCGGTGATGGCTATTCAAGGGAGACGAAGCCCAACGATGACCCGGACTAGAGGCGAGGCCTGACGACGACTCGGACAGGAGGTGACCCGCGACCCGTGGCGGCGAGTTAGGCAGATGGACGACGGCTCAGCAGTTTGTTCGGCCCAAAGTACGGTGAAGGCGAGGCGCGACTGAACCGGCGGGTCAGCCCTTAGGTGGAGGCGACTTGTGGCTCGGAACGTCGCGCGGCCATGGCGACTTGGAGGTGGTAGCTTGGGGCGCCGGTTTAAAGCAGCGAGGCCGGGTCGTGGGGGCCACTCCAGAAAGGCGCATCCACCACGGCGGGTCAACAACGGCGGGTCAAGACCGAGGGGCTCGAGAGCGAAGCAGGTCTGCGGCCGGTTTGTTGGGTTGCTACGACGCGCAGGCGAAGACCGCAGCGGCGACTCGGCCGTGACAAAGGCGGACATGTGGACCTGCATGGAGGCGCAGAAGCAAGCACGGCGACGAACCGCCGCAGAGGTGACTGGTTGAGGCCGTGTTGGCGGATGGCGCGCCGGCCATGGAGGCGGACGCAGGGGTGAAGGCGACTTAGCATGCTTGTCGCCGTTGACCACAACGGCAGAGGCGTGGGCGACTCATAGTAGCGGCGAATCACAGCTGCGAAGGCGGAGACGAACCGGCAATGGCTCGATGCGAGGTTTGCGCGGGTCGGTGACTAACAGAGGCCGCAGAGACTTGAGGAGGCCGCAGAGGTATTCGGTTCGTCCAGCTTGCAGGCGAGGTTGGACCAGTGGGTTTGACTCAGAGGCAGCAGCTACGGCCACTCAGCGACTGGGGCGGCTCATTGGAGAGGCAAAGCGAGGTCGAACCGGACTGGGCGACTCACTGACCCGCGCAAGAACGGACGCGAGACTGGCGAGGATGGCGATTCGCGTCGGAGGCGACTCTCGATATATTGAAACAGAAGCCGGTTTGAATGCGGAGGATGCAGCTTGCCACAAAAGTAGACCGGTGAAGCGACTCGTCGCAGAGCAAATCGGAGCAGAGGGCGCCCGTGGCACAGAACCTGGTGATTCCCGCTCGGAGTCGTGTAGGCACAGCAGCGAGGCGGAGGAATGCAGACAACGTGGCGCGGAGGCACATAAATCGGCAGCCAGGACAGAGGCGTGCAGGCTAGAAGTGTCGCGGCAAAAACGGCAGGGCCCAGGCCGGCTTATGGTGCAACAGAGGTGGTCATTACTTGGGAAGCGGAGACCGGCAGCAACCCGGCTCGCCAGCTTAACAGAGACCGGCGACTTCTTTTGGTAACAGAGTCCCGCGACCAGCGGAGTAGACCGAGGCACGATGTAGTAGTAGTTTTCTTTCCTTCCTCTTCTTTTGGACAAAACGTGTTGATGTAACATGTCCTCAATGAGTCATCAAGCACGTTGGGGCTTGAAATTCCTTAGGATATTGTAACCACAGCCGGGGTAATCTTTCTTTGCTTGGCAGATGTAGCATGAATTAAATCCGATCTGAGGCATGGCTGCGGCTGAATCCCCTCTAATGAAACGCGGCCGGCTTGCTGCGGTTTTTGCTGGCGGAGTAGGGCAGATGCGGAGATACGGTGGCAGCGGTTCGACGTGCTGTGATTTGATGTATGACCCAGCCTTCTCCGGGTTATGTTTGGGTAGACTCCCACGGCAGTTGTAGGACAAACGCTGGTTTGTTCAGGGCTTTCACTGGAACCCTAATTCTTCTCTGTCTTACATCTCATGGATTGTAAAAGCCAGACTAGCGAACTCAAAGCTGATGTAGATGCTTCCAAAACCGGATTTCTTTCAAGAACTCAATACCACTGTGCGTTGGCCCCACGGTGGGCGCCAACTGTCGTGGAATTGTCACAGCAGATGTCATACTATGAGGACTTAGTCATGAGGCCAACGCATCTATGTGGTAGCTTGAGAGGGGTTGGGCGAAATCGAGAGACGCAACAGAAGACAAGGATTTAGACAGCTTCGGACCCCGGGAAACATCATCCGGTAACAACCCTACATGATGTGATATAAACCGAACCTCGATGGCGAGATTCGATCTGTTGTTGCAGCCCGACCTTTCACGACACTCCACCTTCAGCAGCAGTAACCTCTCGCCCGCGCACGCGATGTACGTGAAGTAGAGGGATTGAACCTTACGGTCCAGCACGAGAAAACCAATCTCGACGATGGTACTCATGCACAAAACAATTTCCACGAAGAGAAATCGCAACAAAGAGGTTTTCTAAAGCTTCCTCAAAACTTAGGGATTTTTAGACAGCTTTCCCCAAAACTCGATACGGGTATTTACCCTAAAAACACATCATGTTTATTCATAAAATATAACCTCCCTTTTACATGGCGCACCTTGACTTTTATATTACCCGACCATCTAAGGAACTTGATAAGCAAGGAAGGAAAATCCTATCTCTACTCTCACGGCTGAAAATTAAACAAAACAAGTCCAAAGACTTGCCTAAAGATAACTTTAGGACTCTAAGAAATTTGCCTTTTACATCTTGGCAGTTTTTATTTCCTAAACAAAACTGATGCGCCAACTTAACATAATCAGCTATCGGTGGCCCCCATCCGCAGGCTTGCAAGGAGAGCATGTCACGTGGTAAAAAGTGAATGGACCTGGAACAATCTGGTGGACGAACTCTGCCGAAGGAGTACTCCACATGGCTTATTGTTTTCTTTGTGTTACATGCATCTAGGACTCCTGCGTGTGCACCAAAACCACAATGTGCTAATATCTTGGTTGCACGCCAATTAAAACCATCAGCGTAATCACGTGCACGTACATGATCTGGTGCATGTATGACTACATCCAATTCTTTTTCACTTACTTTATCTTGGTAGTTTTCTTTCGACTGAACAAAACTCATCTGAGGTCTTGTAGCTTCAGGTTTACCGGCAGACGCAACAAAAGTCTCAGCCTCCTTATTATCTGTACCAAATTGAATTAATTTTGGCATGCAAATATTATTGATCCGTAGTTCATTAAAATGTGATAATGTCTGAACAGCAACAACATCATCTGCAGTCGTGGTCATATCATCCTCTCCCTCTTGAAGTGAAACCGTCCTCGGTTTCGAATTGACCTCTTGAACAATATTTTTTTTTGCAGACTGAACGACGGCTGTACAAATTTTAGTAGCTTCGACTATATTCTTTTTTGCATCTTCCTCTTCTTTTATCTTCTCAAGATGTTCTTTCCTCCAAGAAATAAAACGCTCATCATCCATTGGCACAAGGCTGCACATCTTACCCCTCTTGACGGTATATCTGTGTGTTTTGCAATCATACGCAACATCATGCTCTTTGTACCACGGCTCGCCCAATAATAAGTGACATGAAATCATTGGTACCGGAATCATTCGCACAAAACCTCGCAAAAATAATTTCCCAACAAAAACGGTACCTTGGTTTGCTGCGTGACAGTGAGCTCTTCTTGACCCCAACGAAAAAAGTATGGTTGTGGACATGGTGCCATTGGTAGATTCAGCTTCTCCACCATCTCGATGCTTGCGACGTTGATCAAATTCATGTGATCGATCGTCATGGCACATGATCTCTCTCTCACCACCACACGGGTGTGAAATAGCCCGGCCCAGCGGCCTTCCTCCTCCAACTAAAATCCATAGCTTAACTTACTGAATGATGATGCGCTCGTCATCTTCTCCATAGTGTCGTGAACAACCTTGCTCTGAATACCACCTGATATAAACCGAACCTCGATGGCGAGATCCGATCTGTTGTTGCAGCCCGACCTTTCACGACACTCCACCTTCAGCAGCAGTAACCTCTCGCCCGCGCATGCAATGTACGTGAAGTAGAGGGATTGAACCTTACGGTCCAGCACGAGAAAACCAATCTCGACGATGGTACTCACGCACAAAACAATTTCCACGAAGAGAAATCGCAACAAAGAGGTTTTCTAAAGCTTCCTCAAAACTTAGGGATTTTTAGACAGCTTTCCCCAAAACTCGATACGGGTATTTACCCTAAAAACACATCGTGTTTATTCATAAAATATAACCTCCCTTTTACATGGCGCACCTTGACTTTTATATTACCCGATCATCTAAGAAACTTGATAAGCAAGGAAGGAAAATCCTATCTCTACTCTCACGGCTGAAAATTAAACAAAACAAGTCCAAAGACTTGCCTAAAGATAACTTTAGGACTCTAAGAAATTTGCCTTTTACATCTTGGCAGTTTTTATTTCCTAAACAAAACTGATGCACCAACTTAACATAATCAGCTGTCGGTGGCCCCCATCCGCAGGCTTGCAAGGAGAGCACGTCACGTGGTAAAAAGTGAATGGACCTGGAACAATCTGGTGGACGAACTCTGCCGAAGTAGTACTCCACACGGCTTCTTGTTTTCTTTGTGTTACATGCATCTAGGACTCCTGCGTGTGCACCAAAACCACAATGTGCTAATATCTTGGTTGCACGCCAATTAAAACCATCAGCGTAATCACGTGCACGTACATGATCTGGTGCATGTATGACTACATCCAATTCTTTTTCACTTACTTTATCTTGGTAGTTTTCTTTCGACTGAACAAAACTCATCTGAGGTCTTGTAGCTTCAGGTTTACCGACAGACGCAACAAAAGTCTCAGCCTCCTTATTATCTGTACCAAATTGAATTAATTTTGGCATGCAAATATTATTGATCCGTAGTTCATTACAATGCGATAATGTCTGAACAGCAACAACATCATCTGCAGTCGTGGTCATATCATGATGTTTGTGGCTAGGTCTCATTATCATCATGAGGGAGTCGCCGTAAACTGGCTCTCCTAGTTATGTCTAGCCCTAAGCTTATCCCTCCCCCTTTTGGGGTGCCCTGCCCCTCCTTATATAAGTTGAAGGGGCGGGTTACATGTAGAGTCCAACTCGGACTAAGACTTAAACTATTCTGACTTCTCTTTATGGGCTTCATAACGTCTCGGGCACACTAACCCCAGGCGACTCTTTCTGTCGGGTTATGACTCTCTGCCGGTTTATGATGGTCTGCCGGTTTATGATGGTCTGCCGGTTTATGATTGTCTGTCGGATTATGACTTCCTACCGGTTTATGATCTGACTTATCATCTGCCGGGTTATCATCTGACTTTAATACCTGTCGGTTTATCATCTGACTTAACACCGGCATGATTGTCTGCCGGATTATGACTTCCTGCTGGTTTATGATCTGACTTATCATCTGCCAGGTTATCATCTGACTTTAATACCTGTCGGTTTATCATCTGACTTAACACCTGCCGGGTTATCATCTGACTTAACACCTGCCGGTTTACCAGGTCCCAGCCGGGTTATAACTCCGGCCGGGTCATACCACGGGGTATATCCCTGACATTTCCGGTTGTAAGTTTCGAACCGTGTGAGCCCGCTGACGCCGAACTTGATCGTTTATCGATCTTCGAATTCAGCGCCGCAGACATCTTCCAGCACTCGCCTTTGGGCATGTCACGCCCTTGATGCGGCTATATCTCCCACGTGTCGAAGCACGACTTAGAGGCATAACCGCATTGAAAGCAATGTCGCAAGTGAGGTAATCTTCACACAACCCATGTAATACATATGGGAAAAGATACATAGTTGGCTTACAATCGCCACTTCACACAATTACCTGAATAAAGCATTACATCAACCAAATACAATCAAGGTCCGACTATGGAACCAAAATAAAAGAAGAACCCCAAATGCGACAAGGTCCCCCGATCGACCCCAACTGGGCTCCACTACTGATCAACTGGAACGAAACAACACAAAGGACAAGATCTTCATCGAGCTCCTCCTGAGCTTGGTTGCGTCATCTGCATGGTTCAACGACACCTGCAAGCTGGTTTTGGAAGTATCTGTGAGCCACGGGGACTCAGCAATCTTGCACCCTCGCGATCAAGACTATTTAAGCTTATGGGTAAGGTAAAAGGTATGAGGTGGAGCTGCAGCAAGCGACTAGCATATATGGTGGCTAACATACGCAAATGAGAGCGATGAGAGAAGGTAAAGCACGGTCGATAAAAGTATGATCAATAAGTGATCCTAGAACAACCTACGTCAAGCATAACTCCAACACTGTGTTCACTTCCCGGACTCCACCGGAAAGAGACCATCACGGTTACACACGCGGTTGATGTATTTTAATTAAGGCCAACTTCAGGTTTTCTGCAACCGAACATTAACAAATTCCCATCTTCCCATAACCGCGGGCACGGCTTTCGAAAGTTCAAATCCCTGCAGGGGTGTCCCAACTTAGCCCATGACAAGCTCTCACAGTCAACGAAGGAATAGACCTCCTCCCGAGACAATCCGATCAGACTCGGTATCCCGGTTCTTCAAGACATTTCGACAGGTTAAAACAAATCCAGCAACATCGCCCGAATGTGCTGACAAATCCCGATAGGAGCTGCACATATCTCATTCTCAGGGCACACTCAGATGAGACATCCTACAAGTAAAACCAAACCTCAAGTTGCCCTGAGGTGGCCCCGCAGTCTACTCGGTTGGACCAACACTCAGAGGAGCACTAGCCCGGGGGGTTAGAATGAAGATGACCCTTGAGTCTGCAGAACCCAAGGGAAGGTGGTAGGTTGTTACTGTAAATGGTAAAACCAAGGTTGGGCATTGCTAGAGGAGTTTTATTCAAGACGAACTATCAAGGGGTTCCCATTATTACCGAACCGCGTAAGGAACGCAAAATCCGGGAACATAACACCGATATGACGGAAACTAGGGCGGCAAGAGTGGAACAAAACACTAGGCATAAGGCCAAGCCTTCCATCCTTTACCAAGTATATAGATGCATTAATTAAATAAGATATATTGTGGTATCCCAACAAGTAACATGTTCCAACAAGGAACAACATCTCCATGTTCCAACAAGGAACAAACTTCAATCTTCACCTGCAACTAACAACGCTATAAGAGGGGCTGAGCAAAGCGGTAACATAGCCAAACAACGGTTTGCTAGGACAAGGTGGGTTAGGGGCTTGGTTCAACAATATAGGAGGCACGATAAGCAAGTGGTAGGTATCGCAGCATAGGCATAGCAAAAGAGCGAGCAACTAAGCAAGCAAAGATAGAAGTGATTTCGAGGGTATGATCATCTTGCCTGAGATCCCGCAAGGAATAAGAACGAGTCCATGAAGAAGACAAACGGACATAGACGAACGGGTCCTCACAAACGCGACGTTACTGGAACCAACCCGAAGAAGCAAACACCGAAAAAGAAGCACACAACATAGTAAACAACCACCACATAACATGGCATGATGCATAATCAAGTATGATGCATGTCCGGTTTAATGAAGCATGGCATGACAAAGTGCACAAACAATCCTACAAATTAAGTGGAGCTCAATATGCAACGAGTTGCATATTGACGGAGCACCACATCAATTATTTAGTTCGATCTCATTTATGTACCCAACAATATTAAATGTTGTTAAACATGGCAAGAGGGTGAAGCAAATGAAAACTACCCATCTAGTCAAGTTTAAATGAGGCCGGGAACAACAAACAACAAATCCGGAAACTCCTCATGTGCATATATTAGGTTAGGTCCTGTTCTGCCCTAAACCATATTTTAGAGTTGTTAAACATGCAAAGTAAGGCCACCATGTTAAACTAGGCATTTTTCCACCCCATTTACATATAAAGTTTGTTAGATTCGGAGCTACGGTTAATCAGTTGTGAATTAAATCATTTTAACATGGCATAGGAGCAAATTTAATCAAACATCATTTTAAACATTTTGAACATGGATGAAAGTTGGATATTATGAATCTAGACAAAATTCTAAGCAAGTTTCATATATAAAACATTTTAATCCGATGCATAGTTGTGAAGTTATTAAATGCATGAAGAACAGGGACTTTTCTGTAAAACAGTCATCTCTGGAATAATAGACAAATTCGTAGTGCACAGCAAAAAACAGCTATGGGCTGAATCTGAGAAGAACTGGGCTGCTCACCGCGGGCCTTAGCAGGCCGGCTGGCCTAGCGGATCTGGTGCGGCTGCTAGGTCTGCGCGGATGGGCCAAGGGTAGGTTGGGCCTTGGTCAACGCGACCACGAAGCAGGGGAGGCAGGGGATCGAACCGCTGTTCAGCTCGAGCCTGAGTAGGGCAATGGTGGCAACGGCGGCTTGGAAAGGCGGGTCGCCGGGGGGTCGAGGAGGCAAGGAGGAGGTTGAGGCCGAGCTCCAGTGGCCGGATCTGGAGCTGACTCTCCGTTCCTGGCGTCAGCGGCGAACTCCGGCGGCACCATGGCATCCTGCAGAACGGGAGGGAGAGAGAGATGAGCTCGGTAGGCAGGGAGAAGAAGGACGGCGAGGTCGGGGCTCACCATGGCAGCGGTGGTCACCGGCGGGAGGTGAGGCGGCGGAGACGGCAGGAACGCGAGGGAGGGGATCGGGGCTCTCCCGATCCGGATCAGAGGCGGCGACGCGCATGCTGGAGCAGGCGAGGGATCCCGGGCGCTGGACGGGCGATGGTGGCTCGGTCCCATCTCGGCCCGGGACGGGCTGCGGATGGGCCTGGCAGGGCCACGGTGGTGGGAGGTGGTGGTTGGGTGACGTGGCACCACGGGAGAGGTGGGGAGCTCCTGACCCACGGCGGCTGGCCAGTTGAGAAGCGCCAAGTGGCACTTGAGGGGTTGGCCGGTGCCGGAATTCGAGGAGAGGAGGTGGGAGGCGGCTGGAAGATGATTGGGGCACAGAAATTTAGGAGGAGGGTAGGTAGCTGCCCAAAATGGAAGGGGAGAAGGTTTATATAGGGCAGGTTCTAGGGTTAGGGGGTTTAGGGGGTTTTCGGACCCTCCAATCACGATCCGATGGCTCCGGTCGCGAGGATGGAGTAGGTGGGCTGCAGGATGAGTGGAAGTGGGCTGTGTAGACGGTCTCGAGTTGAGAGAAGAGAAGAGAGGGAGGCCCGGTGACTGTTTCCGGAGACCGAAAACGTCCGACTTTAGACCGGCTATACTGCCGCTATAGTTATCTGTTGGGGCGTCAAACGGACTCCGAACGCGATGAAACTTGGCAGGCGGTCTATCTACACTATAATAAGACCACACGTCAACTTTCAACCCAAACCGAGAACATTTCCCGACCACTTATAAAATACTATTTCGGACATGCCGCGGGCGCGTGCAAGTGTGGTTGGGCTCCGAACGGACAACGGAGAGAACTCGGAGGCCGGGACGGATGCAAGTTTTGAAAACATGATGATGCAATGCACATGATGACATGATAAGATGCAACACGCAAGCAAATGACCTGGCAACAGCAGCGAATAACTCGAAGACACCTGGCACAACGGTCTCGGGGCGTCACAACACTCCACCACTACGAGAGGATCTCGTCCCGAGATCTAGAATGGCACCGGAGGGAAAACGGAAGAGGAAGAGGAGAGGTAAAACTAAGTTGCTTCTTTGACAAACGAGTGAAACCACGAACCTTGAAAAGGTTAAGCCATTTTGAGAAAAGAATACAATGGCGATGAACGAAGTTGAAAACACTCCGTCAGAAAAGAGGGACAAGGAAGAACAACTTCGAGCAGCACTCCGGTTGAGAAGTTATGCAAGACTTGATACGATGAAAAGAACTTGAGCAGAGGACACGACACTCCAGTTAAACAAGATAGAGAAGGGATAAGACAGATATAATTTGGACAACACTTCGACTGTAAATGGAAGAAATTGAACATGATCTTGACAAAACGAGATGACGGGTGAAAAGAACAACATCGCAATGCCTCCGAAACAAAAGAATAGAAGATAGATAATTGAAATAAAAGAATGGAGAAGAAAATGCCATCTTATGCCACAAAAGAGCTTGAGAAGGCATCCTTAGGAGACGGGTCGAGCGGAGTTGTTGGAACACCAACAACGAAAAGAATACGCTTGATATGGTCTTATGGAATACATCTCAAATTATGAGGTGACAACCTGCCACTCACGGGAAGAAGAATTTGATTGGTAAGAACAAGGAGACGAGAAAGCTATATCACCGGGAGGATAAAAGAAGAACTTTGGTCATTTATAAGCACCATAAATAGCAACAATCCTTAGGGAAGGCTTTGGTGAAATATAACCCAAGATAATTCCAATGAATAGATTGATGGGTTGAAATATCTCATTCTTAACAACATTCAAATCATGAAACATGAACTCAGATTATCAAGAATGACACAATACCATCTCCAATGATACGGAAGAAAGAATTGCACTCCGGATTACAATATGAAGAAAGCTTGAGCTTCTTAGAAAAGAATCTCAATGAAAAAGTTGGAGAAGGAATTAAATCCTTGATGAACCATCATGTAGAACCTCCATGAAGAACTTCGGTAAACGAAAGGATGACAAAAGAAAGAGAAGTTCAGAATATAAGGTGAAGCCTTGCGATGATTTAGATGGAGCTTCGCGACGATATAATGCAGAAAAAAAACTTGGAACTCCGAAAAAGAGAAGATGAAACAACTGAAATCAAGAATTTGATGAACCTCCGGAATAAAGAATTGAGTTTACTCGATGAAACAAGAATAAGAATTACATTATGCTTATCTTTCACCAATTTAATTGATGACAAGCAACGGATTTTACATACTACTTATTCTCGTAGAAAGGATTAAGCGAGATATAGCGCGAACTTGGGAAGGTCTTCAAGGAACCATCGGTAGGATTGAAACAACGAATGAATTGATAAAGAAGACAAATCTTGAATGAACCACCGTAAGAATTGAAAATGAACAAGAAAAGATAAATAAACACCGGGAATAGTTAGAGAACGAATGAAGATACTTGAGAGAATTTGATGCAAGAGAACGAAGAGATCATGAACTGATTAGAGAATATTTGAATGATGTACCGGTAAGATTTGGAGAATGATAGCTGAAAGCTGGAATGAATAATTCTGAGATGATGGGCTCCGGAGAATCAAAATGAAAAGACTCCTGAAATGCTCCGGATGGATGAAAAGAATTTTCACAATCGAAAACAATTATGAGAGGATAGCACGAAGCTAGAACCATGAATCTTGAAGATAATGGAGCAAGATATGGAGGAGATCTCTTCTTCGGTCTTCAAATGATGACGAAAAAAAACACCACCAAGAATTATTGAGACACTCCGGGATGATTAAAAAGAGGAGAGGTTGAGCCAACGATGAAAAGAATTTGAAAGATCTTGGAGAAATACATTTGACTGATGATAATTCATTCTTACGTCAAACTTTGACAAGAAATTTGAGGATATCTCCGGGAAATAAGAAGAGTCAGGTAAGATCCTGGGAAAAGACCTGTGGGTTAGGGACCACTCAAAAGAAACATCGTAGAACAATTCAAAAGGGAGAAAGCACTGGTTGAATTAAATGACTTGAAAGAGATAACATCCTCGAAAGAGTTTGAATGAAAGCAGAGTGGAAACACGAATCTTCTGAGATATGTTTAGCACTCCGGAACAAAAGAATAGAGAGAGGTGAATGATTATGAGGTGCACTAGCGTAAGAAAAGCATTGGACAAAAAGAAAAGACAATGCTCAATACCAAAGTTTGAATTGAAACCACCGGAGAAGGAAAATGAGTGACGAGAGACGAACTTGAAGCTTCGTTAGCATCTTCATGAGAATCACCGGATAAGAATATTGATTGAAAAGAATGGAGAGACTTCACAACATTAAAATTAATAGTGATTAAGAAATCTGAATCCTTGAAGAAAAAAGGGGTGGGTGGGTGGGAAAAACAAAGACAACTTGGAGACGGAAGAATCAACACCGTTGAGAAGAACTGATACTTGATCTTGCGGATGTTGAAATGATCGGATCCACTTGAAGAGAAACACGCCGGTAGAAAAGGATTGACATGACAATATCGATGATCATGAAGGATTGGTATTCACATCGGAGTATGAGAACACCATTTGGGGTAGGTATGGAATCAACACTTGACATTGAAGCAACTCGAATACCACAACTCAAAACAAAACAAAGGATTGGCTTGCGGAATAAGCCAGAACAAACATATGATAGAGATTTCGTCCAAAGTTTTCATGGTGGGGCCTACACGGGCTCGATCGTACAGCACCATCATGTACAAGGCAGTGCACATGACATACGAAGCGTCCCCGAGTCGGCATAGCCAAGGACTCATTAAGACACAACGAGACCACTGTAAAACCGACCATGAATAGGCGGACCACTAGACGTCGAACCCCAATTTCATATCATACATCTGTCGGAAAGATATCCTAAGATCTACTTGAATTCCCACTTATAAACTCCCGAAATTTTCCCAGTTATGCAATCAGGTGTTGGGGATACAGGGGAAGCATAATATCTCACCCAAACTAACAAATCCTACATCCAGCTGTATCCATCCATCAACACATAACCAAGAAAACATCGGAAATCGTCTACCTCAACCTTCGAAAAACATCTGTTATACAAGTTATGGCAATACTCCCGAACTCCCACCCCAGTACTGGGTGGCGTCGAGGTTATCTCACCAACGAACTGCATAAAAGAGATTTTCGATGTCGGCGAACTAAACTCAGGTATTCCAGAACTGCAACGATAAAATTGTGATGACAACACCTTGGAGCTCAACTCCCCGGGACACTGCCACAACCCCTAAATGACAGCAGGCACCAAGAACAATGTTCTCGTCACAAATTGATCGGAACAATTCCAAGATACCCGCGTGATCCTAAATTTTTTTTAGTGAAATTTGAGAAGAGAAGAGTCAAAACTCTACATCAGGATGCCTTACTAGAGCGATGAAGGGACTGGGGAGTAAAAAGAATTCCTAAATTGTCCGATATATAATTCCTAAATGACTCAAAACATTTTTCTAGACTCAACAGCGGCTGCTAAAAACGATCAAGCAGTGGGGGCTCCTAAGGTCGGGGAAGGCTCTGATTACCAACTTGTCACGCCCTCGATGCGGCTATATCTCCCATGTGTCGAAGCATGACTTAGAGGCATAACCGCATTGAAAGCAATGTCGCAAGTGAGGTAATCTTCACACAACCCATGTAATACATATGGGAAAAGATACATAGTTGGCTTACAATCGCCACTTCACACAATTACATGAATAAAGCATTACATCAACCAAATACAATCAAGGTCCGACTACGGAACCTAAATAAAAGAACCCCAAATGCGACAAGGTCCCCCGATCGACCCCAACTGGGCTCCACTACTGATCAACTGGAACGAAACAACACAAAGGATAAGATCTTCATTGAGCTCCTCCTGAGCTTGGTTGCGTCATCTGCACGGTTCAACGACACCTGCAAGCTGGTTTTGGAAGTATCTGTGAGCCACGGGGACTCAGCAATCTCGCACCCTCGCGATCAAGACTATTTAAGCTTATGGGTAAGGTAAAAGGTATGAGGTGGAGCTGCAGCAAGCGACTAGCATATATGGTGGCTAACATACGCAAATGAGAGCGAGGAGAGAAGGCAAAGCACGGTCGATAAAAGTATGATCAATAAGTGATCCTAGAACAACCTACGTCAAGCATAACTCCAACACCGTGTTCACTTCCCGAACTCCGCCGGAAAGAGACCATCACGGTTACACACGTGGTTGATGTATTTTAATTAAGGTCAACTTCAGGTTTTCTACAACCGGACATTAACAAATTCCCATCTTCCCATAACCGCGGGCACGACTTTCGAAAGTTCAAATCCCTGCAGGGGTGTCCCAACTTAGCCCATGACAAGCTCTCACGGTCAACGAAGGAATAGACCTCCTCCCAAGACATTCCGATCAGACTCGGTATCCCAGTTCTTCAAGACATTTCGACAGGTTAAAACAAATCCAACAACACCACCTGAATGTGCTGACAAATCCCGATAGGAGCTGCACATATCTCGTTCTCAGGGCACACTCAGATGAGACATCCTACGAGTAAAACCAAACCTCAAGTTGCCCTGAGGTGGCCCCGCAGTCTACTCGGTCGGACCAACACTCAGAGGAGCACTGGCCCGGGGGGTTAGAATGAAGATGACCCTTGAGTCTGCAGAACCCAAGGGAAGGTGGTAGGTTGTTAGTGCAAATGGTAAAACCAAGGTTGGGCATTGCTAGAGGAATTTTATTCAAGACGAACTATCAAGGGTTTCCCATTATTACCGAACCGAGTAAGGAACGCAAAATCCGGGAACATAACATCGATATGACGGAAACTAGGGCGGCAAGAGTGGAACAAAACACCAGGCATAAGGCCGAGCCTTCCACCCTTTACCAAGTATATAGATGCATTAATTAAATAAGATATATTGTGATATCCCAACAAGTAACATGTTCCAACAAGGAACAACATCTCCATGTTCCAACAAGGAACAAACTTCAATCTTCACCTGCAACTAACAACGCTATAAGAGGGGCTGAGCAAAGCGGTAACATAGCCAAACAACGGTTTGCTAGGACAAGGTGGGTTAGGGGCTTGGTTCAACAATATAGGAGGCACAATAAGCAAGTGGTAGGTATCGCAGCATAGGCATAGCAAAAGAGCGAGCAACTAAGCAAGCAAAGATAGAAGTGATTTCGAGGGTATGATCATCTTGCCTGAGATCCCGCAAGGAAGAAGAACGAGTCAATGAAGAAGACAAACGGACGTAGACGAACGGGTCCTCACAAACGCGACGTTACCGGAACCAACCCGAAGAAGCAAACACCGGAAAAGAAGCACACAACATAGTAAACAACCACCACATAACATGGCATGATGCACAATCAAGTATGATGCATGTCCGGTTTAATGAAGCATGGCATGACAAAGTGCACAAACAATCCTACAAATTAAGTGGAGCTCAATATGCAACGAGTTGCATATTGATGGAGCACCACATCAATTATTTAGTTCGATCTTGTTTATGTACCCAACAATATTAAATGTTGTTAAACATGGCAAGAGGGTGAAGCAAATGAAAACTACCCATCTAGTCAAGTTTAAATGAGGCCGGGAACAACAAACAACAAATCCGGAAACTCCTCATGTGCATATATTAGGTTAGGTCCTGTTCTGCCCTAAACCATATTTTAGAGTTGTTAAACATGCAAAGTAAGGCCACCATGTTAAACTAGGCATTTTTCCACCCCATTTACATATAAAGTTTGTTAGATTCGGAGCTACGGTTAATTAGTTATGAATTAAATCATTTTAACATGGCATAGGAGCAAATTTAATCAAACATCATTTTAAACATGGATGAAAGTTGGATATTATGAATCTAGACAAAATTCTAAGCAAGTTTCATATATAAAACATTTTAATCCGATGCATAGTTGTGAAGTTATTAAATGCATGAAGAACAGGGACTTTTCTGTAAAACAGTCATCTATGGAATAATAGACAAATTCATAGTGCACAGAAAAAAACAGCTATGGGATGAATCTGAGAAGAACTGGGCTGCTCACCGCGGGCCTTAGCAGGCCGGCTGGCCTAGCGGATCTGGTGCGGCTGCTAGGTCTGCGCGGATGGGCCAAGGGTAGGTTGGGCCTTGGTCAATGCGACCACGAAGCAGGGGAGGCAGGGGATCGAACCGATGTTCAGCTCGAGCCTGAGCAGGGCAACGGTGGCGACGACGGCTTGGCAAGGCGGGTCACCGGGGGGTCGAGGAGGCAAGGAGGAGGCTGAGGCCGAGCTCTAGTGGCCGGATCTAGAGCTGACTCTCTGTTCCTGGCGTCAGCGGCGAACTCTGGCGGCACCATGGCATCCTATAGAACGGGAGGGAGAGAGAGATGAGCTCGGTAGGCAGGGAGAAGAAGGACGGCGAGGTCGGGGCTGACCATGGCAGCGGTGGTCACCGGCAGGAGGCGAGGCGGCGGAGACGGCAGGAACGCGAGGGAGGGGATTGAGGCTCTCCTGATCCGGATCGGAGGCGGCGGCGCGCATGCTGGAGTAGGCGAGGGATCCCGGGCGCTGGACGGGCGGTGGTGGCTCGGGCCCATCTCGGCCCGGGATGGGCTGCGGATGGGCCTGGCAGGGCCACGACAGTGGGAGGAGGTGGTTGGGCGACGTGGCACCACGGGAGAGGTGGGGAGCGCCTGACCCGCGGCGGCTGGCCAGTTGAGCAGCGCCAAGTGGCACTTGAGGGGTTGGCCGACGCCGGAATTCGAGGAGAGGAGGTGGGAGGCGGCTGGAAGATGTTTGGGGGACAGAAATTTAGGAGGAGGGGTAGGTAGCTGCCCAAAATGGAAGGGGGGAAGGTTTATATAGGGCAGGTTCTAGGGTTAGGGGGGTTTAGGGGGTTTTCGGACCCTCCGATCACGATCCGATGGCTCCGGTCGCGAGGATGGAGTAGGTGGGCTGCAGGATGAGTGGAAGTGGTCTGTGTAGACGGTCTCGAGCTGAGAGAAGAGAAGAGAGGGAGGCCCGGCGACTGTTTCCGGAGACCGAAAATGTCCGACGTTAGACCGGCTATACTGCCGCTATAGTTATCCGTTGGTGCGTCAAACGGACTCCGAACGCGATGAAACTTGGCAGGTGGTCTATCTACACTATACTAATACCACACGTCAACTTTCAACCCAAACCGAGAACATTTTCCGGCCACTTATAAAATACTATTTCGGACATGCCGCGGGCGCGTGCAAGTGTGGTTGGGCTCCGAACAGACAACGGAGAGAACTCGGAGGCCGGGACGGATGCAAGTTTTGAAAACATGATGATGCAATGCACATGATGACATGATAAGATGCAACATGCAAGCAAATGACCTGGCAACAGCAGCGAATAACTCGAAGACACCTGTCACATCCCTAGTTCTGGCCTGACCTATGCTTGCTTCCATGTGTGCATCATGTTTAAAGTTCATGAAATTTGAAATGGGGATGACCAAGCCCTAGCACCAAAGCAATGCAAATACGTTCAACTTCAAAATATTTTCAAAGAACCCAAATTGGTTTGCAAAAATGTTCATGATTAATGGAAAAGGCTGAAAACCATATCCAGAGATGATGGATATTTTTCCAAGACATTTTTGGATTTTTGAATAAACCATATTGTATTTGAATTGGGGCATTTAAATACTGTTAATATTTTTAAATGCTCCATCAATTCGAAAATAGTTGAGGGCCTCTGTAATAATTCAGTTAATACCCACAATTATTTTCAGGATTTATTAAAATGATTTGGTTTATAAACTAAGTCAAAACAGAGCAAATAAATAGAAAAACAGAAATAAAAGAGAGAAGCCCAGCCACTTACCTGGAGCTCACCTGCAGCAGAGCCGGCCCAGCTTCCGTTCCGGCCCAGCCCACCGCCGCCTTCCCCCCCTGTCGTCTTCCTCCTCGCCAGAAGGACAGAGGCGTGTCGCCCGCGCGCGCGCTTGCCCCTGGCCACCTCCTGCTTCCTCCCCGAGCCCTCTAGCGACGCCACGGAGATGCCCTCGACCCCCTCGACCGCTATCCCTTCTCTCTGCTCGCTCTAGCTCTCTCCCTCCCTCGATTTGGAGCACCACCGAGAGCCACCGGAGGGCGCCGCCGTCGCATCCATAGCCACCGGACACCCCTCGCCCTTCCGCTGAGCTCAGGAGCTCTGCCTCGACCCCCTCTTCCTCCCCACCGAGCCAAGCCCCTCGGGAAGCTCTGCATCGCCTCCACGCCATCGTCTTCGTCCTCGACCGCCGCCGATGGTCGTCGTCGATTCGCCGTTGTCCGTGCTTCCCCGAGCCCACCTCAACGCCCCCTACAACTGCAGTGAGCCGCTACGCCGAACCCCTCTCTCCCCGTGCTCTATTTCCCTTCGTAGCCGCCGTTTCCACCGCAGCCGAGAGCTCCGTGCCGCCGGCCATGGCGCCGCCGTGGCCAGGGCCACCCCAGCTTGCGCCTGAGCGCGTCACCATGTTCGCCGCCCTCCCAGGAGCCCGCAGCGCCCTTCGGTCCCTCCTCTAGTGCTCTGTAGCGCCACCCCAAGATTGCCCGAGCTGCTGCCGCCGCCAAACCTCGTCGCCGGCCACTTTTCCGGCCACCCCAGCACCTATCATCGCCACCACTAGATGCGCGCCACTGCGCGCGTTCGAATGCAACAAACCACGGCCGAAACGATGCCATGTGGCTCGTTTCCAAGCCCTCCGCCGCGTCTGGACTCGCTGGCGGCTAAATGCCGGCGACCGCTGACCCGATGACCGGCGTGGGTTGACCCCACTGCCCGGTTTGACCCCCCTCTCTCTCACTGACATGCGGGCCCCGCCCGGCTAATTAAGTTAGGTTAGTATTAACTAAGCTAGGTTAGTTTAGTTAGACACTGACACTCGGGACCCACAGGTCAGGGTTTGACCTGGACTGCCGCAGTTGACTGCTGACGTCGTGCTGACGTCATGCTGGCGCAATATATATTTTCTGGAATTAAAATAATTCAGAAAATTCCAGAAAATGGTATAAACTTCAAAATTCATAGAAATTCAACCGTAACTCCAAATGAAATAATTTATATATGGAAAATGATCAAAAAAATCCAATCTATCCATCTATACTATTTTCATGCATGTTAGAACAACTTATAGCTGCTGTTTAGCACAAATCATATAAATGGCATTTAAATAACCACATGTGGAATTCGAATTTGAATCTTGGATTCAAACCAACTTCATTTAATCTGGTTTAGTTGCATCAGCACAAATCACATCATATTGCCATGTCACATTCATGCATCATATTGTCGCATTGCATTGATTGTGTCCTTCCTTGTTTGCCGGTAATTGTCCCCTCTCGATAGACGTGTACCGGCGATGTGATCGTTGACACTGATGAAGACTCAATGCTATCTTCAGAAGTGCCAGGCAAGCAAAACCCCCTTGTTCATTCCGATAAAATCCCACTCTCTCGCTCCTGATCTCTTTTACTGCATTAGGACAACAACGATTCATCTGTTACTTGTTGCGGTAGCTGAACCCCTTTATCCTTTGCATGACCTGTCATTGCCACAGTAAATAGATGAAACCCACTAGCATGAGTAGGAGTTGTTTGAGCCCTGTTGTGCCTACTCATTCATGCTTGTTTGTCATGCCTGCTACTGCTTAGAGTTGAGTCAGGTCTGATTCATCGGGGATGAATCAGAGGTGTGTGAACATGTCCTACCGTTGAGAGCTAAGTGTGTGAACACGATTTGGTAAAGGTAGCAGTGAGAGGCCATGTAGGAGTACATGGTGGGTTGTCTCATTGCAGCCGTCCTCAGGAACTGAGTTCTGTGTTTGTGATCCATGATCAGTTACTACCACACATTGGGCTCCGGGCGCTCCAAGCTCTCTCGACTTATTAATCAACTTGATCTCTGTCCAGGAGTTGCAACTAGTTTCTGGTGTTTGTAGGTAGTGTTAGTAGTCTACCAAGTGGCACCCGGTACAGGTGGGCTTGGGACAGACTAGGCACAGTGGCCCGGTGTACCAAGTGGCACCCGGATGGCGGGCTTGGGAACCCTGCTCACATCGTTTGGGGCCGTGAGCGACACCCCGGCCGGATCTCCTTGCAGATGGAACCCGAATAGGCGATAAACCTGGACGAGAGACTTGTTTGGTTAGTCAGGTCGTGGCCGACTCCCTCGCCCGGCTTCCGCTTGAAGGTTGCCGAGGTACATGACGTGTACAGGGCGATAAGTGGCGAAAGCGTGTGTGAAGAAGTACACCCCTGCAGGGTTATCACTATCTATTCGAATAGCCGGATTCCTCGGATATGGAAACTTGGACCCCTTGCATAGTTCATAGACAAGTGAAAGTGGATACTCTAAAATACGCAAGATAAGCATGAGTGCTATGGATGGCGTTCTCGTAGGGAGACGGGAGCGGATCCATAGTGGTGTATTGATATGGTGAATATGTGGACTCGTGTGCGCCACCTCAAAAGAGTTACTTGCAGACGTAGTTCAGGATAGCCACCGAGTCAAAGCTGGCTTGCTGCAGTTAAACCCCACCACCCCCTTTGTTGATAATGATGCATATGTAGATAGATCTGATGTAAGTCTTGCTGGGTACATTTGTACTCACGTTTGCCTATTTTATGTTTTTGCAGAGAGACTTCAGTCTCGCTAGTAGTTCCGCGTGGTCTTCGACGTTTAGCTTGTTACCTCAGCTACGATCTTGTGCCCTCGGCAGGATCTGGTAGATAGTCAGGCTTTTCAGCCTTTTTCATTTATAGTTGTCTGTACTCAGACATGTTAAGCTTCCGCTTGTGCTTTGACTTGTATGCTCTGAGTGTTGGGTCATGAGACCCATGTTTGTAATATCTCGCTCCTCGGAGCCTATTGAATAAAATACTTGAGTTGTAGAGTTATGTTGTGATGTCATGTTGTATTTGCACATATCGAGCATATTGTGTGTATGTTATTGAAATGCTTGGTATGTGTGGGATCTGACTATCTAGTTGTTTATCTTTGGTAGCCTCTCTTACCGGGAAATGTCTCCTAGTGTTTCCATTGAGCCATGGTAGCTTGCTACTGCTCCGGAACACTTAGGTTGGCCGGCATGTGTCCTTCTTCGTTCCTGTGTCTGTCCCTTCGGGGAAATGTCACGCACTGAGTACCGGAGCCCTGTTAGCCCGCTACAGCCCGGTTTACCGGAGTCCTGCTAGCCCAGTGCTACAGCCCGGACCCACTTGCTGATGACCGACACGTTCGATGCTGGGTCATGGATGCCTGTCCCTGTAAGTTTGTGCCACTTTGGGTTTACGACTAGCCATGTCAGCCCAGGCTCCTTATCATATGGATGCTAGCAACACTATCATATACGTGTGCCAAAAGGCGCAAACGGTCCCGGGCAAAGGTAAGGCGACACCCGTGGGAATACCGTGCGTGAGGCCGCAAAGTGATATGAGGTGTTACCTGCTAGATCGATGTGGCATTGAGTCGGGGTCCTGACAGTTTTGGTATTAGAGCTTGACTGCCTGTAGGATTACCAAGCCAAACTGGTCGAAGTTGAGTCTAGAAATTCTTTAGTTATGTAAGGGAATTGATTGTGGGTTGAAACGTAAGGCTCTTTTTACTCCTTATACCTCATGCCCTTCTGATCTGAGTCATCTTATCTTTTCTACGGGGATTAAGAACTAGGCTTCTCTTCTTTCTATCAGGATCACGTGTTGCTAATCCGTAGACTTATAAGATTGTTGGACTTAAGCCTCTGTTCAGTTTCTACTACTTCTGTATGTTAACTGTTGATCTCGAAACCTTGGTATTGTGCTTCTGAGTGGCTATGCCACCATTTTTGTAGCATGTCTCAAATCTTTTCGAGCATTTACAGCCGTTATGTTGTCCAAGTCATCCCAGGTTTCTAAATAGTCTGATGCATTTGCAAATCCCTTCCTTCCGTTCCTGATGTCCTTTTGGGCCAGATTAAGCACACTAATCAGTGAGTTGAGGTACTCTATTGCCTCGACGTATATGTTGGAGTTATTATTATGTCCCTAGGTACCTAGAGTATCATCTAGTAATCCAGCCATGCTTTGTGTTCCCAGTGTGATGATTCTGGCCATCATTCTCGAGAGCACCCCGTGATGCCACTTAGTTAGTAGGCATTTCACTTCTGGGTTTTGAACCCGAGATTCACCCTACTTACTTCTTGTTGATAGTAATTGCTAGCTCCCTTAGGTTATTAGTAACCTTTGCGATAGTCCTCGAAGTTCGTGGTATTTCCTTCTTCCAAATACTATGAACCACTTTATGGCAGAAGTTTGTTGGATCAAAATATCACAACAGGAATATCCTCGATGAGTTCTCCATTATATATTGTGACTCTGCCAGTTCTACCTTTCCGCATGGATTGTCCGGAAGAAATATGTTGAACTCGTTCGACATGCTAATCTATGCATTCACAACTCAGAAAATCATATGTTCTTTTGAGTTGTTCCTCCTTAGTTGTATTCTGACCCTCGTCTGTCAATTGATAGTCAGGAATAGTCGTGCATTCGTCATCGATGCCTATTATTCTTGTGGTCCGTCAAGCCATTCTGTCCTGAATGACTTGGAGAAACAAACTCCAGTACCTCATCCATATTTAGGATTGGGTCAAAGTAGTTGTGTTTCGCAGATCAAGTTGCAATCCAGCTTCTGGTCTGTTCTACCTTGAGGTATTACCATCTTTATATCAGGAATATCATTGGAAATGCACACCCTCTTATGAATTCTTGTTGCAGTGATACCTCTTGCCATCATTATTCATTTCTCGGCTTCCGTGTTGTTGCAACCAGAATGCCGACGGGTGAACTATGATGTGTGAAATCAGTACCCCTAGCAACTAGTTGCTTGGTAGTAAATGGACAATAATTTCATTCTTAGTGTGTTGGTTCTTGAATCATCATTCTAAGATAGATCATGCTACCTAGTCCATATTTCCGGGTGCACTCATCAACCAAGGAGTTAGGATTGTGACAATCCCTCGCTCCTTGATCATATCGTCTTGTCCTGAAAAGCAAGATTGTTTTCGAGCTTAATAACATATCGGTGGTTTGTAATTTTCCGAATATCTTCTCGGAAGTATTACCAGGTTGCCACCTGACCGCTATGTTGAGTTCGTGATCAAGATGGTTTCCTGTAAACCACCCCTTCTCCAAGAATCTGTGTGGGATACCCCTGAGCTAGTTGGTCAAGCTAAACAACAACTTGGAGAGTTGGAAGATAAAAGCTTGTCCGACTTAGTTCATGTTAAGGGATATTCTTGTGTAGTGTGTGTTGAAGAAACATGATATCTTCATCAATTGGGCCTTGTGATCAATTGTTGGATCTATTATCTTACCCAAACCTTTGATTGAGTATGGGCTATCGTCAAATCAAATCAGAACCAACGATATTCGTAATGTTGTCTTACTCGTGGTTTTCCTCGAGCATACACCATTATATTCTTGGTCTGACCAATGCTACCACCGTGTTCACTTAACTGTGGAATTCCTTTTAAAAGGAAACCCGGATGAATTGTTGTTGAGCCCATTGACAACATCCTTATCTCCTCCATGATTTTGTTGAACATTAAGTTAGTGTTGGAAACTTGTGTAGGCATTTTCTTCATGCCCCGTTCATGAAGTATATGTTGGATGGAAGAAGTGACTTCCTCTAATTCATGTGCATTTGGTGCAAGTTGCCGCCGTGGGTTTGAGAAAGGTTTGTTTTGTTTCCTCTGGAATCGTCCCAAGTCAGTCATGCATGTGCAAAGTATACTATTGTTTGGTGGATTAATTACCTCCACTCCATATGTATTCCGTAGCACACCAAGCCACTGATTGAGTTGTTCAAGGAAAAGGAGTTGATGTGCAAATCCTAGGTCATGCACAAGACTTCGACATCCTCGATGATGGTTCCCAACCTGAACTCGGTAGTGTTTTATTATAAGACTACTACGTGGTCATGCTTGTCTGGGACAGCGTGTTCACATGTATGTAGCAGAACCAGCTCATGTTTTGGAGCTTACTATCGTAGCTCATTTTCCGAGAATCTCGCAACGTCATTTCGTCGATTTGTGTTGCAAACTTTCATTTTTCTTCCTAGACTCGATGAGTCTGGAATATCCTGGCACCAACCAGATCTGAATCTCAGGCAGATATGATGGTTGGAACATTTCCCAAGAACTATAATATTGGTCCCTCGATAACCGGTAAAGTGGATGTCGTGGCCAACACACCCAGCCGGAAGACCTATTATTGTAGTATCTTGTTTGAAGAAGTTGGCCACCTTCCCATAAGGACTTCGTAGGATTTACTCCCTAGTTGTGCCTTATGATTTTTGTGTTCCCGAAGTCCGACCTTTACTTGATGTCCTAGATATCTACCCAGTTTGATAAATGGGTTGCGCTAGCACATTAAGGAGAGCATTAGAAGCAGAGTGCTAAATGTCTTTTGGTCGATCATCCAGATTTTATTTCCTTGGCCTCGCTAAGGTGAAATCTGAGAAGGTGTTATCCTCCTTTGCATCTGCATCTTCCACCGGTATTCATCATGGTAGTAAGTGGTGTTGCCAGGATCCTTGTCATTGATGTTGGTAAAACCTTGATGAATATGGAGATGCTCAAGTTCTTGAGAGCACGCACAAGCGCTAGGTGTTATCATTGCCACTAACTGGATTGTTCTCAGTTTCCTCGATTGTGCTATAACTTTTCAAACAGTGGACTCACTCTCTACTGTTGAGCTTCTCCCCAGTTACTAAAATCATCCCTTGTGTTGTTTTCAACAAGGTAATCCACATCATCCATTCTAATCCGGGTATGCCATTCTACCGAACTCCTCCAAATGGTCGCTCGAGAATTGCCTTAGGTTGGTATAAAATATTTTCGATGATCTCGGAATCAAAGGTAATTCTTTTTGCCACTTAAGGTAATAATCTACGAATCACCCTCCTCCAGGATGTCCCGCTGTGGCATCATGGAAACTCAACTCCTCGCTACGTTGACAATCGTTTACCACCTTCTTAAGTGTGGAATTGTTGTCCACCTAGTGAACCTTCGTCATCCGTTTCTTTCCACCCCTCTTGATGTGTATCTCGTGTCTCAACCCGAGAGATGGTTCTATGTCTCATTCTGTGAGTTGTTCGACCTTCGAGAAGTTCGATCCTTCTAGAGTTTTCTTTCCCCTCTCGTTGTCATGATAGTTGGAGTTCTCAGAGCAAGACTTCGAGACAATGATGGTGAACGAATCAACGTTCAGTTGAAGTGCACCCTGGATCGTGAAGATTATACTAGTTTGCGTTTCCCCTTCATCTTACCCTACGCTTGAATCTCGAGACGAGATTCTTGTTTAGTGGGGGTGAGTTGTCACATCCCTAGTTCTGGCCTGACCTATGCTTGCTTCCATGTGTGCATCATGTTTAAAGTTCATGAAATTTGAAATGGGGATGACCAAGCCCTAGCACCAAAGCAATGCAAATAGGTTCAACTTCAAAATATTTTCAAAGAACCCAAATTGGTTTGCAAAAATGTTCATGATTAATGGAAAAGGCTGAAAACCATATCCAGAGATGATGGATATTTTTCCAAGACATTTTTGGATTTTTGAATATACCATATTGTATTTGAATTGGGGCATTTAAATACTGTTAATATTTTTAAATGCTCCAACAATTCGAAAATAGTTGAGGGCCTCTGTAATAATTCAGTTAATACCCACAATTATTTTCAGGATTTATTAAAATGATTTGGTTTATAAACTAAGTCAAAACAGAGCAAATAAATAGAAAAACAGAAATAAAAGAGAGAAGCCCAGCCACTTACCTGGAGCTCACCTGCAGCAGAGCCGGCCCAGCTTCCGTTCCGGCCCAGCCCACCGCCGCCTTCCCCCCCTGTCGTCTTCCTCCTCGCCAGAAGGACAGAGGCGTGTCGCCCGCGCGCGCGCTTGCCCCTGGCCACCTCCTGCTTCCTCCCCGAGCCATCTAGCGACGCCACGGAGACGCCCTCGACCCCCTCGACCGCTATCCCTTCTCTCTGCTCGCTCTAGCTCTCTCCCTCCCTCGATTTGGAGCACCACCGAGAGCCACCGGAGGGCACCGCCGTCGCATCCATAGCCACCGGCCACCCCTCGCCCTTCCGCTGAGCTCAGGAGCTCTGCCTCGACCCCCTCTTCCTCCCCACCGAGCCAAGCCCCTCGGGAAGCTCTGCATCGCCTCCACGCCATCATCTTCGTCCTCGACCGCCGCCGATGGTCACCGTCGATTCGCCGCCGTCCGTGCTTCCCCGAGCCCACCTCGATGCCCCCTATAACCGCAGTGAGCCGCTACGACGAACCCCTCTCTCCCCGTGCTCTATTTCCCTTCGTAGCCGCTGTTTCCACCGCAGCCGAGAGCTCCGTGCCGCCGGCCATGGCGCCGCCGTGGCCAGGGCCACCCCAGCTTGCGCCTGAGCGCGTCACCATGTTCGCCGCCCTCCCAGGAGCCCGTAGCGCCCTTCGGTCCCTCCTCTAGTGCTCTGTAGCGCCACCCCAAGATTGCCCGAGCTGCTGCCGCCGCCAAACCTCGTCGCCAGCCACTTTTCCGGCCACCCCAGCACCTATCACCGCCACCACTAGATGCGCGCCACTGCGCGCGTTCGAATGCAACAAACCACGGCCGAAACGATGCCATGTGGCTTGTTTCCGAGCCCTCCGCCGCGTCTGGACTCGCCGGCGGCTAAACGCCGGCGACCGCTGACCCGATGACCGGCGTGGGTTGACCCCACTGCCCGGTTTGACCCCCCTCTCTCTCACTGACATGCGGGCCCCGCCCGGCTAATTAAGTTAGGTTAGTATTAACTAAGCTAGGTTAGTTTAGTTAGACACTGACACTCGGGACCCACAGGTCAGGGTTTGACCTGGACTGCCGCAGTTGACTGCTGACGTCGTGCTGACGTCATGCTGGCGCAATATATATTTTCTGGAATTAAAATAATTCAGAAAATTCCAGAAAATGGTATAAACTTCAAAATTCTTAGAAATTCAACCGTAACTCCAAATGAAATAATTTATATATGGAAAATGATCAAAAAAATCCAATCTATCCATCTGTACTATTTTCATGCATGTTAGAACAACTTATAGCTGCTGTTTAGCACAAATCATATAAATGGCTTTTAAATAACCACATGTGGAGTTTGAATTTGAATCTTGGATTCAAACCAACTTCATTTAATCTGGTTTAGTTGCATCAGCACAAATCACATCATATTGCCATGTCACATTCATGCATCATATTGTCGCATTGCATTGATTATGTCCTTCCTTGTTTGCCGGTAATTGTCCCCTCTCGATAGACGTGTACCGGCGATGTGATCGTTGACACTGATGAAGACTCAATGCTATCTTCAGAAGTGCCAGGCAAGCAAAACCCCCTTGTTCATTCTGATAAAATCCCACTCTCTCGCTCCTGCTCTCTTTTACTGCATTAGGACAACAACGATTCATCTGTTACTTGTTGCGGTAGGTGAACCCCTTTATCCTTTGCATGACCTGTCATTGCCACAGTAAATAGATGAAACCCACTAGCATGAGTAGGAGTTGTTTGAGCCCTGTTGTGCCTACTCATTCATGCTTGTTTGTCATGCCTGCTACTGCTTAGAGTTGAGTCAGGTCTGATTCATCGGGGATGAATCAGAGGTGTGTGAACATGTCCTACCGTTGAGAGCTAAGTGTGTGAACACGATTTGGTAAAGGTAGCAGTGAGAGGCCATGTAGGAGTACATGGTGGGTTGTCTCATTGCAGCCGTCCTCAGGAACTGAGTTCTGTGTTTGTGATCCATGATCAGTTACTACCACACATTGGGCTCCGGGCGCTCCAAGCTCTCTCGACTTATTAATCAACTTGATCTCTGTCCAGGAGTTGCAACTAGTTTCTGGTGTTTGTAGGTAGTGTTAGTAGTCTACCAAGTGGCACCCGGTACAGGTGGGCTTGGGACAGACTAGGCACAGTGGCCCGGTGTACCAAGTGGCACCCGGATGGTGGGCTTGGGAACCCTGCTCACATCGTTTGGGCCGTGAGCGACACCCCGGCCGGATCTCCTTGCGGATGGAACCCGAATAGGCGATAAACCTGGACGAGAGACTTGTTTGGTTAGTCAGGTTGTGGCCGACTCCCTCGCCCGGCTTCCGCTTGAAGGTTGCCGAGGTACATGACGTGTACAGGGCGATAAGTGGCGAAAGCGTGTGTGAAGAAGTACACCCCTGCAGGGTTATCACTATCTATTCGAATAGCCGGATTCCTCGGATATGGAAACTTGGACCCCTTGCATAGTTCATAGACAAGTGAAAGTGGATACTCTAAAATACGCAAGATAAGCGTGAGTGCTATGGATGGCGTTCTCGTAGGGAGACGGGAGCGGATCCATAGTGGTGTATTGATATGGTGAATATGTGGACTCGTGTGCGCCACCTCAAAAGAGTTACTTGCAGTCGTAGTTCAGGATAGCCACCGAGTCAAAGCTGGCTTGCTGCAGTTAAACCCCACCATCCCCTTTGTTGATAATGATGCATATGTAGATAGATCTGATGTAAGTCTTGCTGGGTACATTTGTACTCACGTTTGCCTATTTTATGTTTTTGCAGAGAGACTTCAGTCTCGCTAGTAGTTCTGCGTGGTCTTCGACGTTTAGCTTGTTACCTCAGCTACGATCTTGTGCCCTCGGCAGGATCTGGTAGATAGTCAGGCTTTTCAGCCTTTTTCATTTATAGTTGTCTGTACTCAGACATGTTAAGCTTCCGCTTGTGCTTTGACTTGTATGCTCTGAGTGTTGGGTCATGAGACCCATGTTTGTAATATCTCGCTCCTCGAAGCCTATTGAATAAAATACTTGAGTTGTAGAGTTATGTTGTGATGCCATGTTGTATTTGCACATATCGAGCATATTGTGTGTATGTTATTGAAATGCTTGGTATGTGTGGGATCTGACTATCTAGTTGTTTATCTTTGGTAGCCTCTCTTACCGGGAAATGTCTCCTAGTGTTTCCATTGAGCCATGGTAGCTTGCTACTGCTCCGGAACACTTAGGCTGGCCGGCATGTGTCCTTCTTCGTTCCTGTGTCTGTCCCTTCGGGGAAATGTCACGCATTGAGTACCGGAGCCCTGTTAGCCCGCTACAGCCCGGTTTACCGGAGTCCTGCTAGCCCAGTGCTACAGCCCGGACCCACTTGCTGATAACCGACACGTTCGATGCTGGGTCATGGATGCCTGTCCCTGTAAGTTTGTGCCACTTTGGGTTTACGACTAGCCATGTCAGCCCGGGCTCCTTATCATATGGATGCTAGCGACACTATCATATACGTGTGCCAAAAGGCGCAAACAGTCCCGGGCAAAGGTAAGGCGACACCCGTGGGAATACCGTGCGTGAGGCCGCAAAGTGATATGAGGTGTTACATGCTAGATCGATGTGGCATTGAGTCGGGGTCCTGACAACACCTGGCACAACGGTCTCGGGGCGTCACAGGGCAACATGCTAAACTCATTAAAGAACCTGTCCTTGGCGGAGGACTCACAGCCGAACTATATCCGGTTCAAACAAGGGGCTGGCGATGGAGAATTTTGCTCCTCACCCGCCACCCACTTCAGAGCCACGGTCGGGGATTTAACCGACACACTTGATTATGACTCCGAGGACATCGACGATATGGATGACGATGCCGGAGAAGAAGAGGCCCAGAACCCGCCGTTCATCGGACGCTGGACGACCACTTCCTCGTATGATGTATACATGGTGGATGCACCAAAGGAGAACAGCGGCGATGACAAGGAAGATCCAACTGAGGATAAACCTTCCGAAATACAATCCAAGCGCCGGTGTCAGCGGCGCCGCTCTATGTCACGCTGCAGTAAAGACAGCAACACCGGCACAGGAGAAGATAACACTCCAGAGGGTGCTGAAGAGAACGAAGACCCCGTTGAAACAGAACAAGATGAACGGGAAGATGGACAGGTTAGCCTTGGTAAATAGGCCATGCACGAAGACTCAGAGGATAGAAGTTATCATCTGCTCTCCGAGGATGAGGTGAGCCTCAGCACCGACGATTTCATCGTGCTTGAGGAACCTCTTGAGCAGGAGCGCTTCAAGCGCCAGCTAATAGGCACTGCAAGGAGCCTGAAAAATAAGAAGCAGCGGCTTCAAGCTGATCAAGATCTGCTCAATGATAAATGGACCGATGTCCTAGCAGCCGAACATTACGGCCTAAAGCGCCCAACCAAAATTTACCCAAAGCATAAATTGCTACATCAGTTTGACGAGGAGGCGCCGGAATACATACCGCCATCGTACAAGGCGGCTGACCAATCACCACGTGGTCGGGACAAAACGGCAACTCATGCCGAACACCAGCCCACCCCGCCTCATCGCACAGGTAGGGGTAAATTAGCCCACGACCATACATATGACCTCCGACAAAACCTGAACAATAAAGCAGGACATACCAGATCAATCTACGGATCTCGAGGACGTGCCTCGACACGCGACGATGGCCACCTATTTGGACATGACAAACTTAGTCATGCGCAGGCTGAAAACCGCAGACGGACTCCATCAGAGCTACGTCGCGATACGGCCCGATATAGAGGCGCCACACACCCTCATTCCTTCACTGATGAGGGCATGGATCATGAATTCCTAGAAGGGTTCAAACCCGTGAATATAGAATCATACGATGGAACCACGGACCCTGCAGTGTGGATCGAAGACTTCATTCTCCACATTCATATGGCCTGCGGCGATGACCTCCATGCCATCAAATACCTCCCTTTAAAACTCAAGGGGTCAGCTCGGCACTTGTTAAACAGTCTACCTGAAAATTCTATCGGCAGCTGGGAGGACTTGGAAGAAGCCTTCCTCGACAACTTCCAAGGTACATATGTCCGGCTACTAGACACCGATGACTTAAGCGACATAGTTCAACAACCTGGAGAGTCCGCCAGGAAATTCTGGACTAGGTTCTTAACTAAAAAGAACCAAATCGTCGATTGTCCGGATGCCGAAGCCCTAGCAGCCTTCAAACATAGCATCCACGACGAATGGCTCGCTCACCACCTCGGCCAAGAAAAGCCAAAATCCATGGCGGCCCTCACAACACTCATGACCCGCTTTTGTCCGGACGAGGACAGTTGGTTGGCCCGTAGCAAAAACAATGCAAGCAACGCCGGCACCCCTGAAGTTAAAAACAACAAAGACAAGTCTCGACACAACAGATACAAGCGTCAAAACAACAGTGATAACACCGAGGACACGGCAGTCAATGCCGGATTCAGCGGCTCTAAGTCCGGTCAGCGAAAGAAGTTGTTCCAAAAGAACAATTCAGGCCCATCCAGCTTGGACCGCATACTTGATCGTCCGTGCCAGATTCATGGCTCCCCAGACAAACCACCCAATCATACAAATAGAGATTGTTGGGTTTTTAAATAGGCTGGCAAATTAAACACCGAGAACAGGGAAAAGGGATCGCAAAGCGAGGATGATGACGAAGAGCCCCGGCAACCGAACACAGGGGGACAGAAGAAGTTTCCCCCTCAGGTCAAAATGGTGAACACGATATACGCTACCCACATCCCCAAGAGTGAGCGCAAGCATGCGCTCAGGGACGTCTACGCGATATATCCAGTCGCCCCAAAATTTAATCCATGGTCGTCATGCCCGATCACTTTTGATCGCCGGGATCATCCGACCAGTATCCATCATGGTGGCTCGGCCGCACTGGTCCTAGACCCAATAATTGATGGGTTCCACCTAACTCGCGTCCTTATGGATAGAGGTAGCAGTCCCAATCTGCTCTATCAGGATACAGCGCGAAAAATGGGCATTAACCCATCACGGATCAAGCCCACCAGGACTACCTTCAAAGGAGTCATACCAGGTGTCGAGGCCCGCTGTACGGTCTCAATCACACTAGAGGTTGTCTTCGGATCTCCGGACAACTTCCGAAGCAAGGAGTTAATCTTCGATATCGTCCCCTTCCGCAACGGCTATCACGCACTGCTCGGACGAACTGCGTTTGCTCGATTCAACGCAGTACCACACTATGCTTATCTCAAGCTTAAGATGCCCGGTTCACGTAGTGTCATAACGGTCAACGGAAATACGGAATGCTCCCTCCATACAGAAGAGCACACAGCTGCCTTAGCAGCAGAAGTACAGAGCGGCCTTCTCAAGCAGAACCATAATTAGGCTGCCGAGCCCACGGACACCGTTAAGAGGGTCCGAACTACTCTGCAGCAGGAGAGCTCGGCTCGTCAGGTTGACTAGCAATCCACCCTTCGTCTCAGTCCCGATAAAGTGGTGGCATTCGTGTCGTGCGTACATAACTACACACTCAAAATCCCATGGGAATCGATGGAGCCATAGCTAGCTTCTGGTCCATAGTACGGCTCAACCGACATCGGATACACACATACTTTCAGTTGTTTTCTTTTCAGGTCCCAATCCCACAGGCCCCATCTGGTGGTCTGGTCATCGGTCCTCTTGAAGGATAAACACACCAAGACAGCGAGAAACACAGACATATGGGGGACTTTTTAGGTGATTCTATTAACGATAACTCTACCTGTTTTTCAGGACCCGCATGCAGCTCTCCCTTGGTTTCGGCATGTCAAATAGCTTGTTGCTTATCGCACTACCTGTATCAATGCGCCTTGACGTACTAATTAAATTACAATGAGAACCATTTGTGGCTGGAGCTTTAGGACCCCAGCTTTTTTACCTCTGTACCTTTTCTGTTTTCTTTCTCTTTTTCTGCTCCCCTGTGAATAACCCTATCAGGTAGCATCCGTACACTTTGACATGTTTGATGTTGGCCAGGGGCTTCATAGCACCCCACATTACGGCAACAAAAGTCCGAACACTTTTTATAAGTATAGTTCGGCACCCCGAATTTAGCATTATATGCATTGGCTCCGAATCATGTCTTTGGTCAATAGTTGGCTTGCCCGGCTCCTGTGCTTGCTACCTTACATTCTGCTATATCGGCTAAGGTAGTAAAGGGAGAACTACTGCGATTGTGCCTTGGTTTATCCAAAGGAGCACTTCAATAGAGAAAGCCGAAAACTGACTATCATGATGCGGCGAGAGCCGGTCAGCTGTTCAGAGGTTACAAATCATTGGAGATTTCCTCCGCATTACGCGAAGGATTAGTACTTCACGATCAGACTCTCATAGCACTCTAGTTCAGATACTAGGGGCTGCGTTCATGTTTTTATTGTAAAACTCCTATGTCTAAGTGAGGGCGTTCAAGCCGCATAGTATGGTTGCCTCATTCGTTGCGCTAAACAACTCCTTCAAGGACCATATAATTGGATCAAGATTGTTTAGATTCCATCCCGAACACCCCCGTACTACCTACGTGGGGGCAAAAGCCGACGACTAGCCAACCCTCAGATTTCATACAACACGGACGCATAGGGGAAAAATTAAAACATAACAAGCATTATATTACATAAAATCATTGTGTCATGTTACAGGACAGGATAATACGAATATTTTCATGGGAATATAACATCATTTGTACATTGCTCCGCCACAAGGAGGGATCCCTCCAGGACACCATCAAAATATAACTCGGGCCAGCGGTGCTCCTTGCCCTTAGGCGGCCCCTCGGTCATCAGCTTCTTGGCATCCATCTTCGCCCAGTGCATCTTGACACGGGCAAAGGCCATTCGGGCACGTTCAATACAGATCGACCACTTTATGACCTCAAGCCATGGGCAGGCACTAACAAGCCGCTTCACAAGTCCAAAGTAGTTGATGGGTATCGATGTGGCAGGCCATAGCCGGACTATCAGGTCCTTCATGGCTAGCTTGGCCGCCTTGTGCAGCTCGGCCAGCTGTTTCAGCTGGTCGCTAAAGGGCACCAGATGTTCTGGTCCAAGATATTGAGACCAGAATAGCTTCTTCGTAGAACTCCCTTCTTCGGCTCGATAGAACTCAGTAGCATCCGATACGCTGCGCGACAAATCCGTAAACGCCCCTGGAGAGCTCCACATTTGGGTAAGTAAAAGGAACGTTTCCTTCACAGACTTGCTTTGCATAATGAAAGCCTTACCCGTCGCGATCTTCTTGGCCGCCTGGATTTCCTCAAGGGTGCTCTGGGCCTCGGCTCGAGCCTCTTGTGCGCTCTGGTGGGCCTTCGCAAGTTCGGACGCTTGCGTCTTAGAATCACGCTCCAAGGACTCATACTTCTTGACGGCGTCCTGGAGCTCTTGCTGGACCTCGCCGACCCAGGCCTTGTGCTTCTCGCGCATGGCGCGCTCCTTGGCTGCTTTATCCTCGGCCTCGGCTAATGCCTTCTTGAGGACCGCCACCTCGGTCGTGGCCCCTAATTAAATTCATGACACTTCAGTCAGCACGAAACATTCATCCTTCCTAAATATACGCGCAGGTCACTGCATACCTTGGCTGTCCTCCAGCTGCTTCTTCATGAGGCCGAGCTCTTCTTCAGCCCGCTCCAGGCTCTGCTTCAGGCTGAAAACCTCCGCAGTATGAGCGGCAGCAGCCAGCAGCGATGCTTTCTTATTCACATAGACATCTTATGTTAGACTCCTGCGAAAATTATTTTGATCCTCTGTTCGGCTTTTTCTTTCCGAACACCGAACAGAGCATCAGGGCTACTGTCTACACTGTGATATCCTATCTACAATTACATCACTCACCTCAAAGCTTGTTAAAAGGCTAGCGCATGCTTCGGTCAGTCCACTTTTGGCGGACTGAACCTTCTTGATTACTGTGCCCATAAGGACACGGTTCTCATCCATAATGGAAGTGCCTCGCAACGCTTCCAGCAGATTATCCGGTGCCCCGGGTTGGACAGGGGTCACCGGCGGAATACACATACCCCCTTCTTTTGAAGGAGGTTGTGTGCCGGATTCGGGAGCCGCATCGGTATCCGGATTGAGTCCGGATGAGGGCCGGACTGAGCACGGCCCTCCTCACCACCAGTCTCCATGGGGATCGGCCCCCGCTGGTGTCCGGTGATGGAGGCATCGCCTTCTGGCACCTCTTGAGCCTCTCCCTGACCCGGTAAAGTCCTTCGGGACAACACCTCTGCGTCGTCCTTGGCCTTGGGGGAGTGAGCGGGCGGCGGTGACACGCTGGCCATCTCCTTTGAATCTAGTGAACCCTCTATCGAGTATTGCAGAGAACTATCGTGGGCTGGACTGTGATGGCATAATTTAAACATATTAATATTATAAAATGGAGAGGCCAGGCATTTGGATGTCCATAAGGTTTTTGGTACTTACGAGGCGGCCCGAGGCTTCGTCCGGGGCATTATGTCGGCGTTCTAGGAACGGGGGTCCCCAGACATGCCTGCCTGCGGCCCACGGCGTGGCTTTGCTAGCAGGCCTGTACGGCCTATCTTCATCAACAAGGAATCAAGACCCTCGCGAGGGGCCAAGCCTCGCGAGGTGGATGACACAAGACCTCCTCAGGAGCGGCCTCACCAGGCTGGCTCGCGAGGGGCGGAGAGTTCAAGTCCAGGCAAACATCGCGAGGTTCGCATGACGTAAGCCATGACGTCCGCGGCTCCTCAGGAGCGGCCTCACCAGGCTGGCTCCAACGTCCACGGCTCGAGCACTTCGTCCTTGTTCTGACGCACGACGGACTCAGCGTCGGCGACTCGCTGTCGAAGAGAGAGCAGCTCAGCGCGGGCAGAAGCTAGCTCAGCCTGCGCCGAGGCCAGGGTGGATGCAGCGGCCTCCTCGCGCCGCTCCACCTCGACCAACCTGGACTTGAGGGCAGCAGTCCTACCGGCGGCCCCGGCTTTCATGAGCTTCAGCTTCAGGTTGTGCCTGCTCTCGAGATCCGCGCGAGCCTCGGCCACCCGGCGGTCGACCTCCTCCTGAGCCCTGACCTCGTGCATGCCGACGTCGTCCTCCACCTGAGCAACCTGGCGCTCCCTCATCTCTAGCCGTTCGAGTTCAAGGCCGTGCTCCACGGCTTCCAGCGCTAGCACCTCCTCGCGCTTCTCGATCTCTTCCTCCTCGGCGGGCGACCCCCTCAACAACGCAAGGGCAGCCCTGCGCGCCTCCACCTGCTGATCCAAGACAGCGCTCCAGGCTTGGAGCTCCCACGCGCGTTTCTCCGCGTCCTCGCGACGGCGGTGAGCTTCCCAAGCCTCCTCCAGGGCTCGGGAGCAGACCTCACGGGAGGCTGCAAGGGAAGCCTCAGCCTTCACGTTATCCAGCTCGTGCTGGTGGCGCCCGAGGTTGATGGCCACCTTCAGCTTGTGCCACTCCTCCGCCAACCGAAGACCCTCGGCCTCAAGGCGCGCGTCGACACCCACAAGTTCTTCACCGAGTCGGTTCATCGTGCCCATCGCCTCCTGGAAGAGCTCATGACGAACAACGCTTCGCCCATGCTCAAACTCGAGCGCATGGCCCATCTCGCCCTCCGCTACAGGAGCTGTGGGCGACACCCAACGCGGTGCGCCCCCTCTCAGCGGGGGGCTGGGGGCTAGCGCCGCCCTAGGCGCGAGCTGGGCCTCGCGAGGGGCCCGAACTAAACAGGGCCCACTACTTGAAGAAGTCCCCAGGATCGAAGCCAACCAGCCACCGACCGCGACCAAGGGAGGAGCCCTTAGCACGCTTGCTGCGCTCCGGGCAAGGCCGTGAAGAAAGGACGGCGAAGGCGCAAGCTCAGGATGCCTTGATGATGGGCCAACTCCCATGGTTGACCCCACGCTGTGGGCAGCGCATGAGCCTGCAGCGCTCGATCTTGGCAGGTGCAATGGGACGAGAGCGAGCTGCTTCTCAAGAGATTTCACGGCCTTGGCAGAAGGGGACCTCAGGAGACAATCGTTAGGAAGGAAAGCAGCACACAGAAAGATCACCAAGATAAGGTACTTACTCGTCAACGGCAATATACTTCCTCCATTTTAACGGCCTGAAGGTGCTGCTGCCACAGCTCGGGTACCCCTTTCTCTTGCGGAGTTCTTTGAAGTCCACGCACAGCCAGCCAAAGCACTGTACATGGAGGCCGACACGGGGCGCGGCTGGAGAAGTGCTCGGGGGGGGGGGGGGGGCAGCCTTAGAAGTGCCGAGTTGAGGAGAGCTAGCCGGCTCTGCCTCGCAGTGACTTGCCGAGGCCTCAGGAGCCCCGGCCGTGGGAGACACGGGCTGCGTCGCCCCTTTAACCGCCGCGCCAGGGCAAGAGTCACGAGACCCCAAGGTCGACGCCTCGGGAGCCCTGGGCGGCATCGGCATCTCAGCACCTTTACTATCAGCCCCCAGCGGTGGAGCCCCCTGCACCAACACTTGGGGCAAGCTCAATGCCAACGTCAAGGAGAGGAACCATGACGATGGGGTTCTCGCGGGGCCCCACGAGGCCAGCTGGGCGCAGCCCCCATTCGTCGAAGGAGGGCATCCGGTCTGCAAAGGTTGTCTTGTTTGAGCAGCGGTACAGAATGCAACTCTTCCTCGGCAAGTCGTCCGGCAGCGGGACGCCCGTCAGGACCTCAAGCACCATTCGCCGCGCCTCATGGGGGAGCTTAGACTCCAGAAGTCTCATGTGGTCCTGGCTGCTGACAAGCCCCACATCGGTCGGGAGTGGCGTTGAAGCGCAGCGACTCGGCGCCGGACGAACTACCTCACCACCATAGGCGCAGTCACGCCAAGGTCTTTGAACCATCTTAATCTGAGCCAGACAGGGATGAGGCGTGGATCAGCGAGCCTCCGGTGGCACCAATTGGAGTTAGGAATGACGAGCCCTGACGGAGAGGAGAGCAGGGGGCTGAGAGCTCCGGCGTCAACAAACACCCACCATGTACGAAACCCGCTCGTGGATGGTGGAAGCTTGAAGTCAATCCCGTCGCCGGCCGTCACCGGCACGGCTTGATAGCTCAGGCATCCGGAGTTCTGCCGAGGGTCAATCAGGTGCAGTGAGAAGAAGTGGCGGAAAAGAGCCACGGAAGGAGGAATGCCTACCATGGCCTCGCAAACAAAGGCGAAGACGGCAAGAAGGGTCACGGATTAGGGATCGAGGTGCAGCATGTGGATCTGATAGTGGGAAAGCACTGCGTTGAGGAAAGCAGAGAAAGGAGGGACCAAGCCGGCCCAGAGGGCGTCGATGAAGAAGGGAACCTCAGTGGTTGTCCGGTCAATGCGAGCACAGGATGCAGGCTAAGCCACCATCTCCCCCCACTCATTGAAATTGGATGCGAGCATGGGACGCACCTTGCCCATGGCCTCATCGTTGAGCACCAGCGATCGGCCTACTGCGGGCTCGGCGGCCGGGGGCGCACTAGCCGAAGACAGAGGCTTCTTCCCCTTATCCGCTTGCGTTGGCGCCATGGCGATGGGGCGAGCAGAGCTAAGGTCGGATTGGAAAGAGGAGCAGAGTCTGGGGGAAGCAGAGGAATTGGAGGAGAATGGCGCAAGCGATGGAAGAATAACCGTGTAGACTGCGGTGGCCGTTTAGCCAGGCG
This sequence comes from Triticum aestivum, assembly GCF_018294505.1. Lineage (NCBI taxonomy): Eukaryota > Viridiplantae > Streptophyta > Magnoliopsida > Poales > Poaceae > Triticum > Triticum aestivum. The sequence continues at coordinate 343,911,500 of NC_057800.1, read as the reverse complement.
GGTATCAAGGCAGTGTGGGGAAGCGGAGATACCCACGTCCAATCAACCGCCATGCGTCGAACGAGGCCACAGGCTATGGGGGCCCGCGGCGCTCCACACTTGACCCTTGGCTTCGCCTCGAAGCCAAGCCCGAGCGCGCCTTGGGCCCGGGGGCTACTGTCGGCATTCTAGGAATGGGGTCCCCGGACTTGACTGCTTGCGGCCCATGGCGTGGCTTTGCTGGCAGGCCTGTATGGCCCATCTTCATCAACAAGGAATGAAGACCCTCGCGAGGGGCCAAGCCTCACGAGGCGGACGACACAAGACCTCCTCAGGAGTGGCCTCACCAGGCTGGCTCACGAGAGGCGGAGAGTTCAAGGCCGGGCAAACCTCGTGAGGTTCGCGTGATGTAAGCCATGACGATCGAGACCAGGTGAGCGCCAGCGCGCGCAGCGTCCTTGCTTCCTCTTTGGTGCTAAGGGGGCAAGCGTAGGTGCGGAGTACCGAGGCATCAAGCAAAGGTTGCCATATTGGTGCAACGAGACCAAGACCAGAAGGACGGCAAGATGGAGGTCACCGTGGAGCCCAAGACGGTGTCACCACCAGAGCCTTTGGCAGGCGAAGACTGCTTTTGTCAGGATAGCTTGTACTAGCTGCCCCCTTTCGAATTGGCCGTTGTTGGCTCCCTTCCTGCTCAATATTTGGGGAGAGGACCATGGCCTCTATAAATAGGATTAGCCACCATAGTAGGGGGGGACGGGTCTCGAATCGACCCGAACAACAGCCAGTTCGCGAAGCATAAGAACACCTCAACCTCACGAGGTTGTTCTTCCCCTTGTATTTTTCATCCTCAGCCCAAGAGGCAATCCACCACCACCACACTGGAGTAGGGTATTACACCACAACGGTGGCCCAAACCAGTATAAATCTTGTGTCCTTTGTGTTGCGAGTTGATCGAGTTAGTTCGTGAGATCTTACCTAAGTTAGGATGCGGATCGATAGGGGGGAGATCTTCGCGCGCACCCCAGTGTTTGAACCTTAAGGGTTTTGCCGGAACCCGTGATCTGACACATTCGCTCCGGATTGCTATCGGCATCCCACGCGGAGTTATCCGCAAGGGGGCCCTTCCCCCTCTTGGGCGCCTTCGCCTCCAAATTTGGGGAGGCCTCCCTTTTCTTCCATCCCCCCAGGGGGGGAGTTGCTTTCTTCCTCCTCCTCCTCGTCGTCTTCGGGGACCGAAGAGAGAGTCCTGTCTTTGGACGTCACGTCCGAAGTGCCTTTTCGGCAAAGGCCACTCCAGGCTCCCTTGGCCGTTTTCTTGGCCTTCTTCTCCGGCACATCATAAGGCGCCGGAAACAGCATCTTCGTCAGAAGCGGGGTTTCTTGGTCTTAGGGTAGTGGAGTCGGACAGTTAATCTGTCCCGCTAGGTTGATCCAGGCCTAAACAATTGACAGGAAGGCTTAGACTCCTTCTAAAAATATGCCAGTAAAGGCTATACCTTGAAAACATGAGAGAACTTACCGAATTAGCCTGGCGTTTTAGGCTAAGCCCGCGATCCTCGGTTGTAGGCGGTGGTGTCTCGCCAGCCTTGAAGAGCACTTTCCAGATGTCTTCGTGTGTCGTGCTGAAGAGCTCTAGCAGCGTCTGGTGCTTAGCCGGATCGAACTCCCACAAATAGCAAGGCCGGTGTTGGCATGGAAGGATCCGGTGAATGAGCATAACCTGGATCACGTTGACAAGTTTGATTCTCTTGGTTATCATGTTCTGGACGCACGTCTGGAGCCCAGTTAACTCAATCGAAGAACCACAGGTTAGGCCCTTCTCTTGCCAGGAGGTGAGCCACAACGGAGCTCCCGATCGAAATTCGGGGGCCGCCACCCAGTTGGTATCACGCGGCTCGGTGATGTAGAACCACCCCGACTGCCACCCCTTTACTGTCTCCACAAAGGAGCCTTCAGGCCATGTGACGTTGGGCATCTTGCCCACCATGGCACCTCCGCACTCTGCTTGTTGGCCTCTCATCACCTTCGGCTTTACATTGAAGGTCTTCAGCCATAGGCCGAAGTGAGGTGGGATATGGAGAAAGGCCTCGCAAACGACTATAAATGTCGAAATTTTGAGGATGAAGTTGGGGGCCAGATCATGGAACTCCAGCCCATAGTAAAACATCAGTCCTCGGATAAACGGGTGGAGGGGGAATCCTAGCCCGCGGACGAAATGTGTGAGAAACACAACCCTCTCGTGGGGCTCTGGGGTAGGGACGATTTGTCCCTCGGCCGGGAGAAGTAGAGCGATCTCCTTGGCCAGGTATCCGGCCCCTCGGAGCTCCTTGATGTCTTTCTTCTTAACAGAGGAGGCCATCCACTTGCCACCAGCTCCGAATCCGGACATGGTTGGGCGCTGGAGCTCAAGAATGGATGGGCAGAGGAAGGAGAAGGCGGGGGTGAATGAGGACGAATCCTTATCCCCTTATAAAGACTTTGAATGTCAAACGCCTTCCTACTCGCCTTAAAACTCGCCTACTCCCAAGGGTTGTGTAAACAGCATGGTTGGGTTACCCACGCCCGTATTGATGAGAATCCCGTAATAAGGGGACACAATCTCTGCTTTGACAAGACGCACCAATGGCAACCGCGTCTCGAAACATGGAGCGGCAGACGAAAAACGGTTCGAAATTATGACCGGACAGATGTGATGTCATGTTACGAAAAAATTTCAGCAGATTGGACTCCTATAAAATTATATCCTATCGGCGGTTGTGTGTGTGATGTGTGTTACAGGTCCCAACACGTTCAACACATCCGAAAACTATCTTGGAGTTCGGAAAGAGGAACCTGCCTTGCAATGCCAAAGACTAGTCTATGCGCTGGATACATTGTCATTGAAGACAGGTTCAGGGGCTACTAAGGGAGTCCTGGACTCAGGGGTCCTCAGGCATCCGGCCTGTTAGCCATGGGTCGGACTGATGGGCTGTGAAGATACGAAGACCAAAGACTGCACCCATGTCCGGATGGGGCTCTCCTTGGCGTGGAAGGCAAGCTTGGCGACTAAATATGTAAATTCCTTTCTTTGTAACCGACCTTGTGTAACCCTAGATCCTCTCGGTGTCTATATAAACCGGAGGACTTAGTCCGGAGGGGATACTCATTATCATGGCCACACCAGCTAGACCTCTAGGGCTTAGCCATTACGATCTCGTGGTACATCAACTCTTGTAATACTCATATTCATCAAGATCAATCAAGCAGGACGTAGGGTATTACCTCCATAGAGAAGGCCCCTATCTCCTGTTACCATCGACCTTAGACGCACAGTTCGGGACCCCCTACCCGAGATCTGCCGGTTTTGACACCGACAAGGATACCCAAAAGAAATTTTTGGGTACACCTTCTATCACAGATCCGAAGGCAAGATTTTTGTTGCTAAGAATGGATCCTTTCTTGAGAAGGACTTTCTCTCGAAAGAAGTGAGTGGGAGGAAAGAACTTGAGGAGGTAATTGTACCTTCTCTTGAATTGGAAAGTAGCTCATCACAGAAATCAGTTCCAGTGATGCCTGCACCAACTAAAGAGGAATCTAATGATAATGATCATAAAACTTCAGATCAAGTTACTACCGAACCTCGCAGGTCAACCACAACATGTTCGGCACCATAGTGGTATGGTAGTCCTGTTCTGGAAGTCATGTTACTAGACCATGACGAACCTACGAACTATGAGGAAGCGTTGATGAGCCCAGATTCCAATAAATGGCTTCACGCCATGAAATCTGAGATAGGATCCATGTATGAGAACAAAGTGTGGACTTTGGTGGACTTGCCCGATGATCGGCAAGCCATTGAGAATAAATGGATCTTCAAGGGGAAGATAGACGCCGATGATAGTGTTCCATGTACAAAGCTCGACTTGTCGCAAAAATGTTTTCAAAAAGTTCAAGGTGTTGACTACGATGAGATTATCTCACTCGTAGTGATGCTTAAGTCTGTCTGAATCATGTTAGCAACTACCTGATTTTATGAAATCTGGCAAATGGATGTCAAAACTACATTCCTTAATGGATATCTTAAAGAAGAGTTGTATATGATGCAACCAGAAGGTTTTGTCGATCCTAAAGGTGCTAACAAAGTGTGCAAGCTCTAGCGATCCATTTATGGACTGGTGCAAACATCTCGGAGTTGGAATATACGCTTTGATGAGGTGATCAAAGCATATGGTTTTATACAGACTTTCATAGAAGCATGTATTTACAAGAAAGAGAGTGGGAGCTCTATAGCATTTCTGATAATTGTTAGCCGTGTGCGGCGCCCCCTTTCATAGTTTACGCCTCCGGTCATATCTTCGTAGTGCTTAGGCGAAGTCCTGCATGGATTACTTCACCATCACCGTCACCACGCCGTCATGCTGATGGAACTCTCCCTCGACATTTTGCTGGATCAAGAGTTGAAGGGATGTCATCGAGCTGAACATGTGCAGAACTCGAAGGTGTCGTACGTTCGGTGCTTGATTGGTCGGAACGAGAAGAAGTTCGACTACATCAACCGCATTGTCAAACGCTTCCGCTTTCGGTCCACGAGCGTACGTGGACACACTCTCCCCTTCGTCAGTGTCAAAACTGGCCGATCTCAGGTAGGGGGTCCTGAACTGTGCGTCTGAGGATCGAAGATAACAGGAGGCAGGGGACACAATGTATTACCCAGGTTCGGGCCCTCTTGATGGAGGTAATACCTTACTTCCTGCTTGATTGACTTTGATGAATATTGGGGTTACAAGAGTTGATCTACCTCGAGATCGTAATGGCTAAACCCTAGATGTCTAGCATGTATAATTATGATCTCCTCTACGGACTAAACCCTCCGGTTTATATAGACACCGGAGAGACCTAGGGTTGTACAAAGTCGGTTTACAGAGAAAGGAATCTTCACATCCGAATGCCAAGCTTGCCATCCACATAAAGGAGAGTCCCATCCGGACACGGGGGAAGGCCTTCGATCTTGTATCTTCTTGGCCCATCAGTCCGGCCCATGTCGCATAGCCCGGACGCCCGGGCACCCCCTAATCCAGGACTCCCTCAGTAGCTCCTGAACCAGGCTTCAATGATGATGTGTCCTGCGCGCAGCTTGTCTTCGGCATTGCAAGGCAGGTTCCTTCTCGGAATACTCCAAAGCATTTGGTCAAACGAACTATGTTCGGCTATGTATAACCGTCGCAACCCTGAGCCACAAGGAAAAATACTTAAGCCACGCCTACTGACAGCTTTTTTGGCGAGATGTAATGTTCCAGCATTATTATTATCTCAAACCGTCTTTCAGCCTCTCGCTTCACATTTCGAGGCGCGGTCCTTACTGATACGTCTTGTCAAAGCAGAGATCGTGTCCCCTTATTATAGGATTCTCATCAATACGGGCTTGGGTAACCCAACCGTGATGTTTTGCACGACCCCTTGGGAATAGGTGAGTTTTGAGGCTTGTGGGGGCGCTTGATATTCACGGCCTTTATAAGTGGATAAGAATCCATCTCTTCCCCCCACGCCTTCTCCTTCCTCAGCCCATCCGTCCGCGAGCTTCAGCGCTCAAGTCCCAATCTTTCCCATCACCACCAAATACTCTGATCATGTCTGGATCCGGCTCGCAAGGCAAGTGGATGGCCTCCTCTATGACGGAGAAGGACATCAAGGAGCTCCAGGAGGTACGGTACTTGACAGCAGAGGTCAGACACAGACTCCCGGCCAAGGAGCAAGTCATCCCCACTCCAGAGCCTGGTGAGAGGGTCGTGTTCCTCCCTCACTTTCTAGGGGGAATAGGGTTCCCCCTCCACCCCTTCATTCATGGTCTCATGTTCTACTATGGGCTTGATTTTCACGATCTGCCCCCGAACTCCTTCCTTCATATTTCGGCATTTATCGTCATGTGTGAGGCATTCCTCTGCATCCTGATACGTCTCCAATGTATCTATAATTTTTGATTGCTCCATGCTATTATATTATCTTTTTTGGATGTTATTGGGCTTATTTTACACTTTTATACTATTTTTGGGACTAACCTATTAACCGGAGGCCCAGCCCAAATTGCTGGTTTTCTGCCTATTTTAGAGTTTCACCGAAAAGGAATATCAAACGGAGTCCAAACGGAATGAAACCTTCGGGAGCGTTATTTTTGGAACAAACATGATCTAGGAGATTTGGAGTGGACGTCAAGCAATCAACGAGACGGACACGAGGCAGGGGGGCGCGCCCACCCCCCTGGGCGCGCCCTCCACCCTCGTGGGCCCGTCGTTGCTCCACCGACGTACTTCTTCCTCCTATATATATCCATATACCCACCAAACATCCAAAAGCAGAATAGATCGGGAGTTCCGCCGCCAGAAGCCTCCGTAGCCACCGAAAACCAATCTAGACCTGTTCCGGCACCTTGCCGGGGGGAATCCCTCTCCGGTGGCCATCTTCATCATCCCGGTGCTCTCCATGATGAGGAGGGAGTAGTTCTCCCTTGGGGCTGAGGGTATGTACCAGTAGCTATGTGTTTGATCTCTCTCTCTCTCTCTCTCTCTCTCTCGTGTTCTTGAGGTGGTACGATCTTGATGTATTGCGAGCTTTGCTATTATAGTTGGATCTTATGATGTTTATCCCCCTCTACTCTCTTGTGATGAATTGAGTTTTCCCTTTGAAGTTATCTTATCGGATTGAGTCTTTAAGGATTTGAGAACACTTGATGTATGTCTTGCATGTGCGTATCTGTGGTGATAATGGGATATCACGTGATTCACTTGATGTATGTTTTGGTGATCAACTTGCGGGTTCCGCTCGTGAATCTATGCATAGGGGTTGTCACATGTTATCGTCTTGACTCTCCGGTAGAAACTTTGGGGCACTCTTTGAAGTTCTTTGTGTTGGTTGAATAGATGAATCTGGGATTGTGTGATGCATATTGTATAATCATACCCACGGATACTTGAGGTGACATTGGAGTATCTAGGTGACATTAGGGTTTTAGTTGATTTGTGTCTTAAGGTGTTATTCTAGTACGAACTCTATGATAGATTGAACGGAAAGAATAGCTTCATGTTATTTTACTACAGACTCTTGAATAGATCGATCAGAAAGGATAACTTTGAGGTGGTTTCGTACCCTACCATAATCTCTTTGTTTGTTCTCCGCTATTAGTGACTCTTTGTTGCATGTTGAGGGATAGTTATATGATCCAATTATGTTATTATTGTTGAGAGAACTTGCACTAGTGAAAGTATGAACCCTAGGCCTTGTTTCAACACATTGCAATACCGTTTGTGCTCACTTTTATCATTAGTTACCTTGCTATTTTTATATTTGCAGATTACAAAAACCTTTATCTACCATCCATATTGCACTTGTATCACCATCTCTTCGCCGAACTAGTGCACCTATACAATTTACCATTGTATTGGGTGTGTTGGGCACACAAGAGACTCTTTGTTATTTGGTTGCAGGGTTGTTTGAGAGAGACCATCTCCATCCTACGCCTCCCAAGGATTGATAAACCTTAGGTCATCCACTTGAGGGAAATTTGCTACTGTCCTACAAACCTCTGCACTTGGAGGCCCAACAATGTCTACAAGAAGAAGGTTGTGTAGTAGACATCACATCCCTCCACACTTCGGTCTGTGGCTCAAGATTTTCAACATGAAGCCGAAGGTGGTTGATGGGCAACACGCAGACTGCGGCGGTGCCATGGTAAGAAAACTCCCCAAACTGGTCTGGCCTAAGGGGGTCTTTGTGGAGACCGTCAAGATATGGCAGCAGGAGTGGTTTTATATCACCAAACCCCGTGGCACTAAGTGGGCGACCGTCCCTGCATTTCGATCTGGACCCCTGCTGCGGCTTGCGTCATGGACCAACAAGGGTCTGGACTGGGGATCATCCAACGAGGTGCTGATGCTGAAGAAGCGCATCAAAAACATCATAGAGAAGGGTGCTAGCCTCATAGATGTGATCCAGGTAATGCTCATCCGTCGGTCCCTTTCCTGCCAACGCTGGCCTCTCCGCATGTGGGAGTTCAATCCGGAAGGGCCATGGATCCTGAAGCAACTCTTCGGCACGACGCACGAAGTGATCTGGAAACTACTTTTCAAGACTCAAAAGTCGTGGCCAGGAACGTCTGAGGACATCGGCCTCGACTGTAATCATCCAGCCTCCCTAGTAAGTGCCATATTTCCGAACATAACATAGTTCATTAATCAAAAGGGGGATTGTACTGAGAATTCCATTCTGCAAAACAGGGCTGGACAAAGAAGGCGAAACAGATAAGATGTCCAGCTCCATTGCCCGAAAACCTCGCAGATCCTCTTCTAATGAGGACGTTGGTACCGGCGCCTTATCAGGCACCGGAGAAAAGGGTCCGGAATAAGAAGAAGGAAGCCAAAGAGAGCCTCTGCCACAAAGGTACTCCGGATGCGGTGTCCGGAGAGACCGAAACTCACTCCTCCAAGGAAGAGGAGGATGAAGAGGAGGAGGAGGCTGACAGCAACCTTTCCCCAAAGGGGAAGAAGAAGAAAAGGGCGGCCTCCGAAGATCCAGAGGCGAAGGCGCCCAAACGGGGAAAAATATCCCTCCTAGATGGCTCGGACTCTAATGACGAGGCCATCCCCAAGTGGCGCCCCAGGGCGAAGCCCCTTGCCAAGTCGTAAGTATCCGAAGATGTCGTACATAAGTTCAATTTTGATGATTATGGTATTTGACATTTTCCGTATGGTGTAGCTCGGCCCGCGATCTTCCCCAACAATCATCGGAGGGGATATCTTTAGATCTGAGGATGATGGAGAGCGAATCACCTTCGTGAGCCTCCCCGCCTATTGCCACGGACAACACTAAGGTGTTGTCCCGAAGGGCCTCTCCGGGGCATGGGGTGGTACATGAAGCTACCAAAATGGCGCCAGAGGGTAATGCCTCAGTCGTTGAGAACACGGGGGAAACCTCTCCTATGGAGACTGGGAGTCTTGATAAGTCCAGGCTCCAGCCGAACACTGTTCTGGAAACCCAAGTGTCTCCGGAACCAAACAAGCAGCCCCTTCGGAGGGGGGAGTACCAAATCCAGCGACGACCTCCACCAATCCGGAGGTTCCAAATATACTGATGGAGGCACTGACACTTAACGAAGCCTTCACAAGCCTGCTAATAAGCTTTGAGGTAGGCAATGTAATATTCTTACCCGCTTTCCGTAAAAATATGCCTGTATATAGATAGTAGCCCCTGAGACTCTATTTGGCTTTCAAAAAGAAGCCGGACAGAGGATCGATAATACTTGCATGAGATAATGTACTTTCTATTTTTAGAAGCAGGCTTCATTGTTAGCGGCAACCGCCCAGGCCACAGAAGTGTCCGAGCTCAAGGATAAGCTGAGGCTGGCCGAGGAGGATTTCGCCCGCATCAACAAGAGGCTTGATGAGGCGGAAGGTATATTTCAGAATATCTCGTTCATTATGCAAATTCTGAGCCAAAGCTCATTCAGTGCTATGTATGTGATTGTAGCCAGTGTTGCTGCGGTCGAGACCCTTAGGGGTGAACTTGCCTAGGCCAAGGAGCAGGCCCGGGTGAACAAAGCGCCCGCTGATAAAGCGGCCGAGGACTTGAAGTCCGAGCAGGTCGTCCGCGATCAATACGAGGAGTGGGTGGCCGAAGTGGAGCAAGCGCTCAAGGATGCCGCCAGCAGGTGTGAATCCCTAGAGGAGAAGGAGAAAACCCAGGCGACCGACCTTGCCAAGGACCTTCAAGAGGCCGAGGAGGCGCGGGCCGAATCCCGTGCGGCGCGCGAGGAGATCAAGCAGGCCGGCCAGTTGGCGGCTGGTAAGCCCTTCCTCTTTACAGAGTAAATTCGGCAATTAGAAGTATCTCTTGCTCACTCGACTGTGGATTGCTCGAGATGCATTTGCGGATCCTTCGAAGAGTGTCGCCGACATCGCACAGTTCTTCCGGGCATAGGAGGGGCATACAACGGAGAAGCTATTCTAGTCGCAGTTCGGGGCGCAAGAACACCCAACATTGTTGAATGACCAGATGGCACAGTGGGCCAAGCTGCATAGGATGTCCGGATTGGCCATGCGAGATATCATACTCCGGCTGTGGCCAACTGAACCCGTTTCGGGCAGCTATTTCGGCCTCATGCAGCGGCTTGTTGACGCATTGTCCCGTATTGACGCGGTCAAGCGATCGTCATGCATAGAAGGTGCGCGGCTGGCCTTTGCCCGTGTCAAGATGCACCGGGCCAAAATGAAGGCCGCCATTGTGGTTGTCGAAGGTCTGCCCGGAGGCAAGGACCACCATACACCGGAGCGCTATTTTTAAGACGTCCTGGAAGGTGCTCACTTGATAGAGGGTTAGTGCTCGAAAGACATCATGTTCGAGTGAATGTGTCCGAGCTGCCCGGATATTGTATAAACCAAAGATTTGTAATATATTCTATGATTTTATTGTAAAGTGTTATTCCCCCTGTGCGGCTGTTTTTTATAATCTTTTGAGAGTTTACTAGTTGTCAGCTTCAGCTCCCACGTAGATACTATAGGGGTGTTTGAAATAGCGTGTGATCACACTTGGTCCAATGTCTTGGTCCATAAAGGAGGTGGCAGCGCGGCGAACCAGGCAATCAAACTATACGATTTTATCATTCTCACTTAGCCATAGGGTTTTGACAAGGGGACTGCATGCCCCTGGTGCATATGCAGCTATCGAACTTGGATTCCTTTTAAATGCTTGACTAGGAAAAACCAGTCCTTCATGTAATATGGAACAAATCACTAGAGATTTAGTAAGTCACCAAATTGCTGACCAGCTCTCGCCGCATCAGGACAGTCAGTTTTTGGCTTTCTCTACTAAGCTGTTTGATCGGACCAGCCGAAAACACAATCGCAATAGTTCTCCCTTTACTACCTTAGCCGAAAAATGAAACGTAAGGTAGCAAGCACAGGAGCCGGGAAACCCAACTATTGACCAAAGACGTGATTCGGAGCCGATGCATATAATGCAGTATTCGGGACGCCGAAGTATACCCTGAGAGTGTTCGGACTTTTTATTGTTGAGAATATATGTATGGTTTGAAATAGAGCCCCTGGAGATTTAAGTCGTACCAAAGTGTGTGTGCCAATTCGGACATAAAGTGGGAAAACGGATTAGGGAGTAAGCCAATACCGCACAGGGTTGGGTGAAATTGTTTCCATTATAGTCTGATTGATACGTTAAAACATATTTTTACAAAGGATGCTATAAGCATCAAGGCCATTATTTTACATGCCGAGAATAAGGGAAAACTGTATACAAGTCTAAATTTGAAGAGATGATCTTGAAGATCTTTTGGTTACTCTACCGCACGTCTGCACCGCTTTTCCCTGTAGCATATGGTCCTTTGAGAGGGTCGACAATCTTGTGTGTATAAGGGGCCTAGAAGAGGACCCTAAGTGCCATCGAGGAGTGGTGGAGGTTGTAAAGGACCTGAAAAAGAAAAAACAAGAAGAAAAAAGATGGAAGGATATAAAGGTCCGGATAGGGTCAAGCCGTATTATGGACCTTATTTTGAAGAGACCTCCATCCTTACCCATCGTATTTTTAGTGCGTAATTATGTACGCGCGGTACATATGCCGCTATCAAGTTGGGGTTTTGACAGAGGCCGGATTGCTAATCTAGCTCTGGACGAGCCAGAATGTCATTCTGCAGGGTAGACCGGACTCGTTTGACAGTGTTTGGGGGCTTGGCTGTCAATGTACTATTCGGCTTAATGAGGCCACCCTGTACTTCGGCTGCGAGGGCCGCTGTATGCTCCTGAGTATGGAGGGAGCGCTCTGTGTTTCCATTGACTTTTATAACACCGCGAGGTCCAGGCATTTTGAGCTTTAGGCAAGCGCAATGTGGGACCGCGTTTAAGCGGGCGAAGGTGGTCTGTCCCAGCAGTGCGTGATAACCGTTGCAGAAAGGGATGACGTCGAAGATCAATTCTTCACTTTGGAAGTTGTCCAGTGAAGCGAAGACCACTTCCAGTGTTACTGAGCACGTGCAGCTAGCTTCAACGCTAGGTATTACCCCTTTAAAGGTGGTTTTGGTGGGCTTGATTCTTGGTGAATCGATGTCCATTTTGCGGACAGTGTCTTGATAAAGCAGGTTAAGGATGTTGCCGCCATCCATAAGGACTTGCGTGAGATTGAATCCATCGATAATTGGATCGAGGACCAATGCTGCCAAACCTCCATGACGGATATTGGTCGGATGGTCTCTGCGATCAAAAGTGATCGGGCAGGCTGACCATGGACTGAATTTTGGGGCGACTGGCTCTATGGCATAGACGTCCCTTAGTGCGCGTTTGCTCTCCCTTTTGGGAATATGCGTAGCATATAACATATTCACCGTTTTTACCTCGGGGGGGGGGGGATTTCTTGTGTCCCCCTGTGTTCGGTGGGCGAGGCTCTTCATCATCGTCCTCGTTGGGCGGCCCCTTTCCCTTCTGTCCGGCGCTTAGCTTGCCGGCCTTTTTACAACAATTCTTGTTGGTATGATTAGCAGGTTTATCAGGGGTGCCATGAATCTGGCAAGGCCGATCGAGTATTCGGTCCAAACTAGATGGACCGTGCTTGTTTCCTTTGAATGGCCTCTTTCGCTGACCGGGTTTAGAGACAATGAATCCGGCGTTAACCGCCATGTCTTCGGTATCTTCATTATTGCTTCGATGTTTGTGTCTGTTGTGTCGTGGCTTGCCGTTGCCATCCCTGGCTTCGGAGGTGCCAGGGTCGTTGGTGCTGTTGCTTCTACGAGCTAGCCAGCTATCCTCTCCCGCGCAAAAGTGGGTTATAAGTGCGGTAAGGGCTGCCATGGACTTTGGTTTTTCTTGGCCGAGGTGTCAGGCGAGCCACTTGTCTTGCACGATGTGTTTAAAGCCCGCGAGGGCTTCGGTGCCTGGACAGTCAACTATTTGGTTCTTTTTAATTAAGAACCTAGTCCACAGCTTCCGAGCTGATTCTCCGGGTTGCTGGATTATGTGACTAAGGTCATCGGCATCTGGAGGCCGGACGTAGGTTCCTTGGAAGTTGTCTCTAAAGGCATCCTCCAAGTCTTCCTAGCTGCAAATAGAGTTTTCTAGGAGGATGTTAAACCAGTGCCATGTTGGTACCTTTAATTTTAGCGGGAGGTATTTGATGGCATGGAGATCATCACTGCTGGCCATGTGAATATGGAGAAGAAAATCATTGATCCATACTACGGGATCTGTAGTACCATCGCATGATTCAATGTTCACGGGTTTAAACCCCTCAGGGAACTGGTACTCCATCACATCATCGGTGAAGCATAAGGGGTGTGCAGCGCCTCTATATCGGGCGATGCCGCGCCGCAGTTTGGATGAAGTCCGAATGTGGTCTTCAGCCTGGGTGTGGTTGTGCATGTCGCGCCAGGCCTGATGGTTGTCCTCTCACGTTGGAGCACGCCCCCTTGACCCATAGATTGATCTTGTCTGACAGCTCTATTGTCCAGGTCCTTTTGTAGGTCATAGGTATAGCCTGGGGCCTCTGCCTCCCTGCCTCGACGGCGAGGTGGCGCGGGCTGGTGTTCGGCGTAAGTGGTCGGTCTGTCCCGTCCAAGTGGTGGTCGGTCAGGCTCGTCAGCGGGTTTATACTTTGGTGGTATTTTCTCAAGAGTCTCATCGTCGAATTGTGGTAGCAGCTTGCGCTTCGGGTAGCTCTTGGTTGGGCGCTCGAGGCCATATTCCTCGGCTGCTAGGACTTTAGTCCATCTGTAATTGAGTGTATCCTGATCGGTTTGGAGTTGCTGCTGCTTCTTTTTTAAGCTTCTCGCAGTGGCGATTAGCCGGCACTTAAAGCGCTCTTGTTCAAGGGGTTCCTCTGGCACGATGAAGTCTTCATTACTGTGGCTCACATCCTCTTCAAAGATCGGTAGGTAGTTACTATGCTCTGAATCCTCATTCCCGACAGGATCGTTGGGGTTAACTTGCCCATCCTCCCAATCATCCTGTACGGATGTTGGCTCAACAGGGCCTTCGGGGTCTTCGGCATTCTCTAGAGTGCTATTATCTTCAGTGTCGGTATTGCTATCTTTTTCGCGACGCAATTTTGAGCAGCGCCGCTGACGTCGACACTTTGGAGGTGCTTCCGCAGGCTTGTCCTCAACCGGATCCTTCTTGCCGTCGTCGTCGTCCTCTTTGGGTGTGTCTACCATGTACACGTCATATGTGGAGGTGGTCGTCCAACGTCCGGTAAACGGAGGGTCTTGGCCTTGTTCGTCTCTGGCATCGTCCTCCATGTAGTCGATGTCTTCGGAGGCGTAGTACAACATGTCGGTGAAATCTTCGAAATTGGCTATGAAGTGGGTGGTGGGTGGGACGTAAAATTCCCCGCTCTCAGCCCCTAGTCTAGGCTGGGCATAATTCGAAAGCAATTCCTCTATAATGGTGAGGGATTGCATTAAGTCTAGAGCCTTGTTTAATAGCAGGGTTTGGACAGGGAAGTAAGGGTCCGTGGGGGAGGCAGGGGTGAGAGCCTCCTGGCCACGCTCACTTGATGTGGATCTCGAGAATACTGATCCGAAGTCCGCGGGGGAGTCCGGCGCTTTAGCGACAAAAGGAGTCCGGTTTGTCTTCGGATTAGCCGATGACGCAGTCCCCTCCAGATCTCCGGTAGCAAGTTTCATAATTGCAGGGAGTCCGGTGATCTCTAAACTCCCATCTTCGGACCTGGTAGTCCACTCTGGATCTAAGGCCAGAGCGGTGGTTGGAGCCGCGAATCCTTCGAAGATCAAGTCTCCTCGGATATCAGCGACGTAGTTCAGATTTCCAAAACTGATCTAATGACCAGGCGCGTAGTTGTTGATCTGCTCAAGGTGGCCAGTCAAGTTGGCACATAGTGAGAAGCCACCGAATACGAAAATTTGGCCAGGGAGGAAAGTCTCCCCAGAAACGGCATCGTTGTGGATGATCGAACAAGCCATTGAACCTTCTGTTGACAGCATAGAGGAAGTCTCAATGGAAGCACCAATGTCGGTGTCAAAACCGGCCGATCTCGGGTAGGGGTTCCCAAACTGTGCATCTGAGGATCGAAGGTAACAGGAGGCAGGGGGCATAATGTTTTACCCAGGTTCGGGCCCTCTTGATGGAGGTAATACCCTACTTCCTGCTTGATTGACTTTGATGAATATTGGGGTTACAAGAGTTGATCTACCTCGAGATCATAATGGCTAAACCCTAGATGTCTAGCATGTAGAATTATGATCGCCTCTATGGACTCAACCCTTCGGTTTATATAGACACCGGAGGGACCTAGGGTTGTCTAGAGTCGGTTTACATAGAAAGGAATCGTCACATACGAACGCCAAGCTTGCCATCCACGTAAAGGAGAGTCCCATCCGGACACGGGGGAAGGCCTTCGATCTTGTATCTTCTTGGCCCATCAGTCCGGCCCATGTCGCATAGCCCGGCTGCCCAGGGACCCCCTAATCCAGGACTCCCTCACCCCTCTCGTTGCTATGCATCTCCTAGATAGATCTTGCGTGAGCATAGAAATTTTTTGAAAGTGCATGCTACGTTCCCGAACACGCAATCCATCGATACTACTATTGTACAAAAGTATACATTTTTAAAAGGCTAGAGGGCGGGGTAATCTCGCTTGGTCAGTTTCACAAGAGGCGAGGGCCTATGTGATTTGACAGCTCATTACTGTTGGAAGGCGGGGCCTTGTGATTTGACTGCTCATATAAATGTTGTCGACGACCTGAGGAGGAGCAAAGAACCGTGCGGTATACTCAAGTTTTCCACTGGAGTACCAGTATGACAGAGGAGCATGAAACACGGTAGCCCAGTGCCATATGGCGATAAAAATGATCTAATTTTCTAGTCATCGATCCCACGGCACCGCTCATCGTTAGGATTGTTCTATTCATGCCTCGCAGAGAACGTGACACGTGTGGCAAAACACCCGAAGCAAAAGAAGAAACACATGAGCAAAAGAAGAAGGAAGATTATCACCCCCAAAAAAGAAGGAAGACGCACACACAAGTCTGGGGCGCTGCTCTCTACTACATGAAGGGTTGCTGGCTGCGAAGTCGTAAGTGCTTCTTCATTGCCTCCACGCCCTCCATCTCCTTGCGCATCTCCTCCACCATCTTCTTTATTCTGTCCATGACATGGGATTTCTTGATGCGAGCCTTCATCATTTGTTCCACGGCCGCATTACGTACCTTGACAGCAGTCGGGTGCTCGATGCAGAGCTTCGCCAACTCCTCCTTCTGTTCCATGACGAGGGCCTGCAACATCTTCATCGAGGAACTACTCTTCTCATGCAGCTTCTTCTAGCCGGCGTTCTCCTCCTTCAGCAGGTCGAGCTCATGGCAGAGCTTCGCCTTGTCCTCCTGAAGTTGCAGGATTTCACCGGTCGCCTTCTTATCCAAGGCAATGCTCTTCTTTAGTAGCATCACCAAGCCGGCGGTCAACTCCCCCTGCTCATTAAGCTCAGTGGGCATGTTGTCGAGGCTCTCCTTCAGCAGCTCCACCAAGCTATCAATGAACTCCTCCTGCTTATTGAGCTGATCGGACATGTCGTCGAGGGATAATGACTCCAGCGCCGCTAGCTCGGCATGTTCGCCTCCGCGACTAGGTCACTCCTGGGAGCCCTCGCCTCCGTGGCTAGGGAGCTCCTAGGAGCACTCGCCTCCGTGGCTAGGGCGCTCCTAGGAGCCCTCGCCTGCCAATGAGATATCTTTCGAGGTCTCTGTGAGGCAGCGAGCCCTCTCTTTTTTTCCGCGGCCTTGGTTGCCGCTCCCTTGTTACGAGTAGTTCTCGACCTAGAGCTCTGCACATCGGCCATGACAAGGACGAACAAACAAGAAAGACTTATGAGGAGGAAGAGGTAGAGTGATTTTTGGCTAGGTACTAGTTCCCCTTTTTATAACCTAGTACTAGCACTAGTACTAAAACCTGCATAGTGCAAACACGTTTAGGTTTGATACGTACTAGGTGTGAGTAGGTTCGCACTTAATTATACTATACACTTTGGAATGTGATGGGAACAAGCTAAAGATTAATTGATGGTTTTGGTTTCGAGGCCCGAAACGGCTCCCGATGAGTTTCCTGGAACACAAATTTCAAGTACTACTGCTCAAATACGGTCACACAAGTCACTGATGTAACCGGTCCTACATGTCAGACCAAGACGATGCATGTCGCGGGTCCGACCGACCGTCTATTAGTGTGACCAATCGTAAGTATTACGCGATGGAGACTTCTGGTTGTGGCTTCGGGAGATTGTCATGACCAAGCATTCAAAAACTAGTGATAAATCAATTACCATCTTTTCCAAACGGCCAAGTATTTCCAAAGGAATACAATACATATAGATGGAGTGATTGTCACGGTGCAAACCGCCATGGCACCGCAAGTTCACTGCAGCAGCAACCGAGTAGGTCACTGCATTGCCGCCGGGGAAGGAGGGCAGCTCACCTCGCCTATGATGCATGCCCAGTGGCGCCTGTTGGATTACGGGTTCCGGCAAACCCTTGAGGTTCAAACTCTGGGGTGCGCACGAAGATCTCTCTCTCTCCCTAGCTCGCTATCGCAACGATCTCAAGGCCTAGCTCGTCGAACCCAAGGAACAAGAGACACGAGAGTTTATACTGGTTCAAGCCACCATTGTGGTGTAATACCCTACTCTAGTGTGGTGTGGTGGATTGCCTCATGGGCTAAGGATGAACTAGTACAGTGGATGAACAGCCTCCTGAGGAGAGGTGTTCTTGAGCTTGATGAGCTAGTGAGATGGCCTTGGTGGAGTGGAAACGATCCCAGATCAGCCGATCCTAGGTGAGCCGATCCCTCACTGCGGTAGTGGCTAGTCCTATTTATAGAGGCCCCGGTCCTCTTCCCAAATGTTAGGCAGGAAGGGATCCCACAACGGCCAATTTTGAAGGGAGACAACTAGTACAAGTTATCCTGACAAAAGGTGGTCTTTGCCTGCCAAAGGTTCTGGTGGTGATGCAGTTGTGGGCTCCGCTGTGACCTCCGTCCTGCCGTCCTGCTGGTCTTGGTCTTGTTGCACCGATATGGAAACCTCTTCCTGATGCCCCGGGACACCTCGCCTGCGCCTGCCTCTTTAGCACCAAATAGTAAACTGGCACCCTACGCCCGCTCGCACCCGCCTGGCCTTGGTCGTCATGGCTCACGTCACGCAGACCTCGTGAGGTGCCCCTTGCATAGATATCTCCACTCCTCGGGAGCCAGCCTAGTGACCCCTGGGGAGGTCTAGGTGTCATACTCCTCGCGAGGCTTGGCCCCTCGGGAGGGTCTTGAGTGGTTGCTGATGAAGATGGGTCGTACCGGGCCATTGGTGGAGCCACGCCCTAGGCCGCAGGCAGGCAAGTCTTGGTACCCCCGTTCCCAGGACGCCGAGAGTAGCCCCCGGGCCCAAGGCGCGCTCGGACTTGGCTTCAAGGCGAAGCCAGAGGGAAAGTGCGGAGTGTCGCAGACCCCAACCTCCTGCAGCCTTGAATAATGCATGGTGATTGACAGGACGTGGGCGTCTCTACTTCCCCACGCTGCCTCAGCAACTGCGCGACTTAACAAGACCCTGCTACATGCAGAAGAAAACCATCATTACCTTAGATCATGGAGGCCGACGGTTGGCCTCCCTCCGGCTATAAATGAGGGGAGGGGCGGATCCCCCATTGCTCATCGCTTCCTCCATCTCGCTTGCTTCCTCTTCTTCCACCTTGCTGCGTGACTCATGGCACCGATACAGAGGTTCTCCGCCGCTGAGAAGGGAAAAAACTCCTGCGAAGAGCTTGGGCCACTCCCACCAAAGAAGAGGCTGGCCCACGCACGCATCATCGTCGTGAGGCCGGAGGTGACGAGGCCTTGGTACGAGCGGCCTCCCCCCGGCTCCCCGCTTCCCTTGTTCGCTCGGGCAGAAGGCTCCGGAGGAGGAGGCAGCGATCGGCGCCACCCATGCCATGGCCGTGGTGGTCATGCCGTGGTGGTGTGCGCCGCCGCCTGCGAACCCACGCCGAGGGCTCCTCGCGTGAACTCGTGGTGTGGGCGGCGATGCCACTACGCGTGTGGATCTGATTCCCGCCATTCTTTGTCGAAGAGATGCCGCCAAGGGGGGCGCTCGAGCTGTGGCTGCAGCACGCGGAGTGCGGCACCCCAGCGACGGGAGCAGAGGTCGTGGTCGTCCCCCCGAGCAAGATCTTCATGACCCGTGGATGGGGCGAGGTTCCCATGTCTGTCATGCGGAGGGGGCCGTCGCCATCCATTTTGAGTACGATGGTGCCTCCATGATGTTCTTCAAAGTCTTTGATGAGGAACGCCGCCGCGTGGAGTGCTGCCCTGAAGGGGATCGCCAGGACAGCGCAGGGGCAGGCGCTGGGCCCGCCCTTGGTCCAACTGACGACTCCTCCAGCAGCAGCGACGGCGCCTGGGAGTCCAGCGACTCTCCCGATCCTGACGAGACTCCGGAGACGAGCGACGACAGCTACGTGCCCCTGAGCTCTCGCCGCGCCCGGGGCGCAGCAGCGGCGTCCGCCCGTCGTCGCCACTGATCTGGATGGGGTTGGCGCAGACCCCTCGTGGCCCACCATTGATGATGGCGCCGACGGCGATACTTGTAGATAGGACTCCTAGAAGCTTCCTTCTTTTGTTCCCTGTGAGGAATCGAAACGAACCCCATGGGGGTGTGTAAAGAATCTGTAACGCTTTTGCATCAATATCATTTTCATTGCGAAATTCGTGATTGCACTTCTTGCTCTGGCATTGTCCCCCTTTGCATCCTCGCAGTAGCTTAGTGCTCTATGCCAACATGTCCCAGTCCTTAGGCACGCGTCAGTCATCGCTGGTATGCCAGGTCGTGATGCTGTGGTCAAGGCTAGGAGGTGAGCGGCCCAAGGTCCGGTAAGAGCTCCTGAGTCGCGATGCTTGGGAGGTCCACCTTAGCGTGCAAGCATCTCCATAAAGGCAGAAAAGGAAGGCGGCACTGCCGGAGCAAGGCTGCGAGAGCTGGAAATCCTGGGTCACAACGTCGGGCTGGCTTGACTGCGTGACTTATCTTAGCGATTCGGGTCGATTCCTTGCATGGTGCGCCACTGATGGTGACGCCGTCGAGTTGGGTTCACGCTAGCTCCCCCCTTTCACACTCTCCTGAGTGCTCTGCGTCGTCGGGTCCCGACCCTCGAGCGAGCTCAACCATTGCTGGTATGACAGGTCATGATGTCGTGGTCAAGGCCAGGGGTGAGGGCTGGAGAGTCAGTAAGAGTGCGATGCTCAGGAGCCCTCCTTTTAATGCCCAAGCGAAAAGCATGAAAGGGAGCAGTTGGTGGGGCCACCTATAGCTAGGCTCCGGAGATTCCTACGTGTTAGTGCGCGCGAGAGAGAGAGTAGCCCATAGCTGCGCTTGCCGGCCTGCCAATGCTCCTTCCACGAGAAGATGAAGGAACTATGGATCTGGTGAGTTGGCGTACATGGAGCGGGCCGCAAGCCAGAGCTCGATCACACAGGTTTATCAGTGTTGCAGGGACGGACCCGAGCACAAGCACCATGTCAGCATGTGAGTCTCCCGTTGCAGGATGAGCAAGTGACTAATCAGCAGCGCGGGAGGCCGTAATGAGCAAGCACCAGGTGAGTAATGATTATAGAGCAATTCATGTGAGGAGGCGAACTAGTTCGGATAGATGCAAGAACGGTACATGCCACTGGGACGGACCCGAGCAGCCTGAGGATGATGCAGCCCGTGAGGCGCTCCAACAGAGTAAGCTAAAGATGCAAAATGATACGTGTCACAGGGACAAACCCATGCGACCTGGGGATAATGTTGCCCGAGGGGCGCCGCCAACTGAATGAACTAGAAAGAGTCACCTGATACCATTGCTGGAGAGGTGTTGGGGTAGCTGAACATGCGCGCCGGAGAAGTTGCTCCTCACGAGCCGCCAGGGTCCTGAGCCTCAGGAGACTCCGCAGGCCCAGGTGGCTCCTGAAGAACTGTCGTGATCTCCGCCAGGACAGCATGATGCCTAGCCTCCTGAGCCGCCAGAATGCTCCACAGGTGGCGCTGGAAGGTGACAGCCGCGTTCGGCAGGCCGAGAGGCATGCGAACGTAGCTGTGAGGGGGACCCTCGCACCATCCAACGCGTGAAGGCCAAAAACACCCCTGAGATGCGGCCCTGTTGAGCCCTGGAATGTCGACGCAGACGCGTAGCCCGCCGTCCTTGCCAGGATGGGGAGCTGCGCCAAGTGCTGGGCGGCGGTCGCCGCGCATGGCTCTTGCGTCCTGAAGCTCCTCGGTCGCCTTGGTGATGAACTCCTGAGCACCAGGCGCTCCGCGCCTTGTGCCCTCTTGGGGAAACATGCAGCAAAGCACGCCTCCACATGGTGCCCGAGCGCCTCCCTCGTGACATTGGCTAGGTCTGAGGCCCTCCAGAAGAGAGCCCCGAGCCCAGCCTCAGGAGGGCGCCGGGCGCGCCTTCCTATGCGAGGGAAGGAGGCACCCCATATGCGGGCGCAGGTCCTAAGGTGGTGCCGCTAGAGACGCCACCCTCCTGAGGTCCTTGGTGGAGTAGCTACTTCTTCTTCTTCTTAGGGTTGGCCTCAGGAGGGTACATGGTGCCCTCGTTGTCGGGGTCTTCGGCCGCTGCAGCTTGGTAAGCGCGCTCTAGGGAGCACACCGCATCTCTTTCCTCGCAGGCAGCCGAGATGACGCCGCCACTCCCTGGCATCTTGAGGACGTTGTAGCCGTGATGGGTCATCGCCATAAACTTGGCTAGGGTTGGATACCCAAGGATGGCGTTGTACGGTAGGCGGGTGTGGGCAACGTCGAAGTCGATGAGCTCGGTGCGGTAGTTGTCACGCTGGCCGAAGGTGACAGGAAGGCTGACCTGCCCTATCGGGGTGGTGGAGCCGTCGGTCACTCCTGAGAAGGGCTTGGTAGGCTGTAGCTGATCGTATGGCACTTGGAGGTGGTCAAACATCTCGACGGACAGGACATTGAGCCCTGCACCGCCGTCGATGAGTGTCTTGGTGACTTGGACGTTGTTGATGATGGGCGAGCAGAGCATCGGGAGGGGCCGGCGGTTGCCGCACACTTGAGATGGTCAGACAAGCTAAAGGTGATGGCGCACTTGGACCACCTAAGCGGGCGCGTGGCTTCGAGCCTGGGGAGAGCCGCGTTCACCTCGCGAGCAAACTGCTTGAAGATACCCTGAGAGGCTGGGGCTTGAGCACCACCCAAGATACAGGCGATGGAGCGGGGCTCCTAAAAGCCCCCATCCCCTTCGTCCTGATGGTGGTCATCGTTCCTTCTTGGTGGCGGCGGCAGCGGAGGGAGGCCGGCATTGCCCTGAGGACGGTCCTCACGAGGTTGCTCCCTCCAGAGGCCCTCGCGAGGCTGGTCCTGCCAGCGATCCTCGCGAGGTCGGTCACGCCACTCCTGGCGGGGGCCGTGGTCATCCCAGCGTCCTCCACTTTGTCCTCGTCCTCGTTCATAGCCTCGGTCGTTGCACTCAGGGCGCCGACCGAAGCGCCCATCTCGGATGGCCCTGAGCTCCTGACAGTCGCTGGTGTTGTGGCTGTGAACATTGTGGAAGGCGTTGAATGGGCGGTTGCTCTTGGATGGCTCGGGGTGGTCTCGACCGCGTTTCATCTTCGACTCAGCCACGAGCACGGCTACCCCCTTATGCTTCACATCTTTGGCCTTGGCCTTCTTGTCTTCCGGGTCAGCGACTGGAAGCTCGAGGAGGGAGAGGCGCCCCTCCTCAGCTCTTGCGCACTTGGTCGCCATGTTGAACATCTCCAGGGCTGTGCATAGCTCCTCATGGATGGCGAGCTCCTCCTTCATCTTGACATCACGGACGCCATTAGAGAACGCTGAGATGATGGCCTCATCCGTCACCTTGGGGATCTTGAGGCAAACGTTGTTGAAGCGCTGGATGTACTTCTACAGGCTCTCCCCTGACTGCTGCTTGATGCGTCGTAGGTCACCCGCGGCCGGCGGGCGGTCGCGAGTGCCCTGGAAGTTGGCGATGAAACGCTCGCGCATCTCGCCCCAAGAGGAGATCGATCCCGCGGGCAGGTTCAGGAGCCACGAGCGCGCGCCATCCTTGAGGGCCATGTGAAACCAATTCACCATGACCTTCTCGTCTCCATTAGCTGCCTTGATGCTCAGCTCAAAGAGCTGCAAGAACTCCGCGGGGTCGGGGGTGCCGTCGTAGCATGGAGGTAGGTCTGGCTTGAACTTTCCGGGCCAGATGACGCTGCAGCTCGGGAGTGAAGGCGCGGTAGCCTGCTGTGGTCACCAGAGCCCGTTGCGGAGGCGGAGCCCGGTCCTGGTATCCACATGCCGCCACTACAGGCAGTATGCGGTCTTGACGCGGTGGTGGTGGGAGCACAGGAGCGTTTTCTTGTGGCCTCGGGACTTCTTGGCAGCTTCCTTCTACGCGCGCGGGCTCCCGGCGTGGCGGGTCATGCCGCGGAACCGCGCGTCTTGGTGCGAGGGCGCCGTCTTGACGCGGAGGTGGTGGAGGCGCTCCGTGAGCCACGTCGCCCTCAGCTGGATGATTTTGAATGAGATGAACTATAAGAATTAAACGAACATCTACATCATGCATATATGACTCAACGCTTACATGCTATAATGTGGTATTTATTCATAATTTGGTTGCCAAATCTCATGCGTGCAATGCACGTGTACCTTACTAGTCTAAATGGTGTTTGTGTGTGTTGTGCATGTTAAACACATTATACGTAGTATCATACATGGTTTAGATTCCGAACATCTAGCTAGAGCATACATGTACTATGATTTGAATTCAACATAAAATGATTACACATATTTGAATTTGAGATCGTATGTACATGTAGTTCGTATTTACATAATAATTTACTACTCCTATATTCATGTCATGTGTTGTGAAGGTAATATTTAGATGGTTGTATAACTAACCCGAGTACAATCCCATTCAAACGGGGAAAATGTACTCAAATTTAGTCCATATGCTAGACAACCCGAATTGTTTTTTTATTGTTGAGGGAAGTGCAAATTGATTTGGTATTGTACACGTTAAGTTTGTTGTGCCGATTTTTTTAGTTTTTTGTTGTTGTATTTGAATGCATTTCTAGTAATATAGTAAAATGGGACATGGCTCTCTCTAGTGATGAGGTGCGAATTGTCTTTTTTTTACACGTTAAGCTTGTTCTCTCGAAATTTTAAGCTAGCATCTCTGCCTATTGTGCTGCGAAACTCCCGCCTCCTCAACCCGCGCCTTGTTACCCCGAAATATTTAAGATATATCTTTGTCTCGTTGTGCTCCGAAAACTCCCTCCATCTCAACCCACGCCTTGCTATCCCAAAATTACAACGCGCATGAAAACTCCTACCTCCTGTGAAATCCCGACACGCGAAATGCCCGTGATACCCCTAAACTGAAAGAACCTCCTAGCTCAAATCGGTGGGGGTACTTTCGTAACTTACCCCACATTTCGGACAAGCACGTCCCTAAGCCATGGTTCCCCCTCCCATCCCATCCGCCCACCCATTCATACACCGAGGCCGTGAAAACCTACGAAGCCCCACACCCTCCTCCGTCCGCCACCCAGCTGGAGCCTCTTCCCTGACGACATCGTCCACAGCAACACCTCGACGTCCCTCATCCACCGCACCAGATAAGGATCCTTCATCGATCTCATCGTCCCGCCAGTTCAGCCACCCCATCCTCCACCTCCAAGGAGCTGCCCAATGTTTCCCTCGTCTTTCGCGCCACCTCCATTCCCACGTCGCCGTCTGCACCTGCACCACCGGAAAAGCAGCATCATCGTCGTTTCCTTGGACGAATCTGGGGCCTAATCGGCGCCACCAAAGAGGTTCTACACTAATCGCCACATTTTCTTATTGATTCAATCTCACGGTGCTGCCGGCGCTCGGTCCCGAGCCTACATGGCGCGACTCCATCCACGACGGTGTCGTCGGCCACTTCCTCCAAGGTGTCGCTCCCTCTGCGGCGACGTCCACATCAGTAGGACCTACTGCTGCTTTGGCTATCGCTCACACTGCTGCTCTGCTCTTGCTCTCGGTCCCCTGCCTGGTCTGCTCTTGATCTTGCTATTGCTCACGCTACTGCTCTCGCTCTTGCTCTTGCTTGCGCTGCTGCTCCGATTTAGCTACACTTTAGTCAACTGAATTGACTTTTGGGTCAGTCGATTTTTAGGGGGGGCTCGTCCGAGTAAGGAAGAACCAGCCGCAGTAGGAAGGGGGGCTCGCCGGAGAGGTACCCCACTATCTATCTTCGGGTTCGGGCTGGGGGCGGTGGTCGCCGGCGGTGGTGGGGCGATGGCGTGGGGATCGCCGGAGAAAAAGCTCGGCGCGGGGGGGGGGGGCTATTGTTGGGATCTACGATAGGGTGCGTCGACTGCAAATTAAAATTTCCTACGCGCAGAACAACCAAGAACATGCTATGGGAGATGGATCACAGTTCGTTACCACTAGACACACAGTGCCGTGTAGCGGAAGAAGAGTTGGGATAGCGCGTCCGCGTGGATCGTCTCCTCCCCGTCCGATCTCCCTCATACAGCCGGTGGTCGGTTCTCATGTACAGATCCGCCGGAGCGGCGCAAGTGCACCGCCTCTAACGGTATCCGCGCGTGCAGGAGGAACGTCGTGCGGCAGACTGCTAGGTCCGATCACACAACCGACAGCGAGTGGAGGTGTCTATTCGCAACACATGCAAACCCTAGTGACAGCGCCGAAGCGATCAGCCGCGTGAGCGTGCGGCACCTCCACTATATATAGGAGTCCATCGCGGGCTCAACACTTGGGCCTCGCACGGACCCTAAAGCCCATAAGTCTACTCGGCCACAATCCGAATATAGTTCGTATCACATCCGACAAGTGTCCTCGGATCCGACCTCGTAGGTTCCTTCCCTTAGGCGCGCGACCCCTTAGGTTCATGTCGGCTTGGTCGCAGTTCGGATCACCTCCGAACTGCATGATTGGTAGCGGCCTCTAGCAAGGCATTCCGAACACCAAGCAGAGTGTGAAGCTGGTTAGCGAACATGTACATCATACTTACATTCCTTTTGCCACACGATATATGTTGTCGAGCTCAAGGCGAGTCTGTCATTCTTGTGCTAGCCCGACCTCTTTCTCGTTCCAGTGATGCCGACCACAAACCAGATTATCTCATAATCCTTGTCGCATGGCCATGCTTATCTTGGTCGGATCACATGAGGGGCCCAGAGTATATCTCTCCTGATCGGAGGGGCAAATCCCATCTTGCTCGACCACGTCTCGCGGCATGGTTCTGGACAAACCCGAAACCTACCTTTATAACTACCCAGTTACGGAGTAGCGTTTGGTCGGCCCAAAGCAAGTCTGTCACCATCCCGAGTACATGCGTCAGCTCAGGTCTTAGGACATAGAACATATGTTGTACTAGAGACTCACAGATGACATATCGTTGCGTCTCATAGTTGGGTCTGTTCGACTCGGACCTTATCTCGACTCGGATCCGACTACGTCGAATCCGACTAGATCCTTCCAAGTCCATATTATCCGGTTAGCATCCAATGCCCCATGGCTAGTGAGACCAAGCCATTGACCACGTCATATGCTAGTCTAGTTGGCTGCGCGTCCACACAGCCCTTTCGACTAGGGACCTTTTAGGACAGTCATCATACAATGCATAGTCCCACAAACAAGTCAATTACTTGCTGATACACATCATTGATAATGTCCAAGGACTATCTTTATTCATAAACACATAGGAAATATCATCATACATGATTGCCTCTAGGGCATATCTCCAACAGTCTCCCACTTGCACTAGAGTCAATCAAATAGACATCGAATGCCCATAGCTCTAACGTGCCCCTCATGCTTGGGTTGTGGAAGCGGCTTCGTCAACGGATCCGCAACATTTGCATCTGTGTGAATTTTGCATAACTCTACATCACCATTCTTTATGATCGTTCGTATCAGGTGATATTTCCGATCTATGTGTCTGACCTTGTGGTGATTCCTCAGCTCCATGGCTTGTGCGATGGCACCAGAATTATCACAATAAAGGTCCAACGGTTTTACTGAGGCTGGGAAAACACCAAGATCATCTAGAAAGTTCCGGATCCAAACACCTTCCTTTGCAGCTTCACAAGTCGCAATGTATTCGGCTTCTGTAGTAGAATCGGCCACCGTATCTTGCTTGGAACTCATCCAGCTCACTGCTCCTCCGTTCATGACGTACATGAATCCAGACTGTGATCGACAATCATCTCTGTCGGTTTGGAAACTAGCATCGGCGTAACCCCTTATGACAAGCTCTTCCTCACCTCCATAAACTAGGAACATCTCTTTAGTCCTTTTCAGGTACTTCAAAATAGTCTTTACCGCTGCCCAGTGACTCTCACCTGGGTTGGCCTAGTATCTACTTGTTAGGCTTATTGCAAAAGCAACATCGGGCAGCGTACATATCATGGCATACATGATGGATCCGATTGCCGAGGCATATGGAATCCTACTCATCCTGCTTCACTCATCAGATGTCGAAGGACTTTGAGTCTCGCTTAGCCTTATACCATGTGAGAGTGGCAAGAACCCTTTCTTTGCCTCACTCATGTTGAACCGCTTCAACACTTTATCTATGTACGTGCTCTGGCTTAAGCCGAGCAGCCTCCTTGATTTATCTCTATAGATCTTAATGCCTAAAATGTACATTGCCTCACCAAGGTCCTTCATCGAAAACTTGCCATTCAATGACTCCTTGACCGAGTTCAGCATCGAAATATCATTTTCGATCAGTAGTATGTCATCCACATACAAGATCAAAAACACTATCGAGCTCCCACTTAACTTCTTGTATAAACAAGAGTCCTCTTCGCTTTTGATGAAGCCGAAACCAGTGACGACCTCATCAAAACGAATGTTCCAGCTCCGAGATGCTTACCTCAACCCATAAATGGATCTCTTGAGCTTGCAAACCTTACTAGTGCTAGTCGGATCGACAAAACCCTCGGGCTGTATCATATACACGTCCTCGGTTAAATTTCCATGAAGGAAAGCCATCTTGACATCCATCTGCCATATCTCGTAATCGAAATATGCAGCTATAGCTAGTATGATCCTCACCGACTTCAACATCGCTACCGGCGAGTAAGTCTCGTCGTAGTCAATTCCTTGAACTTGTCCATAACCCTTAGCGACAAGCCGAGCTTTGTGGATCTGAACATTTCCATCCACATCGGTTTTCTTTTTAAAGACCCATTTGCAACCAATGGCTGTTACGCCAGGCGGCGGATCAACCAAGTCCCAAACTTGATTCTCATCCATGGACTTTAACTCTGATCTCATGGCCTCCAGCCATGCCTCGGAATCTGGACTCACCATCACTTCCGCATATGTGGCCGCCTCGTTGCTTTCTAGCAACAATATATCGCGCACTCTGCGCAATCTTCCCGACCTCCGTGGTTCCGGTGCCGCTTCCACTACGGGTTCCCTGACTGACTCCGGTATGATCTCATCACCAGCCGAGCCGTCCCCGAGTG
The DNA here is from genome assembly GCF_018294505.1 of Triticum aestivum. NCBI lineage: Eukaryota > Viridiplantae > Streptophyta > Magnoliopsida > Poales > Poaceae > Triticum > Triticum aestivum. Next base: position 343,883,004 of record NC_057800.1, on the reverse strand, counting down.
GTCCTCGAATTTCTTCGAGTTGGACCGTCCTCCCACTGGCCTCCCGACTGAGAAACTCTTTCTCAAGGAAAACCCCATTCCGAGCAACAAACACTTTGTTCTCTTCCCGGTTGTAGAAGTTATATCCCAAGGCTTCCCTCGGATATCCCATGAATATGCATTTATCCGACTTGGGTGTAAGCTTGTCTGACATAAGTTTCTTGACAAATGCTTCACAACCCCAAATCTTTAGAAAAAGACAAACTGGGACTCTTCCCGGTCCACACCTCATGTGGTGTCTTGTCTACGGATTTTGATGGTACCCTGTTAAGTGTGAAAGCTGCAGTTTCTAGAGTGTATCCCCAGAATGACAAGGGTAAATCCGACTTGCTCATCATAGATCGAACCATGTCCAACAAGGTGCGATTCCTCCGTTCCGATACACCATTTCTCTGTGGCATACGCGGAGGTGTGAGCTGAGGTACTATACCTCTGCTTTTCAAATGATCATCAAACTCCTGGCTCATGTACTCACCTCCACGATCAGATCGTAGAAGTTTTATAGACTTGCCGAGCTGATTCTCCACCTCATTTTGAAACTCTTTGAACTTTTCAAAAAGTCTCTGACTTGTGCCTCATCAAATAGATATATCCATATCTACTCAAGTCGTCGGTAAAAGTCACGAAGTACTGATAGCCACCTCTGGCAGTTGTGCTCATTGGTCCACACACATCACTGTGTATCAGTTCCAACAACTCAGATGCCCTCTCACAACTCTTTGCGAAAGGAGACTTAGTCATCTTGCCGAGAAAGCATGATTCGCATGTCTCGAACGACCTAAAGTCGGTCGAAGTTAGGAGTCCATCATCATGGAGCTTCTTCATGCGTTTCAGACTAATGTGTCCAAGCCGGCAATGCTAGAAGTATGTCGGATTTATCTCATTGGGCTTATGCCTCTTGACATTCATGTTATAGACCGGTTCTTGTTCTAGATTCAATGTAAATAACCCATCAACAATGGGTGCATAGCCGTGGAACATACCATTCAAATAAATCGAACAACCATTGTCCTTTAAATTGAATTCATAACCCTGACTCATCAAGCATGAGGCAGAAATAATGTTCTGACTAAGTGCAGGAATGTAATAACAATTATTCAATTCCAAAATAAATCCAGAAGGAAGTTGGAGCTGCATTGTGCCGACCTCAAACGCAGCAACTCTTGCTTTGTTGCCGACCCTGATGTCAATCTCCCCTTGTGCCACATGCCTAGTTCTTACCAGCCCCTGCATCGAGTTGCAAATATGAACAACCGATCCGGTATCAAATACCCAAGAGCTACTAGGTATGTCAGCAAGGTAAATGTCTATAACATATGCAACAAGTGTACCTTTGCCTGAAGCAGCATTCCCGGCCTTCTTGCCATGCTCTGCAAGCCACTTGCTACAGTTCCTCTTCCAGTGACCAGTTTCCTTGCAATGATAGCAAATGGTCTTTGAGTCCGGTCCAGACTTCGGCGCAGCGGCGGAAGTTACCATCTCCGTGCCCTTTGCCTTAGCCTTCTTCTTAGACCAACTCTTCTTGAACTTAGCCGATTTCTGCACCATCAACACTTGATGCGTGCCTTTCTTAATATCTTGCTCTGCCACTTTGAGCATCCCATGCAATTCAGTGAGCTTCTTATCCATGCCATGCATATGATAGTTCGAGATGAATGTCCCATAGCTGGGCGGAAGAGAACCCAGAACCGCATCAGTAGCCAGCTCATCCAAGAGCGGGAAGCCCAATCGATCCAAAGCTTGTACATATCCGATCATCTTGATCACATGCGGGCTCAGTGGATCACCTTCCTTCAGCTTACAATCTATCAAGGATCGCCAGACGTTGAACCTTTCAGTCCTAGCCTGCACCTGAAACATGCTCTTGAGACTCTCGATCATATCGAAATCCCCAACGTCTTCGAAATGTTGCTGCAAATCGGGCTCCATACAAGCCAGCATGAGGCAGCTGATCTCGTTTGATTCATCAACGAGTTTCTGGTAGGCATTCTTGGTTGTGGTACTAGCATTATCGGCAGGTTCCTCTGGAAGAGGAACCTCTAGAACATGTTCCTTTTTATCATGCTTGAGAACAATTCTCAAATTTCTATACCAGGTAGTAAAGTTTGTTCCATTCAGTTTATCCTTTTCCAGAATTGATTTCAATGCAAAGTTGGGTTGAGCAGGTCTTGCCATTGGTCTACAACAGAAAAAATATGCAATCACTAAGCAATGTGTTTATGTAGAGTAATTCTAGCCTTAAACAGAAATACTCCCACTGAAGTCAACATCCCTCCGCAAACTCTCAGTGATTCAGGATCCGACTAGCACATGCGACTAGTGAGCTTTAGCATCACTGCTAGACAACATGTCTATCTGGTAAGCAACTCCTTGCTAATCGTATCTCCATACGACTCCTGTCGATCGGGTAGGTATCTCATACCCCGGCCCCCAACCTTCTTTGCCACAAGGCCCAAAACCGTTTTGATAGCCTTGTCAAGCTAACCTGATGCAGTGCATGTCCGTGTCCGACACGAACCCTTCAGTTCAAGGACACCTAGCGGCACCCCAATTTTATGAGCCCACTACTAGACGTACTTGACGTGCGAAGGTGCAAAATCGGGGATGGCAATTCGCTTGATATTCATGAGGGATCTTTCTACCATTCTAACATGCATAGAAAACAAGGAAGCATAACAATCACAAATAAACACATATTGTGAAATAGTATGTTCTTCCAGGTTGGCTCCGACTCCGATGACTATCTAGGAACTCCATCTTGTTTGTCACGCCGGGACGCCAAGCCACCAACCTGATCTCTATTATCCAACTACTACAACAAGTAATGAATTTTACATAGAGTCACAAGACGACACGCAGGTCGTTATACAATATAATGACAGCACTTTGGTTCCTGCCGGCTGACAAACATGACACGCAGGCCATGTAGAATTTACACACATGCATCACATACACATGAGCCATACTATTCACATCAAACCCTGCAAAATAAAGTTATGCATAGAATCGCATTCTACCGGTTTGAGTGATCATGTACGAAATACAAGGCGCTACGCACACGACCTCATCGATCCCAATCATCAGAAAACATAGCCTTATCGATCCCCATGTGCAGTTGATCTCATCAACTGTGCACACAGCCGATCTTATCAATGACAACAGATCTCATCTATCGCCTCCACATATCTCATATGCATATGATCTGAATCCAAATCCTATAGCAGAGGCTCTGATACCACTGTTGGGTTCTATGGTAGGGTGCGTCGACTGCAAATTAAAATTTCCTACGTGCAGAACAACCAAGAACATGCTACGGGAGATGGATCACAGTTTGTTACCACTAGACGCGCAGTGCCATGCAGCGGAAGAAGAGTTGGGGTAGCGCGTCCGCGTGGATCGTCTCCTCCTCGTCCGATCTCCCTCGTACAGCTGGTGGTTGGTTCTCACGTATAGGTTCGCCGAAGCAGTGCAAGTGCACCGCCTCTAACGGTACCCGCGCATGCAGGAGGAATGTCATGCGGTGGACTGCTAGGTCCGATCACACAACCGGCAGCGAGTGGAGGTGTCTATTCGCAACACATGCAAACCCTAGTGACAGCGCCGAAGCGATCAGCCGCGTGAGCGTGCGGCACCTCCACTATATATAGGCGTCCGTCGCGGGCTCAACACTTGGGCCTCGCACGGACCCTAAAGCCCATAAGTCTACTCGGCCACAATCCGAATACAGTTTGTATCACATCCGACCAGTGTCCTCAGATCCGACCTTGTAGGTTCCTTCCCTTAAGCGCGCGACCCCTTAGGTTCAAGTCGGCTTGGTCGTAGTTCGGATCACCTTCGAACTGCATGGTTGGTAGCGGCCTCTAGCAAGGCATGACGAACACCAAGCAGACTACGAAGCTGGTTAGCGAACCTGTACATCATACTTCCATTCCTTTTGCCACACGATATATGTTGTCGAGCTCAAGGCGAGTCTGTCATCCTTGTGCTAGCCCGACCTCTTTCTCGTTCCAATGATGCCGACCACAAACCAGATTATCTCATAATCCTTGTCGCATGGCCATGCTTATCTTGGTCGGATCACATGAGGGGCCCAGAGTATATCTCTCCTGGTCGGAGGGGCAAATCCCATCTTGCTCGACCACGTCTCGCAGCATGGTTCTGGACAAACCCGAAACCTACCTTTATAACTACCCAGTTACGGAGTAGCGTTTGGTCAGCCCAAAGCAAGTCTGTCACCATCCCGAGTACATGCGTTAGCTCAGGTCTTAGGACATAGAACATATGTTGTACTAGAGACTCACAGATGACATATCGATGCGTCTCATAGTTGGGTCTGTCCGACTCAGACCTTATCTCGACTCGGATCCGACTACGTCGAATCCGACTAGATCCTTCCAAGTCCATATTATCCGGTTAGCATCCAATGCCCCATGGCTAGTGAGACCAAGCCATCGACCGCATCATATGCTAGTCTAGTTGGTTGCGCGTCCACACAGCCCTTTCGACTAGGGACCTTTTAGGACAGTCATCATACAATGCATAGTCCCACAAACAAGTCATGTACTTGCTAATACACATCATTGATAATGTCCAAGGACTATCTTTATTCATAAACACATAGGAAATATCATCATACATGATTGCCTCTAGGGCATATCTCCAACAGCTATTGGGATGGTCGGGGCGGCGGCGGACCGGCGGTGGGGAGTGCTTTCGGGGTGGGCGGGGTGGCGAGGAGGCGCGGAAGCACCACCGGCCGCGAGCGGCGGGGGCCAGCGGTTTGGCCGGTGGTGGCTGGCGGCTCAGGGGGTGGAGGTTGAAGATGAACTGCAGGACCTTGATTTCGTATCCAACGGCTGTAAAATCGACTGACCGGAGATGAAAAAGGCAGTCACGCGTTGCTGCTACACGAGTAGCAGATACTGCTCTCACTCGAGCCCTTGCGGCTGCTACCCAAGATGCTGCTACACGACCAGCAGCCCCGGCTCTCGCACGCGTTGCTGCTCCGGGCGCTGCTGCTACTGCTACTGCTTTTCTGCTACTAGTGCATTCAGTTTCGACAGTAAAATTCAGTTTTGGCAGCAAAATTCAGTTTCGACAGTTAAATTCAGTTTCAACAGTTAAATTCAGTTTCGACAGTTAAGTTCAGAGATGAGCGGCTGATGTGTTTTACATTAGCACTTTGTGGTTTTGTATTTTACGTCATCTATTGGAGATGCTATTTGAATTCCACTTAGGTTAACATTGTCTCTCTTGTCCTGCTTCAGCCTCGTCGTCGTATAACTCGCCGGAGCTTCTCCAACGATGAAACCCTCCATCATAATGGAGCAGTACCCCGGGCTCCATCTCCAGACGCCTAAGATCTTCTTCCCCTTCTCCTACAGCCAAATCAGCCGGAGCATCCTCACCGACCAACCCAACACGCTGAGATCGACATGGCTTCACCAAAGAGGTTGTACACTTGTTGCATCTCTTTTTTACTCTACATGTTATATATATTGTCCACTGAGCACACGTAGTAACATGAAATACGATTAGTTTCTCCTACTATATGACAAGCAGTATGGTACCAGGCAACTTAGCTATCCGTGATGGACTCTCTTGAAAGCCATCATTATTTATGTATGCGAGTTTGAGCTGTGCATTTGTAGATGGGCCTGGGAGTTGAGATAGTAGGGCAGTGGCCTGGGTCCAAAGTAGTATAAGTAGCACAAAAATATTTTTTGAGTGTAGGATTTTCCTGTTCAAGCCTGCCTACTAGAATCGCTAGTTCTTGAAAGGAAAAGTGAAGGAAAACATAGGAATTGGAAGTTTCCTATGATACTACTATTCATGCATTTGGTTCAAAGAATGGAGCAAAGGAAAATTGTAGGATTTGTTCCTTTAGTGTCTCCTTGAAAGAAAAACCGTAGGAATTTTAATGTTCACTTGTCCTCCTTTTCAAATTCCTATTCATGAAGCACAATACTAAGAGAGAGTACCATAATAGCATTATAACCGTACATTTTCTTGTGGTTTGACTTAATCTCACCATGCTTCTTTGCATCATGTGATCTTCCAATTCTTGTGAATCAAAAGCCCAGATTGGCAGAAATCCAGTGTTTTTAAATTCTCTATTTTGTACGTGCATTCCTATCCTATTCTTGTGTATTTCCTATCCATGCATTGTTAGAATCCTCAAATTCAAACAAGCCCTTACACAATTACTTCTGTTATAGATATGTGTCAAAGAAAACCTTGTGTGGTTTGTACCACTCCTGCTACGCTATGTTCCACTCCAGCTCAGCTGCTCCAACGATGGAAGGGTTCACCACAACAGGGATCCGCTCTCCAGACTGTCTTTCGCCACCTCGAAACTTCTTCCCCGCCGCTGGCAGCCACGACAACTGCATTACCATCATCAACTGAGTAGATGACCTTGAGGACTACACGGGTCCGCAAGAGAGGTCGCACTCTTCCGTGTCTACTTACATTATACATCGCTTAATATGATGGCATGCTACTTTATCGTCCTGTTCACATATTAGACTCCGAGTCAGGTCCAAACTAATGCTGAAACTTGAGATTTTAAATGGTTGTGGGGTACATATTGTTGGGGAACGCAGTATTTCAAAAAATCTCCTACGATCACACAACATCTATCTAGGAGATGAATAAAACGAGAGGGGGAGAGTATGTCTACGTACCCTCGTAGACCGAAAGCGGAAGCGTTAAGTAACACGGTTGATGTAGTCGAACGTCTTCGCGATCCAAACGATCAAGTACCGAATGCATAGCACCTCCACGATCTGCACACATTTCGCTCGGTGACATCCCTCGTACTCTTGATCCCGTTGAGGCCGAGGGAGAGTTTCGTCAGCATGACAGCGTGATGACGGTGATGATGAAGTTACCGACGCAGGGCTTTGCCTAAGCACAACAACGATATGACCGAGGAGAAAATATGTGGAGGGGGTACCGCACACGGCTAAGACAACTGTCAACTTGTGTGTTCTAGGGTGCCCCCCTGCCCTCATATATAAAGGAGCAAGGGGGGCCGGCCGGCCCTCATAAGCGCTCCAAGGGGGGAGGAATCCTCCTCCTAGTAGGAGCAGGACTCCCCCTTTCCTAGTCCTACTAGGAGGAGAAGGAAGGAGGGGGGAAGAGAAGGAACGAGGGGGCGCCGCCCCTCCCCCTAGTCCAATTCAGACTAGGCCCATGGGCGGCGCGTGGCCAACCCTTGGCAACCCCTCTCTCTCTTCCCTAGGCCCAATAAGGCCCATTACTTCTTTGGTGGTTCCGATAACCCTTCCGGCATTCCGATATATATCCGGTGACCCCCGGAACTCATCCAGTGTCCGAATATAGTCATCCAATATATCAATCTTTATGTCTCGACCATTTCGAGACTCCTCGTCGGGTCTGTGATCACATATGGGACTCTGTGCAACCTTCGGTACATCAAAGCACATAAACTCATAATACCGATCGTCATCGAACGTTAAGCGTGCGGACCCTAGGGGTTCGAGAACTATGTAGACATGACCGAGACTCACTTCCGGTTAATAACCAATAGTGGAACCTAGATGCTCATATTGGCTCCTACATATTCTACGAAGATCTTTATCGGTCAAACCGCATAACAACATATGTTGTTCCCTTTGTCATCGGTATGTTACTTGCCCGAGATTCGATCATCGGTATCTCAATACCTAGTTCAATCTCGTTACCGACAAGTCTCTTTACTCGTTCCGTAATGCATCATCCCGTAACTAACTCATTAGTCACATTGCTTGCAAGGCTTATAGTGATGTGCATTACCGAGAGGGCCCACAGATACCTCTCTGACAATCAGAGTGACAAATCCTAATATCGTTCTATGCCAGCTCAACAAACATCATTGGAGACACCTGTAGAGCATCTTTATAATCACCCAGTTACGTTGTGACGTTTGATAGAACACTAAGTGTTCCTCCGGTATTCGGGGGTTGCATAATCTCATAGTCATAGGAACATGTATAAGTCATGGAGAAAGCAATAGCAATAAACTAAACGATGAAAGTGCTAAGCTAACGGATGGGTCAAGTCAATCACATCATTCTCTAATGATGTGATCCCGTTCATCAAATGACAACTCATGTCTATGGCTAGGAAACTTAACCATCTTTGATTAATGAGCTAGTCAAGTAGAGGCATACTAGTGACAGTCTGTTTGTCTATGTATTCACACATGTACTAAGTTTCCGATTAATACAATTCTAGCATGAATAATAAACATTTATCATGATATAAGCAAATATAAATAGCAACTTTATTGTTGCCTCTAGGGCATATTTCCTTCACATATTGGGGCAGCAATCAGTACGATCTGTCTACTATCTGGTTAATCTCGGATGTCTACTATGAGTTTCATGTTGGGTGCAAACAAACATTAAAGGAGCCATTATCTGTATTTTTTTACTAAAGCTATTATCTGCCTGCTATCATTGGTTTTGGGTCTATCCACAGTTTGCTACCATCACTCTGGATTTGTGCATGCACTCCTTACATAATCTCACTATGTTTTATTCCTATGCATGTCAGTTATTATACACAATGGAACTAAACATGTAGAGCAAAAGAGTCGAGCCTTGCGTGGCAATAAAATTTCATGCAGACGTTGCTCCATGGTGGGCGCAAAGGCAGCCCCCCTCCACCCATTTCGGATTGTAATCAAGAGGAAGATAACTGTTCTGAGGGGGATTCAGAAGGAGAAGACCACTCCTATTTACCACCTGAGGTCTTCGCTCTAACTTGGCATGCTGATGTTGGTAATATCATGCATATGGTGCCTTTCATTGCTTACTTTATACATCAAATATGTCATCTGCTTAGTTTAGACATGATTTGTGTGAATGCCATCTGTTTAGTTTCTTTATTGTTCATGTAAATCATGCAATGCCATCTTGTTTAGCCAGGCATCATATATGTGAATTTTGCAATGCCACCCTGGTTAGCCAGTCATCTTATATGTGAATTATATCATGCCATCATTTTTATTACGTATTAAATTTGTCAACAATTTTAGTACATTCAATTACTCTTCCTGTGCATCAGCCATTCGACACGGTCATGGAAAAATCTGGAGTGCAAACAAGGTCTTCAAAGCAGACAATGTTATCTGATGAAGCGCATGTCTTACTGGTTACGGATAGATCCTCAGAGGAGGATTCAGAGACATATGGCCCGTCCTATCCCCCCCCCCCCCAGGTGCATGCTCTAACTTGGCAGGGTTATGTTGCTCATATCATGTGTATGGTGTCTTGCATTGCTATGTCATTTGCTTAGTTTAGGCATGCTTTGTGTGAATGCCACCTCTTTAGTGTCTAATTACCATATATGTGAATTATGCAAGGCCATCTTGTTGCAAGACATTATATATGTGAATTACTCAATGCTATCTTGTTGCGGGGCACTATATATGTGAATTATGCAATGCCATGTTGGTTAGCAAAGCATCATATATTTGAATTATATCATGTCGTCCTTTTTTGTATTTCTCATTGCATTTGTCGACAATGTTTGTATATTCAACTGCTCTTCCTGTGTATCAGCCATTTGAACTGGTGATGGAGAAATCTGGTGTGAAAACAAGGTCTTCAGAGCAGACAATGCTACCTACTGAAGCAGATATCTTGCTGGTTACAGATAGCTCCTCGGAGGAGGATTCAGAGGCAGATGACCAGTCCTATTACCCTCCTGAGGTGTATGCTCAAACTTGGCAGGGTTATATTACTCATATCATGCATACGTTGTATTGCAATGCTTAGTTTTTACATCATATACACAATATTGAATGCCATCTCCTTAGTTGACACATCATATACGCGATTGCCCTCTGCTCACTTGCTTAGTATATAAATCATATATTTGAAATATATCATGCCATGATGTTTACATAGACAGCATGTATCTGAATTATGGCATGCCAACCCATGTTCTAAAGACATAATATAGTTATATCATCTCATCGTGTTTACATAGTCATCATATTTTGAATTATGTCATTCTATCCATGATTTATGTCATGCCATCATGTTTCCATCGACGGCATGTTTGTGAATTATGGCATGCCAACCACTTTAATAGACACGTCGTATAGTTATATCATGCCATCATGTTTACATAGTCATCATATTTTGAAGTATGTCATTCTATCATGTTTAGTTAGCCATCATACATGTGAAATTGTGTCATGCTATCTTGTTTAATTAGCCATCATATATGTGAAATTATGTCATGCTATTCTGTTTGGTTAGACAACCTAAATGTGAATTATTTCATGCATGTTTTCTTCCCTACTATCCATTGCACCTGTCTATCTTAGAATGTATATACATTCAATTAATTTTCGTGTTTATCAACCATTTGAATTGGAGGGGGTGATGGAAGTATCTGTGGGAGTAAAAAGACGGTCTTCAGAAAAGATTGTGCTACCTATCGATGCAGATAAAACCACGGTTGTACTTGTCCAAGAACCAGCCCCACCACACATAACCCAGACTCATGCAGATTGTACCCCTACCCAGTTGGACAAAGAACCAGCTACACCCCATCTAACCCCAACCCCAGCAGATAGTAACCCAGTTCTAGTTGACACAAGGCCGTCTCCACCATAGAGAACCCAAACACGAGCAGTTAGTAAGGCAACTGCAATGCCCAAAGCACGAGGACCACCACTCCGAACCCCAAGTCAATGCTTAAAGTAGAAGAAGAATTGTTCTCAGGTTAGGTTTCATAGCTATGGTTCATACTCCTTTGCTCTTGCATCACTGTATTTACACATACCAACAAATTTCAAATTTGAAGGATGCAATTGAAACTCCAATGGTGCAACAGGTATGTTTTTAAACCTATTTCTTTAACGTGTTTGCTATTGTAACTTGCTCTATGTTGATTCTAGTTTCAATTGAATAAACAGTTATGTTCTCATGCCATGCACATTACAAGTGTTGTTATTGTTGTGTAGTTTCCCACACTTATATTCTGTCTATGCTGCTTTGTCTTAAATAGATATGATTTGAACTGTCTCTATCTTGATTTGGCAACATAAAGTAGAATGATATAGACCATACAGTGACCATACTACATAGATTTATGTTTGTTTCATGATGTTATCTGGTCCACCTTACTACTGAACTGGTTTACCAAAATGAGTTTCATATACAACATGGTAAACCTGTGATGTGTCTGATTGTTTCTCTTTTGGAATGCAGATAAAATATTGGAGAAGAGTACCCCCGGTATGCAATGGTAAAGGAAGTAATGCATATAAGGTTCAAGATAGTGAGACATCCCTGTTGGTCTCCAAGAAAGCTGATAAAAACTATACTGAAGACACTGAGACAACCCGAAAGTCATGTCTTGATGTAGTGTTCGAGTTACTGGCTACTACTGCTGGCACCAGCTCTTCGAACTCGCTGCTTGAATCAGTTCGGCTTCTCAAGTCTCAACTTCAAGTTGAAAGACATTGATCAGATGTTATGCGACAAGAAGCCAAAGGACTGAGGAAGTCCCTGCAGAATTCAGATGCATACTTTCTGGTGCAATAGCAAGCGCTGGAGGATTTAAGCGCCAAACAAGAGAAAGTTAATAAGCTTGCTAAGCATCTTGCTAGCATTATGGGTACCCAGGATATTGTTTCTTGAGCTCTTCTGAACTGGTTCCAGTTCTGGACTTGTTTTGCTACGGTGTTTATTTGCACTAGTCGCCAACTTTGACAACCAGTGTATGTGATATGCTGCTTTGTTCCCTATATTTGCACTGGTGGCAAACTTTGATGCCCAGTGGATGTAATATGTGTAATAGTCGTGATATCCTAGTGTAAGTTGCTTGCTTATTTATTTCCTTGTTGTCTTGTTTATTTGTTTGCTTGTAGTCAGTGCAGTTCTTTTTCCGCGGTTTGCTAGATGCCGCAATAACCTATTTTTTAAAACTAGGCCACAATAACCATGGGCTACATATTTACCGTAGTGACCCTGGGCCTCCTACAGGCCGTAGAAACAATGGGCCTTCTAAGGGCAGTAGAAACCATGGGCCTTCTATGGGTCGTAGCAACAATGGGCCTTCTATGGGCCATAGAAACAATGGGCCTTCTACAGGCCGTATCATCAATGGGCCTTCTACGGGCCGTATGATCGATTGGCCAAACATGGGCCAATAGCAAACCGCATTATGGGCCGTAAATGGGCCGGCCATAATGGGTCATCGTTAATCGGTCGTATTTGATGACGCCATGAAAATGGGCCAACGATTAACGAGCCACAAATGGGCCGACTGTAACCACGGGCTGAATTTGGCCCACAAGCAGAAAAGGACAGTAACGGGCCGTAAGTAACTGCATGCTGGAAATGAGCCCAAGAATAAATGGGCCCTAAGAAGGCCGAAAGATAACATGTGCTGGAAACGGCCCAATGGAATAATGGGCCGTTAATGGGTATAAAGTTATACAATGTTCATTACGGGCCAGTTTCACCACGGGTCGTTAATGGGCCAAGAGTTACAAAGGGCCTCATATGGGCCGAAAGACGTCATGGGCCATACACAGGCCAAGAGTTAAAACAGGCTGGAATCATATTGGATGGCCCAGATGACACTACTCGGCCTAATTCGGATAGGCCATAACGGTCCCTGGGTTAGCGGGCTGTAAATGGGCTATATGTGAACAGGTCGTTAACATGCTTTCCGTGGGCCGGCCCGCTACCTTTTGACCAAGTCAAACAGGCTAGCCTTTTCATCGGAATGGGCCTCTGTTGGGCTGTGCCATGTGTCGACATATCATAGGCGCCTTCGGTCCAATGAGTGGATGACATTTGTCCCAACGGTGAGCCGACACGTGTTTCCTTGAGCCAATGATGATTTTACATGTGGAAAATCCCCATTGGTCTGGGCTGTTAACGGGTTATCGATCCAAACCAAAACCCGATAGCTTAACGGCGACCCGTTATGATGGATGACATGTGTTAGTTACCCTTGACGAAAGCACTTCCACGACATGCCATTTATCATCATGGAAGTGGACACTTCCGTGATGATAATTTTGGTATTGTCATGGAACACTTGTACGACAGCACAAGTATGACTATCTTGATTCTGTCATAAAATCTTCATGGATGTACATGCATGACAAAAAACATGACCTACTATGACAAACTTGTATCGTCACGGAAGTGTATTTTTTTGTAGTGTTGATCTCTCTCTCATGTTCTTGATTTGGCCTGATCTTGATGTACCACGAGTTTTGTTAATATAATTGGATCATATGGTGTTCTTCCCTCTCTATCTTGTTGTGATGAATTGAGTCTTTCCCATTGAGGTTTCATTATTATCGGATTGAATTGATTTGAGATCACTTCATGTATATCTTGCATGTGGATACCCGTGGTGAATATGGGGTATTCTATTGAGTCACTTGATATATGTTTTGGTAGTCAACTTGCGGATTCCCGTGGTGACATTAGGGTAATCTAGGCACATAGGTTGATACATGTTTTCATCCTACTTTCTCTGATAGAAACTTTGGGGTACTCTTTGAAGTTCTTTGTGTTGGATTGAATATTATGAATGTGAAATTGTTTAATGCATATCGTATAATTGACTCACGGATACTTGCGGTGACATTAGAGTATCTAGGTGACATTAGAGTAGAGGCAGAACCTGGGCAGGAGCACTTTTGCTCTCCGGTGGAGCTATTCCGTCGGGGATACTTCCCTCTAGGAGGGGGAAATTGAAGCCATCAACATCACCAACGATCCTCTCATCGTGGGAGGACCAATCTTCATCAACATCTTCACCGGCACCATCTCCTCTCAAACCCTAGTTCATCTCTTGTATTTAATCTTTGTCACAAAACCTCAAATTGTTACGTGTGGGTTGCTAATAGTGTTGATTACATCTTGTAGTTGATGCTAGTTGGTTTATTTAGTGGAATATTATATGTGTACATCCTTAAGCATATTCAATAAACCTCTGATCTTGAACCTGAATATGATTTGTGAGTAGTTACTTTTGTTCATGAGGACATGGGAGAAGTCTTGTTATAAGTAATCATTTGAAGTTGGTATTCATTCAATATATTTATGATATGTATGTTGTTCTTCCATTAGTGGTGTCATGTGAACGTCGACTACATGACACTTCACCATACATGGTCCTAAGGGATTGGGCAGTAATAAGTACATGATGGGTTGCGAGAGTGGTAGAAGCTTAAACCCTAGTTTATGTGTTATTCCGTAAGGAGCTGATTTGGATCCATATGTTTCATGCTATGGTTAGCTTTATCTTAATTATTCTTTCATAGTTGTGGATGCTTGTGAGAGGGGTAATCATGAGAGGGTTGCTTGTTCAAGTAAGAACAACACCCTAGCACCGGTCCACCCGCGTATCAAGTTATCAAAGTAGTGAATGTGAATTAACTAAACATGATGAACGTGACTTGATGAGAATTCCCATGTGTCCTCGAGAACACTTTGCTCACTATAGAAGTAATTTGGGCTTATCCTTTGATATAAAAAGGATTGGGCCACCTTGCTGCACTTTAGTTACTCTTGCTACTTCCTACTTGTTATGAACTATCTTGATACAAAACTATCTGTTACCGCTACTTTCAGTACTTGTAGAGAATACCTTGTTGAAAACCACTTGTCATTTCCTTTTGCTCCTCGTTGGGTTCGACACTCTTACTTATCAAACAGACTATGATTTATCCCCTATACTTTTGGGTCATCACCCCACATTTGAAGGATGAGTTGGAAAAACAAATCAAAGCATTATTGAACTTGGGCATGATTAGACACATTTCTAGTCCTTTTTCTTCTTCAGTCATTTTGGTTAAAAAGAAAGAGGACGGTACTTGGAGAATGGTCATTGATTATAGACACTTGAATGCAATTACACTTCAAGAAAAGTACCTACCAGTCATAGATGAACTAGTTGGAGCTTGTTGGTTTTCCATATTGGATCTCAATGTTGGGTATCACTAGATTAGGTTGGCACCTAGAGAAGAGTATAAGACAACTTTTCAAACACACAATGGCCATTTTGAGTTTACTTTTATGTCATTAGTCTGACTGGCACCCCAGGTACATTTCATGGTTCCATGAACTTCTCTTTGTCGCCAGTTCTGGAACATTGTCCACTAGTGTTTTTGATGATATATTGGTGTTCAGTAAGACTTTGGAGGAGTACTTGAAACACATAGAGGAAGTTTTGTGCATCTTATAGGAGGACCAATGGAAACTAAAGTTGTCTAAAGTGTGCCTTTGCACAAAATAAATTGCATATCTGGACCATGTTATCAATGAAAAGGGGGGTCTCTAGTGATACTAGTAAGGTCACTACTATAGAGAAGTGGCAGACTCCTACTAACATCAAGGAAGATAGGGGTTTTCTAGGGATGGATCTGTATTACAGAAAATTCATTAAACATTATGCAATCATAGCCATGCCCTACTGATTTTCTCAACAATGGAGTGCCCTTTGTGTGGTCCACTTTTACTGATGAAGTGTTCTGCACACATAAGGAAGCTCTTATTTCTGCTCTAGTTTTAGCGCTGCCCAATTATACCAAGCCATTTGTGATTGAGATAGATGCCTGTGAATAAGGAATTGGGGAAATTTTAATGCAACAAAGTCACCATTTAGCCTTTGTGGGTAGAGCATCAGGCCCCAAGAACTTGGCCTTGTCATTTTGGGAAAAGGAATATTTAGCAATTATGTTAGTTGTGGATCATTGGAGATCTTACCTTCAAGTGCAGTAGTTTGTGATTAAGACGGACCAAAGAAGTCTAGCTCACTTGTAGGATCAATGTTACATATTGTTTGGAAACAAAAATGCCTTACCAAGTTATTAGCAACACTATACAGTATTATTGGGGAATGCAGTATTTCAAAAAAAATCCTACGATCACGCAAGATCTATTTAGGAGATGCATAGCAACGAGAGGGGGAGAGTATATCTACGTACCCTCGCAGACCGAAAGCGGAAGCATTATGAAATGCGGTTGATGTAGTCGAACGTCTTCACAATCCAACCGATCAAGTACTGAACGTACGACACCTCCACGATCTGCACACGTTTAGCTCGGTGATGTCCCTCATACTCTTGATCCAGCTGAGGCCGAGGGAGAGTTTTGTCAGCACAACAGCGTGATGACGGTGATGATGAAGTTACCGATGCAGGGCTTCGCCTAAGCACTACAATGATATGACCGAGGTGGAAATCTGTGGAGGGGGCACCGCACATGGATAAGACAACTGTCAACTTGTGTGTTCTAGGGTGCCCCCTGCCCCCGTATATAAAGGAGCAAGGGGGAGGCCGGCCGGCCCTCATAGGCGCCCCAAGGGGGGAGGAATCCTCCTCCTAGTAGGAGTAGGTCTCCCCCCTTTCCTAGTCCAACTAGGAGAAGAAGGAAGGAGGGGGCGCCGCCCTCCCTCTAGTCCAATTCGGGCTAGGCCCATGGGGGCGCGGCCAGCCTTTGGCAGCCCCTCTCTCTCTCCCCTAGGCCCAATAAGGCCCATTACTTCTCCGGTGGTTCTGATAACCCTTGTGGCACTCCGATATATATCCGGTGACCCCCAGAACTCATCCGGTGTCCGAATATAGTCATCCAATATATCAATCTTTATGTCTCGACCATTTTGAGACCCCTCATCATGTCCGTGATCACATCCAGGACTCCAAACAACCTTCAGTACATCAAAACACATAAACTCATAATACCGATTGTCATCGGGCGTTAAGCGTGCGGACCCTATGGGTTCGAGAACCATGTAGACATGACCGAGACTCACTTCCGATCAATAACCAATATCAGAACCTGGATGCTCATATTGGCTCCTACATATTCTACGAAGATCTTTATCGGTCAAACCGCATAACAACATATGTTGTTCCCTTTGTCATCGGTATGTTACTTGCCTGATATTCGATCGTCGGTATCTCAATACCAAGTTCAATCTCGTTACTGGCAAGTCTCTTTACTCGTTCCGTAATGCATCATCCCGTAACTAACTCATTAGTCACATTGCTTGCAAGGCTTATAGTGATGTGCATTACCGAGAGGGACTAGAGATACCTCTCCGACAATCGGAGTGACAAATCCTAATCTCGATCTATGCCAACTCGACAAACACCATCGGAGACACCTGTAGAGCATCTTTATAATCACCCAGTTACGTTGTGATGCTTGATAGCACGCTAAGTGTTCCTCCGGTATTCGGGAGTTGTCTCATAGTCATAGGAACATGTATAAGTTATGGAGAAAGCAATAGTAATAAACTAAACGATGAAAGTGCTAAGCTAACGCATGGGTCAAGTCAATCACTGTGACGCCCCGTGATCGTTGCGCCAGGTGTCATTCAGTTATTCGCTGTTGTTGCCTTGTCATTTGCTTGCGTGTTGCATCTTGCCATGTCATCATCCGTATTGCATCATCATGTTTCCAAAACTTGCATCCGCTCGGGTTCCCCCCACGTCCGTCTGTTGTCCGTTCTGAGCCCAGACACACTTGCACGCGCCCGCGGCATGTCCAAAATATTATTTTATAAGTGGCCGGAAAATGTTCTTGGAATGGGATGAAAGTCGGCATGCGGTGTTGTTTTGTTGTTAGTAGGTCGCCTGCCAAGTTTCATCGCATTCGGAGCTCGTTTGATAGCCCAACCGTTAAACTATACCGGCATTATAGTCGGTCAAACGTCGGACGTTTTTGGTCTCCAGAAACAGTCACTGGGTCTCTCTCTTCTCTTCTCTCAGCCCAAGGCTTTCTGCACAATCCACTACCTACCGCCAGGCCCTACCTAACCCCTCTCGTCAGCCCGCGGCCCTCCTCGCGCGCGCGTCCGAAAAGTTGTCCCGAACCCGACCCGGACTGTCGTCACCGTTGGATCCGGATCATCCCCAAATGTCTACAAAACATCTCCGTTTTGTTTATTAGACTTCCAAACCTATTTTTCTCGACCGCTCGATCTAAATCGGAGGGTCCAGTTAACCCTACCCTAATCCCGTCGCTATATATATTATCCTAAACCCTAGTCCTAGCATGTCCCTTCCTCGCTTCCCTCAGGCCGCCGCCACTTTGTTTTTCCTCAGGATCCCTCCCGATCTAGCCGAGCCGACCATCTCCCTTGTTTTCAGCAAAGGGCCAACCATCTCCTCCACTCGATCCACCCGAACCAGCCACCGATCCAGCCACCTCCCGGCCCACCAACCCATTGCCACCCTCAGTCGCCTCCCAATCGAGAGCAGGAGCTCTTCCCGAGCGAAAGTGCTCACTGCAGCCGGCGACCGCGAGCCGCAGCTCGCCGGAGCAGCACCAGATAGCAACCCCGCGTGTTTGTGGACCCCCCCCCTCTGTCGCGCCTCTCCTTCCTCTTTCCCTTCCTTCTCCTCAGTGATGCCTTCCCTTTGCGTGACCTCTCTATTTCTCTCTCTCTCTCTCTCTCGCCAGGTACAGGAGCAAGAGAAGCTCGCCCCAGTTGGCATGGCGCCATGGCCACCGTCCCGTGTCGTCGAGCCTCGCCAAGTCCCCCCTCGCACCGGATCCACCCATCCCCGATGCATGCGCCTCCTTCCAACTCGGATCTGGCAAGTTCCGAGCCAAGTCGATGTGTTCCCTACCTGCTGCCTCCTCTCCGTCCTGCTCGTCTCGCCTCCTGCCGGCCTCCCCGTCGCTTGCCAGAGTCCCCAGCGCCTCCGCAAGCCGCTCTGCCGTGCCATCTCCGGCCCCTGCTCGCCGGAGCCGTGCCTTCCCCCATGCCCGCGATCCCGCGCCGGCCATCTACCTCGCTGGCAACAACGAACCAGGGCGGCCATGGCCCCTGCTTCGAACGAATGGGCACTGCCACGCTCGTTGTGCGTTGACCACGCCCCAGCCCAGATCCGTCGGCCTAAGAGGCCCATGGGTGAGCAGCACCCCCTCCAGCCCTTTGTGCCTGTTGGGCCAGTTTAATTTCCGGCCCGTTATGTTTTTTTCAGTTCAGGAGGATTTTCCTAATATTTCAGAGAGTGCAGATTTGCAGAAAACCCCTTGAACTTCATGCATATTTAAACTCACAAACTAAGCATCACATGTAAAAACTTAATATATGAAACTTGCTTAGAATTTTTGTGTAGATTAATGATATGCCATTTTCAATCATGTTTAAAATGTCTAAAATGTTGTTTGGTTAAATTTGCTCATATGTCATGCTAAAATGCTATATTTCATAACTAAATAACCGTAGCTCCAAACTTAATAAACTTTATATGTAAATGGGGTGGAAAATGCATAGATTATCATGCTGACCTTACTTTGCATGTTTAACAACTCTAAAATTGTGTATAGGGCAGAACAGTACCAACTTTGAAATAAGCACATGAGGATTTTCCGGACTTGTTGCTTGTTGTTTCGGCCTCATTTAAACTTGCCTAGACAGGTAGTTTTACTTTGCTTCACCTCTTGCCATGTTAATCAACATTTAATATTGTTGAGTACATAAACGAAATCGAAATAAATAAGTCATGTGGTGTTCCGTCAATATGCAACTCGTTGCATATTGAGCTCCACTTAATTTGTAGGATTGTTTGTGCACTTTGCCATGTCATGCATATTTAAACCGGAAATGCATCATACTCGATTGTGCATCATGCCATGTTCATGTGTGGGTGTTTACTATGTTGTATGCTTCTTTCCGGTGTTGCTTCTTCGGGTTGGTTCCGATAACTCGCGTTTCTGAGGATTCGTTCGACTCCATCCGCTTGTCTTCTTCATGGACTCGTTCTTCTTCCTTGCGGGATTTCAGGCAAGATGACCATACCCTCGAAATCACTTCTATCTTTGTTGCTAGTTGCTCGCTCTATTGCAATGCCTATGCTATGATACCTACCACTTGCTTATCATGCCTCCCATATTGCCATGTCAAGCCTCTAACCCACCTCGTCCTAGCAAACCGTTGTTTGGCTATGTTACCGCTTTGCTCAGCCCCTCTTATAGCATTGCTAGTTGCAGGTGAAGATTGGAGTTTGTTCCTTGTTGGAACATGGATATTTTGTTGGGATATCACAATATCTCTTATTTAATGAATGCATCTATATACTTGGTAAAAGGTGGAAGGCTCAGCCTTATGCCTAGTGTTTTGTTCCACTCTTGCCGCCCTAGTTTCCGTCATACCGGTGTTATGTTCCTTGATTTTGCGTTCCTTACACGGTTGGGTTATAATGGGAACCCCTTGACAGTTCGCCTTGAATAAAACTCCTCCAGCAATGCCCAACATTGGTTTTACCATTCGCCACCTAGACTTTTATTCCCTTGGGTTCCGCGGACTCAAGGGTCATCTTTAGTAAACCCCCCGGGCCAGTGCTCCTCTGAGTGTTGGTCCAAACTAGAGCCCCTTGCAGTGCCACCTCGGGGAAACTCAAGGGCTGGTTTTAGTTGTACGGATTGCTTATCTGGTGTGCCCTGAGAACGAGATATGTGCAGCTCCTATCGGGATTTTTCGGCACATTCGGGTGGTGTTGCTGGACTTGTTTTACCATTGTCGAGATGTCTTGTAACCGGGATGCCGAGTCTGATCGAATTGTCTTGGGAGAAGGAATGTCCTTCGTTGACCGTGAGAGCTTGTGATGGGCTAAGTTGGGCACCCCTGCAGGGATATGATCTTTCGAAAGTCGTGGTCGCGGTTATGGGCAGATGGGAATTTGTTAATGTCCGGTTGTAGAAAACCTAAAACTTATCTTAATTAAAATGCATCAACCGCGTGTGTAACTGTGATGGTCTCTTTCCGGCGGAGTTCGGGAAGTGAACACGGTGTTGGAGTTATGCTTGGCGTAGGTTGTTCTAGGATCACTTCTTGATCATAGTTTCTCGACCGTGTGTTGCCTTCTCTTCTCGCTCTCTTTTGCGTATGTTAGCCACTTGCTGCAGCTCCACCTCACATACCTTTTCCCTACCCATAAGCTTAAATAGTCTTGATCGCGAGGGTGTGAGATTGATGAGTCCCCGTGGCTCACAGATTACTTCCAAAATCAGCTTGCAGGTGCCGATGATATCGTGCAGGTGACGCAACCGAACTCAAGGAGGAGCTCGATGAAGACCTTGTTTGTTGTGTTGTTTCATTTCCGGTTGATCAGTAGTGGAGCCCAGTTGGGGCGATCGGGGATCTATAGCATTAGGGGTAGTCTTCTTTTATTTTGGTTCCGTAGTCAAACCTTGATTGTATCTGGATGTTTCAATGCTTTATTCATGTATTGTGTGAAGTGGCGATTGTAAGCCAACTATGTAACTCTTTCCTTATTCAGTACATGGGTTGTGTAATGATTACCCCTCTTGCGACATTGCTTACAATGCGGTTATGCCTCTAAGTCGTGATTCGACACGTGGGAGATAGAGCCGCATCGTGGGCGTTACAAGTTGGTAATCAGAGCCATCCTCGACTTAGGAGCCCCCTGCTTGATCGAATCGCTGGCGTTGTTGAGTCCAGAAAAATGTTTTGAGTCATTTAGGATTATATATATCGGAGAATAGGATTCTTTTTACTCCTCAGTCCCTTCGTCGCTCTGGTGAGGCATCCTGACGTAGAGTTTTGACTCTTCTCTTCTCAAATTTCACTAAAAAATTAGGATCACGCGGGTATCTTGGAATCGTTCCGATGGTTTTGTGATGACAACATTGTTCTTGGTGCCTCCTGACATTTAGGGGTTGTGGCAGTGTCCCAGGGAGTTGATCTCCGAGGTGTTGTCGTCACAATTTTATCATTGCAATTCTGGAATACCTGAGTTTCGCCGACATCGAAAATCTCTTTTATGCAGTTGTTAGTGAGATAACCTCGACGCCACCCAGTACCGGGGCGGGAGTTCAGGAGTATTGCCATAACTCGTATAACGGATGCTTTCGAAGGTTGAGGTAAATGATTTCCGAAGTTTTCTTGGTTATGTGTTGAAGGATGGATACAGCTGGATGTAGGATTTGCTAGCTTTGGGTGAGATATTATGCTTCCCCTATATCCCCAACACCTGATTGCATAACCGGAAAGTTTCAGGAGTTTATAAGTGGGAATTCAAGTAGCTCCTAGGATATCTTTCCGACAGATGTATGATATGAAATTGGGGTTCGACGTCTAGTGGTCCGCCTATCCACGGTTGGTTTACAGTAGTCTTATTGTGTCTTAAAGAGTCCTTGGCTATGCTGACTCGGGGATGCTTCGTATGTCATGTGCACTGCCTTGTACATGATGGTGTTGTACGATCGAGCCCGTGTAGGCCCCACCACGAAAACTTCGAACGAAATCTCTATCATATGTTTGTTCCGGCTTATTTTGCAAGCCAATCCTTTGTTTTGTTTTCAGTTGTGGTATTCGAGTTGCTTCGAAGTCAAATGTTGATTCCATACCTTTCCTAAATGGTGTTCTCATATTTCTATGTGAATACTAATCCCTCTTAATCATCGAGGTTCTCATGTTAATTCTTTTTCAACCGGCGTGTTTCTCTTCAAGTGGATCCAATCATTTCAACATCAGCAAGATCAATTATCAGTTCTTCTCAACGTTGTTTGTGTCATTCGTCCCAAGTTGTCTTTGTTTTCCCGCCCTCCCACCCTTTTTCTTGAAGGACTCGGATTTCTTAATCTAGTATCCATCTTGTGGATGTGAAGTCTCTCCATTCTTTTCCGTCAATATTCTTATCCGGTGATTCTCAAGAAGATACTAACGGAGCTTCAAGTGTATTATTCTTCGTTCTATTTCTTCTCCGGTGGATTCAATTCAAGCTTTGTCGATCATATCCCTTTTCCTCGTTTCAAATATTTTCCCATACCGGTGCACCTCATTATCATTCCCCGCTTGCTATTCAATTGTTCCGGAGTGTTCAAGATATCTCGAAGGTTCGTGTTTTCCACGCTGCTTTCATTCAAGCTCTTTCAAGATTGGTATATCATTCAAGCCATTTAATTCATCCGGTGCAATCTCTCTTTCTAATCATTCCAACGGTGTTTCTTTTGAGTGGGCCCTAACCCACAGGTCTTTTTGCAGGATCTTACCTGACTCTTCTTATTTTACCGGAGCTATTCTCAAATCTTTCAAAGTTTGACGTAAGAATGAATTACCATCAGTCAAATGTCTCTCACCAAGATTTTTCAAATTCTTTCATCGTTGGTTCAACCTTTCTAATTTTCATTCCGGAGTGACTCAACAATTCATGCTGGTGTTTCTCATCGCCATTCTCTGCATTTGAAGACCAAAGAAGAATTCTATCCGTTCTCTCAAAGATTCGTGGTGCTAGCGTGATGCCATCCTCTCATAATTGGTTTCGACTGTGAGAATTCTTTTCACCCATCCGGAGCATTTCATGAGTTGTTTCCATTTCTTTCCTCCGAAGGCCATCTTTTCAAATATTATTCATTCCAGCTTTCAGCTATCATTCTCCAAATCTTACCGGTGCGTCATTCAAGTATTCTCTTATCAGCTCGTGATCTATTCGTACTCATGTACCCAAATTCTCTCAAGTATCTTCTTTCATTTTCCAATTCTTCCCGGTGTTTCTTCATGTTTTATTCGTTCTTTTTCAATTCTTACGGTGGTTCTTCCAAGATTCTTCTTCCTTCGTTTATCATATCAATGTATTCGTTGTTTTCAATCCTACCGATGGATCGTTGAAGACTGTCTTAAGTTTGCTCCATATCCCTCTTAATCCTTTCAACGAGAATAAGTAGTATGCTAAATCCGTTGCTTGTCATCAATTTAAATTCGTGAAGGATGCGCATAATGTAATTCTTATTCTTGTTTCATCTAAGTGATTAATTCTTTATTCCGGAGGTTCATTGAAAATTCTCGGTTTCATTTGTTTCATCTTTTCTTTTCCCGGAGTTCCAAGCTCTTTCAAGTATTTCATCACGAAGATCCATCTAATCATTACAAGGTTTCACCTTGTGTTTTCAACTTCTCTTTCCATTCGTTTCATCATTCTTTTACCGGAGTTCTTCATGGAGGCTCTAGATGATGGTTCAGCAAGGAGCTAATCTATTCTCGAAGTGTTCATTGAGATTTCTTTTCTAAGGAGTTCAAGAATTGTTCATCTTGTAATCCGGAGTGCAATTCTTTCTTCCGTATCATTGGAGGTGGTATTATGTCATTCTTGATAATTTGAGTTCATGTTTCATGATTCACATGTTGTTAAGAATGAGGTATTTCTAAATCCATCAATCTCTTCATTGGAGTTATCTTGGGTTATATTTCACCTAGAGCCTTCCCTAAGGATTGTTGCTATTTATGGTGATTATAAATGACCTAAGTTCTTCTTTTATCCTTCCGGTGGTATAAGTTCTCGTCTCCTTGTTCATATCAATCCAATTCTTTTTCCGTGAGTGGCAGGTTTGTCACCTCATAATTTCGAGATGTTTTCTATAAGCCCACAACAAGCTTACTCTTTTCGTTGTTGGTTTTCCAACAATTCCGTTCGACCCTTCTCTTCAAGATGCTTTCAAGCTCATTTGAGGTAGAAGGTGGTGTTTTATTCTCCGTTCTTTTGTTCCGACGGCCCAACTTCAATTCTTTCATTCTGAAGGCATTGTGATATTGCTTCTTCAACCATCATCTCGTTTTATCAAAGATCATGTTCTTTCCTTTGCTTATCCATTTAACCGGAGTGTCATGCCCTCTTTTCAAGTTCTTCCCATTTTATCAACTTTTGCCCCCTTCTCAACCGGAGTGCCGTCTGAAGTCGTTCTTACCCATTGTGCCATTCTTTCATTAGTTCCGGAGGCTGTGTGTTGTTGATTTCATCAAGTATCCTCTCGTCTTGTCAAGTTCTTGTTAATTCCTTCCATTTTCAGTCAGAGTGATGTCCAAATTATATCATTCTATTTCCTTCTCTATCTTGTTTTAACCGGAGTATTATGGCTATTATTCCTCTTCTAACCAGCCTTTCATCCAAGTGCTTTCATTTTGCCAAGTTTATATTCTTTACCTTCCATGTCCAACCGGAGTGTTGTCCTAATTGATCCTTATTGCTCCTTGTACATCTCGTTTCAATCGGAGTGCTTGCATGTACCTATTGTCCATTGTAACACTTTTCTTATGTCTTTCATCCTACAAGGGTCTAGTAAGGTTCCTTGTTCCTCTTCTCTAACGGAGGTTCAAACTTTGTTCACCTTCGTTGTATTCTTTTCCCAAATTTTCTCAACCTCGCAAGGTTCATTGGTTTCACTCAATTGTCAAAGAAGCAACTTAGTTTTACTTGTTCTCTTCCTCTTCTGTTTCCCTCCGGTGCCATCCTAGATCTCGGGATGAGATCCTCTCGTAGTGGTGGAGTGTTGTGATGCCCCGTGACCGTTGCGCCAGGTGTCGTTCAGTTATTTGTTGTTGTTGCCTGGTCATTTGCTTGCGTGTTGCATCTTGCCATGTCATCATCCGCATTGCATCATCATGTTTCCAAAACTTGCATCCACCCGGGTTCCCCCCACGTCCGTCCGTTGTCCGTTCTGAGCCCAGACACACTTGCACGCGCCCGCGGCATGTCCGAAATATTATTTTATAAGTGGCCGGGAAATGTTCTCAGAATGGGATGAAAGTTGGCATGCGGTGTTGTTTTTTTGTTAGTAGGTTGTCTGCCAAGTTTCATCGCATTCGGAGCTCGTTTGATAGCCCGACCGTTAAACTATAGCGGCATTATAGCCGGTCAAACATCGGACGTTTTCGGTCTCCGAAAACAGTCGCCGGGTCTCTCTCTTCTCTTCTCTCAGCCCAAGGCTTTCTGCACAGTCCACTACCTACCGCCAGGCCCTACCTAACCCCTCACGTCAGCCCGTGGCCCTCCTCGCGCGCGCGTCCGAAAAGTTGTCCCGAACCCGACCCGGACTGTCGTCACCGTTGGATCCGGATCATCCCCAAACGTCTACAAAACATCTCTGTTTTGTGTATTAGACTTCCTAACCTATTTTTCTCGACCGCCCGATCTAAATTGGAGGGTCCAGTTAAGCCTACCCTAATCCCCTCGCTATATATATTATCCTAAACCCTAGACCTAGCCTGTCCCTACCTCCCTTCCCTCACGCCGCCGCCACTTTGTTTTTCCTCGGGATCCCTCCCGATCCAGCCGAGCCGACCATCTCCCTTGTTTTCAGCAAAGGGCCAACCATCTCCTCCACTCGCTCCACCCGAACCAGCCACCGATCCAGCCACCTCCCGACCCACCAACCCATCGCCACCCTCAGCCGCCTCCCGATCGAGAGCAGGAGCTCTTCCCGAGCGAAAGTGCTCGCTCCAGCCGGCGACCCTAAGCCGCAGCTCGCCGGAGCAGCACCAGACAGCAACCCCCCGCGTTTGTGGACCCCCCCTCTGCTGCGCCTCCCCTTCCTCCTTCCCTTCCTTCTCCTCAGTGATGCCTTCCCCTTCCCTTGTTGGGGAACGTAGCAATTTCAAAAAAATTCCTACACACAGGCAAGATCATGGTGATGCATAGCAACGAGAGGGGAGAGTGTTATCCACGTACCCTCATAGACCGAAAGCGGAAGCGTTATAACAACGCGGTTGATGTAGTTGTACGTCTTCACGGCCCGACCGATCAAGCACCGAAACTACGGCACCTCCGAGTTCTAGCACACATTCAGCTCGATGACGATCCCCGGACTCCGATTCAGCAGAATGTCGGGGAAGAGTTCCGTCAGCACGACGGCATGGTGACGATCTTGATGTTCTACCGTTGTAGGGCTTCGCCTAAGCACCGCTACAATATTATCAAGGATTATGGTGGAGGGGGGCACCGCACACGGCCAAGAGATCAATGATCAATTGTTGTGTCTATGGGGTGCCCCCCTGCCCCCATATATAAAGGAGCAAGGGAGGGAGACGGCCGGCCTAGGAGGAGGGCGCGCCAAGGGGGGAGTCCTACTCCCACCGGGAGTAGGACTCCTCCTTCCCTTGTTGGAGTATGAGAGAAGGAAAGAGGGGGAGAGGAACAAGGAAAAGTGGGCTGCACCCCTTGTCCAATTCGGACCAGAGGGGGGGCGCGAGCCTCCTTCCTTTTGGCCTCTCTCCTCTATTCCCGCATGGCCCAATAAGGCCCATATACTCCCTGGCGAATTCCCATAACTCTCCGGTACTCCGAAAAATACCCGAATCACTCGGAACCTTTCCGATGTCCGAATATAGTCGTCCAATATATCGATCTTTACGTCTCGACCATTTCGAGACTCCTCGTCATGTCCCCGATCTCATCCGGGACTCCGAACTCCTTCGGTACATCAAAACTCATAAACTCATAATATAACTGTCATCGAAACCTTAAGCGTGCGGACCCTACAGGTTCGAGAACAATGTAGACATGACCGAGACACGTCTCCGGTCAATAACCAATAACGGAACCTGGATGCTCATATTGGCTCCCACATATTCTACGAAGATCTTTATCGGTCAGACCGCATAACAACATACGTTGTTCCCTTTGTCATCGGTATGTTACTTGCCCGAGATTCGATCGTCGGTATCTCAATACCTAGTTCAATCTCGTTACCAGCAAGTCTCTTTACTCGTTCCGTAATACATCATCCTGCAACTAACTCATTAGTTGCAATGCTTGCAAGGCTTAAGTGATGTGCATTACCGAGAGGGCCCAGAGATACCTCTCCGACAATCGGAGTGACAAATCCTAATCTCGAAATACGCCAACCCAACAAGTACCTTCGGAGACACCTGTAGAGCACCTTTATAATCACCCAGTTACATTGTGACGTTTGGTAGCACACAAAGTGTTCCTCCGGTAAACGGGAGTTGCATAATCTCATAGTCATAGGAACATGTATAAGTCATGAAGAAAGCAATAGCAACAAACTAAACGATCAAGTGCTATGCTAACGGAATGGGTCAAGTCAATCACATCATTCTCCTAATGATGTGATCCCGTTAATCAAATGACAACTCATGTCTATGGTTAGGAAACATAACCATCTTTGATCAACGAGCTAGTCAAGTAGAGGCATACTAGTGACACTCTATTTGTCTATGTATTCATACATGTATTATGTTTCCAGTTAATACAATTCTAGCATGAATAATAAACATTTATCATGATATAAGGAAATAAATAATAACTTTATTATTGTCTCTAGGGCATATTTCCTTCAGTCTCCCACTTGCACTAGAGTCAATAATCTAGTTCACATCGCCATGTGATTTAATACCAATAGTTCACATCACCATGTGATTAACACCCATAGTTCACATCGACATGTGACCAACACCCAAAGGGTTTACTAGAGTCAATAATCTAGTTCACATCGCTATGTGATTAACACCCAAAGAGTACTGAGGTGCGATCGTGTTTTGCTTGTGAGAAGTTTAGTCAACGGGTCTGCCATATTCAGATCTGTAAGTATTTTGCAAATTTCTATGTCAACAATGCTCTGCACAGAGCTACTCTAGGTAATTGCTCCCACTTTCAATATGTATCCAGATTGAGATTTAGAGTCATCTGGATCAGTGTCAAAATTTGCATCAACATAACCCTTTACGACGAACCTTTTGTCACTTCCATAATCGAGAAACATATCCTTATTCCACTAAGGATAATTTTGACCAATGTCTAGTGATCTACTCCTAGATCACTGTTGTACTCCCTTGCCAAAAACAGTGTAGGGTATACAATAGATCTGGTACACAGCATGGCATATTTTATAGAACCTATGGCCAAGGCATAGGGAATGACTTTCATTCTCTTTCTATCTTCTGCCGTGGTCGGGCTTTGAGTCTTACTCAGTTTCACACCTTGTAACACAGGCAAGAACTCTTTCTTTGACTATTCCATTTTGAACTACTTCAAAATCTTGTCAAGGTATGTACTCATTGAAAAACTTATCAAGCGTCTTGATCTATCTCTATAGATCTTGATGCTCAATATGTAAGCAGCTTCACCGAGGTCTTTCTTTGAAAAACTCCTTTCAAACACTCCTTTATGCTTTGCAGAATAATTCTACATTATCTCCGATCAACAATATGTCATTCACATATACTTATCAGAAATGATGTAGTGCTCCCACTCACTTTCTTGTAAATACAGGCTTCACCGCAAGTCTGTATAAAACTATATGCTTTGATCAACTTATCAAAGCGTATATTCCAACTCCGAGATGCTTGCACCAGTCCATAGATGGATCGCTGGAGCTTGCATATTTTGTTAGCACCTTTAGGATTGACAAAACCTTCTGGTTGCATCATATACAACTCTTCTTTAATAAATCCATTAAGGAATGCAGTTTTGTTTATCCATTTGCCAGATTTCATAAAATGTGGCAATTGCTAACATGATTCGGACAGACTTAAGCATAGATACGAGTGAGAAATTCTCATCGTAGTCAACACCTTGAACTTGTCGAAAACCTTTTGCGACAATTCTAGCTTTGTAGATAGTAACACTACTATCAACGTCCGTCTTCCTCTTGAAGATCCATTTAATCTCAATGGCTCGCCGATCTTTGGGCAAGTCAATCAAAGTCCATACTTTGTTCTTATACATGGATCTCATCTCAGATTTCATGGCCTCAAGCCATTTCGTGGAATCCAGGCTCATCATCGCTTCCTCATAGTTCGTAGGTTCGTCATGGTCAAGTAACATGACCTCCAGAACATGATTGTTGTACCACTCTGGTGCGGATCTCACTTTGGTTTACCTACGAGGTTCGGCAGTAACTTGATCTGAAGTTACATGATCATCATCATTAGCTTCCTCACTAATTGGTGTAGGAGTCACAGAAACAGATTTCTGTAATGAACTACTTTCCAATAAGGGAGCAGGTACAGTTACCTCATCAAGTTCTACTTTCCTCCCACTCACTTCTTTCGAGAGAAACTCCTTCTCTAGAAAGGATCCATTCTCAGCAATGAATAGCTTGCCTTTGGATCTGTGATAGAAGGTGTACCCAACATTTTCTTTTGGGTATCCTATGAAGACGCACTTCTCCGATTTGGGTTTGAGCTTATCAGGTTGAAACTTTTCCACATAAGCATTGCAACCTCAAACTTTAAGAAACGACATCTTTGGTTTCTTGCCAAACCACAGTTCATACGGTGTCGCCTCAACGGATTTAGATGGTGCCCTTTTTAATCGTGAATGCAGCTGTCTCTAATGCATAACCCCAAAACTATAGTGATTAATCGGTAAGAAACATCATAGATTGCACTATATCCAATAATAGTACGGTTATGACGTTCGGACACACCATTATGCTGTGGTGTTCCAGGTGGCATGATTTTGTGAAACTATTCCACATTGTTTTAATTGAAGACCAAACTCGTAACTCAAATATTTGTCTCTGCGATCAGATCGTAGAAACTTTATTTTCTTGTCACGATGATTTTCCACTTCACACTGAAGTTCTTTGAACTTTTCAAATGTTTCAGACTTATGTTTCATCAAGTAGATATACCCATATCTACTCAAATCATCTATGAAGGTCAGAAAATAACGATACCCGTCGTGAGCCTCAACACTCATCGGATTGCATACATCAGTATGTATTATTTCCAATATGTCAGTTGCTCGCTCCATTGTTCCGGAGAACGGAGTCTTAGTCATGTTGCCCATGAGGCATGGTTCGCAAGCATCAAAATGATTCATAATCAAGTGATTCCAAAAGCCCATCAGCATGGATTTTCTTCATGCGCTTTACACCAATATGACCTAAATGGCAATGCCACAAATAAGTTGCACTATCATTATTAACTTTGCATCTTTTGGCTTCAATATTATGAGAATGTGTATCACCATAATCGAGATCCAACAAACCATTTTCATTGGGTGTATGACCATAGATGGTTTTATTCATGTAAACAGAACAACAATTTATTCTCTTAAATGAATAACCGTATTGCAATAAACATGATCAAATCATATTCATGCTCAACGCAAACACCAAATAACACTTATTTAGTTTCAACACTAATCCCGAAAGTATAGGGAGTGTGCGATGATGATCATATCAATCTTGGAACCACTTCCAACACACATCATCACTTCACCCATAACTAGTCTCTGTTCATTCTGCAACTCCCGTTTCGAGTTACTACTCTTAGCAACTGAACCAGTATCAAATACCGAGGGGTTGCTACGAACACTAGTAAAATACACATCAATAATCTGTATATCAAATATACCTTTGTTCACTTTGCCATCCTTCTTATCCGCCAAATACTTGGGGCAGTTCCGCTTCCAGTGACCAGTCCCTTTGTAGTAGAAGCACTTAGTCTCAGACTTAGGACCAGACTTGGGCTTCTTCACTTGAGCAGAAACTTGCTTGCCATTCTTCTTGAAGTTCCCTTTCTTTCTCTTTGCCCTTTTCTTGAAACTAGTGGTCTTGTTAATCATCAACACTTGATGCTCTTTCTTGATTTCTACCTTCATCGATTTCATCATCATGAAAAGCTCGGGAATCGTTTTCATCATCCCTTGCATACTATAGTTCATCACGAAGTTCTACTAACTTGGTGATGGTGACTAGAGAATTCTGTCAATCACTATTTTATCTGGAAGATTAACTCCCACTTGATTCAAGCGATTGTAGTACCCAGACAATCTGAACACATGCTCACTGCTTGAGCTATTCTCCTCCATCTTTTAGCTATAGAACTTGTTGGAGACTTCATATCTCTCAACTCGGGTATTTGCTTGAAATATTAACTTCAACTCCTGGAACATCCATATGATCCATGACGTTCAAAACGTCTTTGAAGTCCCGATTCTAAGCTGTTAAGCATGGTGCACTAAACTATCAAGTAGTCATCATATTGAGCTAGCCAAACGTTCATGACGTCTGCATCTGCTCCTGCAATAGGTCTGTCACCTAGCGGTGCATTAAGGACATAATTCTTCTGTGCGGCAATGAGGATAAACCTCAGATCAGGATCCAATCCGCATCATTGCTACTAACATCTTTCAACTTAGTTTTCTCTAGTAACATATCAAAAATAAAACAGGGGAGCTAAACGCGAGCTATTGATCTACAACATAGATATGCTAATACTACCAGGACTAAGTTCATGATAAATTTAAGTTCAATTAATCATATTACTTAAGAACTCCCACTTAGAAAGACATCCCTCTAATCTTCTAAGTGATCACGTGATGCAAATCAACTAAACCATAACCGATCATCACGTGAAATGGAGTAGTTTTCAATGGTGAACATCACTATGTTGATCATATCTACTATATGATTCACGCTCGACCTTTCAGTCTCAGTGTTCCGAGGCCATATCTGCATATGCTAGGCTCGTCAAGTTTAACCTGAGTATTCTGCGTGTGCAAAACTGGCTTGCACCCGTTGTAGATGGACGTAGAGCTTATCACACCCGATCATCACGTGGTGTCTGGGCACGACGAACTTTGGCAACGGTGCATACTCAGGGAGAACACTTTTATCTTGAAATTTAGTGAGGGATCATCTTATAATGCTACCGTCAATTAAAGCAAGATAAGATGCATAAAAGATAAACATCACATGCAATCAAAATATGTGACATGATATGGCCATCATCATCTTGTGCCTTTGATCTCCATCTCCAAAACATCGTCATGATTTCCATCGTCATCGGCATGACACCATGATCTCCATCATCTTGATTTATATCAATGTGTCATCACATGGTCGTCTCGCCAACTATTGCTATCGCATAGCGATAATTGTAAAGCAATTATTTGGCGCTTGCATCTTATGCAATAAAGAGACAACCATAAGGCTTCTGCCAGTTGCCGATAACTTCAACAAAACATGATCATCTTATACAACAACTTTATCTCATCATGTCTTAACCATATCACATCACAACATGCCCTGCAAAAACAAGTTAGACGTCCTCTACTTTGTTGTTGCAAGTTTTACGTGGCTGCTAAGGGCTTAGCAAGAACCGTTCTTACCTACGCATCAAAACCACAATGATAGTTTGTCAAGTTGGTGCTGTTTTAACCTTCTCAAGGACTGGGCGTAGCCACACTCGGTTCAACTAAAGTTGGAGAAACTGACACCCGCTAGTCACCTGTGTGCATAGCACGGCGGTAAAACCAGTCTCGCATAAGCGTACGCGTAATGTCGGTCCGGGCCGCTTCATCCAACAATACCGCCGAACCAAAGTGTGACATGCTGGTAAGCAATATGACTTATATCGCCCACAACTCACTTGTGTTCCACTCGTGCATATTACATCAACGCATAAAACCTGGCTCGGATGCCACTGTTGGGGAACGTAGCAATTTCAAAAAAAATCCTACGCACATGCAAGATCATGGTGATGCATAGCAACGAGAGGGGAGAGTGTTGTCCACGTACCCTCGTAGACCGAAAGCGGAAGCGTTATAACAACGCGGTTGATGTAGTCGTACGTCTTCACGGCCCGACCGATCAAGCACCGAAACTACGGCACCTCCGAGTTCTAGCACATGTTCAGCTCGATGACGATCCCCGGACTCCGATCCAGCAGAATGTCGGGGAAGAGTTCCGTCAGCACGACGGCGTGGTGACGATCTTGATGTTCTACCGTCGCAGGGCTTCGCCTAAGCACCGCTACAATATTATCGAGGATTATGGTGGGGGGGGACGGCCAAGAGATCAATGATCAATTGTTGTGTCTATGGGGTGCCCCCTGCCCCCCGTATATAAAGGAGCAAGGGAGGGAGGCGGCCGGCCTAGGAGGAGGGCACACCAACAGGGGAGTCCTACTCCCAGCGGGAGTAGGACTTCTCCTTCCCTTGTTGGAGTATGAGAGAAGGAAAGAGGGGGACAGGAACAAGGAAAAGTGGGCTGCACCCCTTGTCCAATTTGGACTAGAGGGGGGCGCGCGCCTCCTTCCTTTTGGCCTCTCTCCTCTATTCCCATATGGCTCAATAAGGCCCATATACTCCCCGGCGAATTCCCATAACTCTCCGGTACTCCGAAAAATACCCGAATCACTCGGAACCTTTCCAATGTCCGAATATAGTCGTCCAATATATCGATCTTTATGTCTCGACCATTTCGAGACTCCTCGTCATGTCCCCGATCTCATCCGGGACTCCGAACTCCTTCAGTACATCAAAACTCATAAACTCATAATATAACTTTCATTGAAACCTTAAGCGTGCGGACCCTACGGGTTCGAGAACAATGTAGACATGACTGAGACACGTCTCCGGTCAATAACCAATAGCGGAACTTGGATGCTCATATTGGCTCCCACATATTCTACGAAGATCTTTATCGGTCATACCACATAACAACATATGTTGTTCCCTTTGTCATCGGTATGTTACTTGCCCGAGATTCGATCGTTGGTTTCTCAATACCTAGTTCAATCTCATTACCGGCAAGTCTCTTTACTCGTTCCGTAATACATCATCCTGCAACTAACTCATTAGTTGCAATACTTGCAAGGCTTAAGTGATGTGCATTACCGAGAGGGCCCTAGAGATACCTCTCCGACAATCGGAGTGACAAATCCTAATCTCGAAATACGCCAACCCAACAAGTAACTTCGGAGACACCTGTACAGCACCTTTATAATCACCCAGTTACGTTGTGACGTTTGGTAGCACACAAAGTGTTCCTCCGGTAAATGGGAGTTGCATAATCTCATAGTCATAGGAACATGTATAAGTCATGAAGAAAGCAATAGCAACAAAGTAAACGATCAAGTGCTATGCCAACGGAATGGGTCAAGTCAGTCACATCATTCTCCTAATGATGTGATCCCGTTAATCAAATGACAACTCATGTCTATGGTTAGGAAACATAACCATCTTTGACCAACGAGCTAGTCAAGTAGAGGCATACTAGTGACACTCTGTTTGTCTATGTATTCATACATGTATTATGTTTCCGGTTAATACAATTCTAGCATGAATAATAAACATTTATCATGATATAAGGAAATAAATAATAACTTTATTATTGCCTCTAGGGCATATTTCCTTCATCCCTGACCTCTCTATTTCTCTCTCTCTCTCTCTCTCGCCAGGTACAGGAGCAAGAGAAGCTCGCCCTGGTTGGCATGGCGCCATGGCCACCGTCCCGTGTAGTCGAGCCTCGCCAAGTCTCCCCTCGCACCGGATCCACCCATCCCCGATGTCTGCGCCTCCTTCCAGCTTGGATCCGGCAAGTTCTGAGCCAAGTCGCCGTGTTCCCTGCCTGCTGCCTCCTCTCCGTCCTACTCGTCCCGCCTCCTGCTGACCTCCCCGTCACTTGCCAGAGTCCCCAGTGCCTCCGCAAGCCGCTCTGTCGTGCCGTCTCCGGCCCCTGCTCGCTGGAGCCGTGCCTTCCCCCATGCCTGCGAGCCCGCGCCGGCCATCTACCTCGCTGGCAACAACGAACCAGGGTGGCCATGGCCCCTGCTTCGAACGAACGGGCACAGCCACGCTAGTTGTGCGTTGACCACGCCCCAGCCCAGATCCGCCGGCCCAAGAGGCCCATGGGTGAGCAGCACCCCCTCCAGCCCTTGGTGCCTATTGGGCCAGTTCAATTTCCGGCCCGTTATGTTTTTTTTCAGTTCAAGAGGATTTTCCTAATATTTCAGAGAGTGCAGATTTGTAGAAAACCCCTTGAACTTCATGCATATTTAAACTCACAAACTAAGCATCACATGTAAAAACTTAATATATGAAACTTGCTTAGAATTTTGTGTAGATTAATCATATGCCATTTTCAATCATGTTTAAAATGTCTAAAATGTTGTTTGGTTAAATTTGCTCATATGTCATGCTAAAATGCTATATTTCATAACTAAATAACCGTAGCTCCAAACTTAATAAACTTTATATGTAAATGGGGTGGGAAAATGCATAGATTATCATGGTGACCTTACTTTGCATGTTTAACAACTCTAAAATTGTGTATAGGGCAGAACAGTACCAACTTTGAAATAAGCACATGAGGATTTTCCGGACTTGTTGCTTGTTGTTCCGGCCTCATTTAAACTTGCCTAGACAGGTAGTTTTACTTTGCTTCACCTCTTGCCATGTTAATCAACATTTAATATTGTTGAGTACATAAACGAGATCGAACTAAATAAGTCATGTGGTGTTCCGTCAATATGCAACTCGTTGCATATTGAGCTCTACTTAATTTGTAGGATTGTTTGTGCACTTTGCCATGTCATGCATATTTAAACCGGACATGCATCATACTCAATTATGCATCATGCCATGTTCATGTGTGGGTGTTTACTATGTTGTGTGCTTCTTTCCGGTGTTGCTTCTTCGGGTTGGTTCCGATAACGTCGCGTTTGTGAGGATTCGTTCGACTTTGTCTGCTTGTCTTCTTCATGGACTCGTTCTTCTTCCTTGCGGGATTTTAGGCAAGATGACCATACCCTCGAAATCACTTCTATCTTTGCTTGCTAGTTGCTCGCTCTATTGCTATGCCTATGCTACGATACCTACCACTTGCTTATCATGCCTCCCATATTACCATGTCAAGCCTCTAACCCACCTTGTCCTAGCAAATCGTTGTTTGGCTATGTTACTGCTTTGCTCAGCCCCTCTTATAGTGTTGCAAGTTGTAGGTGAAGATTGGAGTTTGTTCCTTGTTGGGACATGGATATTTTGTTGGGATATCACAATATATCTTATTTAATTAATGCATCTATATACTTGGTAAAGGGTGGAAGGCTCAGCCTTATGCCTGGTGTTTTGTTCCACTCTTGCCGCCCTAGTTTCCGTCATACCGGTGTTATGTTCCTTGATTTTGCGTTCCTTACACGGTTGGGTTATAATGGGAACCCCTTGACAGTTCGCCTTGAATAAAACTCCTCCAGCAATGCCCAACATTGGTTTTACCATTCGCCACCTAGACTTTTATTCCCTTGGGTTCCGCGGACTCAAGGGTCATCTTTAGTAAACCCCCCGGGCCAGTGCTCCTCTGAGTGTTGGTCCAAACTAGAGCCCCTTGCAGCGCCACCTCGGGGAAACTCGAGGGCTGGTTTTAGTTGTACGGATTGCTTATCCGGTGTGCCCTAAGAACGAGATATGTGCAGCTCCTATCGGGATTTGTCGGCACATTCGGGTGGTGTTGCTGGACTTGTTTTACCATTGTCGAGATGTCTTGTAACCGGGATGCCGAGTCTGGTCGGATTGTCTTGGGAGAAGGAATATCCTTTGTTGACCGTGAGAGCTTGTGATGGGCTATGTTGGGACACCCCTGCAGGGATATGATCTTTCGAAAGTCGTGCCCGTGGTTATGGGCTGATGGGAATTTGTTAATGTCTGGTTGTAGAAAACCTGAAACTTATCTTAATTAAAATGCATGAACCGCGTGTGTAACCGTGATGGTCTCTTTTCGGTGGAGTTCGGGAAGTGAACACGGTGTTGGAGTTATGCTTGGTGTAGGTCGTTCTAGGATCACTTCTTGATCATAGTTTCTCGACCGTGCGTTGCCTTCTCTTCTCGCTCTCTTTTGCGTATGTTAGCCACCATATATGCTAGTGCTTGCTGCAGCTCCACCTCACATACCTTTTCCCTACCCATAAGCTTAAATAGTCTTGATCGCGAGGGTGTGAGATTGTTGAGTCCCCATGGCTCATAGATTACATCCAAAACCAGCTTGCAGGTGCCGATGATACCGTGCAGGTGACGCAACTGAGCTCAAGGAGGAGCTCGATGAAGACCTTGTTCGTTGTGTTGTTTCATTTCCAGTTGATCAGTAGTGGAGCCCAATTGGGGCGATCGGGGATCTGTAGCATTAGGGGTAGTCTTCTTTTATTTTGGTTCCATAGTCGGACCATGATTGTATCTGGATGTTGTAATGCTTTATTCATGTATTGTGTGAAGTGGCGATTGTAAGCCAACTATGTATCTCTTTCCTTATTCAGTACATGGGTTGTGTAATGATTACCCCTCTTGCAACATTGCTTACAATGCGGTTATGCCTCTAGGTCGTGCTTCAACACGTGGGAGATATAGCCGCATCGTGGGCGTTACAATCACATCATTCTTTAATGATGTGGTCCCGTTCATCAAATGACAACTCATGTCTATGGCTAGGAAACTTAACCATCTTTGATTAACGAGCTAGTCAAGTAGAGGCATACTACTGACACTTTGTTTCTCTATGTATTCACACATGTACTAAGTTTCCAGTTAATACAATTCTAGCATGAATAATAAACATTTATCATGATATAAGGAAATATAAATAACAACTTTGTTATTGCCTCTAGGTCATATTTCCTTTAGTCTCTCACTTGCACCAGAGCCAATAATCTAGATTGCATTGTAATGATTCTAACACCCATGGAGTCTTGGTGATGATCATGTTTTGCTTGTGAGACAGGCTTAGTCAACGGGTCTGCAACATTCAGATTCGTATGTATCTTGCAAATCTCTATGTATCCCTCCTTGACTTGATCGCGGATGGAATTGAAGCGTCTCTTGATGTGCTTGATTCTCTTGTGAAATATGGATTCCTTTGCCAAGGCAATTGCACTAGTAT
Source organism: Triticum aestivum (assembly GCF_018294505.1). Lineage (NCBI taxonomy): Eukaryota > Viridiplantae > Streptophyta > Magnoliopsida > Poales > Poaceae > Triticum > Triticum aestivum. Next base: position 343,844,536 of record NC_057800.1, on the reverse strand, counting down.
TGTCAGAAAAGATTTTCATTGGACCCGATGCACTAGGTATGACACCTAGATCGGATATGAACTCCTTCATCCAGACTCCTTCATATTCTGCTTCACACGTAGATCCCGCCACGACGCTTTTCTTAGAACTGCACCAACTGACAGCTCCACCATGCAATAAAAATACGTGTCCGGTTTGTGACTTAGAGTCATCCGGATCAGTGTCAAAGCTTGCATTGACACAACTGTTTACGACAAGCTCTTTGTCACCTCCATAAACGAGAAACATATCCTTAGTCCTTTTCAGGTATTTCAGGATGTTCTTGACCGCTGTCTAGTGATCCACTCCTAGATTACTTTGGTACCTCCCCGCTAAACTAATAGCAAGGCACACATCAGGTCTGGTACACAGCATTGCATACATGATAGAACCTATGGCTGAAGCATAGGGAATGACTTCCATTTTCTCTCTATCGTCTGCAGTGGTCAGGCGTTGAGTCTGACTCAAGTTCACACCTTGTTACATAGGCAAGAACCCTTTCTTTGCTTGATCCATTTTGAACTTTCTTCAAAACTTTATCAAGGTATGTGCTTCGTGAAATTCCAATTAAGAGTGATAGAGGCGAGGGTGTCCCGATCTTTCGATGAGATGATAACTATCGTTTTCTGTGGGAGTCGACTTTGATGATCTAACTACGAACGTGCGAAGATGTCGCGCCTTAGCAATCGCTAAACCAATCCCCTGAGGTTACCGATGATGCTGGACGCACGATCAGCCTGACCACGAAGGTCTATTCCTGCACGCAATCGAAGAACAAGCAAGAATATGATAATGCAATCTGAATATTGCGAATATAGATGTAGTATTGATAAAGGTGGGGATCCGGAAGCGGTCTTGGCCTGGTCGTTGGACATAAACGAAGTACGCGAAGTTGCAGCTATGGCGAACTTTTAATCTAAACAAAACCCAAAGTATAAACGATGCCCTAAGGGATGTATATATGGAGAAGAGAGGGGGGAATTTCGTGGCCCTTGGAGGAGGGGTCCGAAACCAACTCTAACTCTTGTTTCCCCACACATACGGACTCTAAAAACTGCCTATAATCAAGTATTTCGAAATTACATGGGCATGGCCCAAAAATAAGGTGACGCGGCACCTAGAATAGCCTCTGGACGAAATTTATGAAGTGGCATCTTGTATATTTCGTCCAAGGCTTCATGAACTCATTATGGTGGCTTCAAAGTCCTGGAATCATCACTTGTAACTTCGTTCTTGCTCCCCTTGCGCGTGCCATCATCTCCATGCTTGAACTTGCTCCAAGGTTCATCTTTCTTGTCCCAGCTAGGCCCTTCATTTGTAAGCAAAACAAATGTATCCAAATTAGGCAACATCACATTCTCATGAACATTAGAATCGTTACCAAGAAACGAAAGTACCTGATAATTCAATTGGCGTGTGCGAGCTCTAGTAATTGGTCCAGTATGTATAGCAGCAGGGGTTGTGGGTGTAACAATGGTATTGATGTGCTCATCATCCTCCCCTTCTTGAAATGAAGTCGTCCTCGATGAAAGCTCATCTTCCTCACCCAAATAAGGCTTCAAATCTGCAATGTTACAAGTGAGACTAACCCCAAAATCTGCAGGCAGCTCAAGTTTATATGCATTATCATTTATTTTCTCTAACACCTTAAAAGGACCATCAGCACATGGCATTAGCTTTGATTTGTGCAAATTAGGAAATATATCCTTACGCAAATGTAACCAAACAAGATCTCCAGGTGCAAACACAACATGTTTTCTACCCTTATCTCCAGCAAGTTCATATTTAGCATTCATACGCTCAATGTTGTCCTTAGTTAACTCATTCATTTTTAAAATCAATTCAGCACGTTCTTTAGCATCAAAATTAACCTTCTCCGAAGATGGAAGAGGCAACAAATCAATAGGTGCACGAGGTAGGAAACCATAAACAATTTCAAAAGGGCACATCTTAGTAGTAGAATGCAATGAACGATTATAAGAAAATTCAATATGAGGCAAGCATACTTCCCACATTTTCTTATTATTATTCAAAACATCCCTAAGCATAGTAGACAATGTTCTATTGACTACTTCAGTTTGTCCATCAGTTTAGGGGTGGCAAGTAGTACTAAAAAGCAGTTTAGTCCCCAACTTAGCCCATAAACATCTCCAAAAGTGGCTAAGAAATTTAGTGTCATGATCTGAAACAATAGTATTTGGCACACCATGCAAGCGAATAATTTCACGAAAGAACAAATCAGCAACATTAATAGCATCATCGCTTTTATGACATGGTATAAAGTGTGCCATTTTCGAGAACCTATCCACGACAACAAATATGTTATCCCTCCCCTTCTTTGTTCGAGGTAAACCTAAAACAAAGTCCATAGATATATCCTTCCAAAGAACACTAGGTACAGGCAAAGGCATATATAAACCATGAGGATTGAGTCATGACTTAGCTTTTTGACATGTAGTGCAGCAAGCAACAAAACGCTCAACATCCCGTCTCATCTTTGGCCAAAAGAAATGTGTAGCAAGTACGGCCTCCGTCTTCTTCACGCCAAAGTGTCCCATTAGTCCTCCTCCATGCGCCTCCTGCAACAACAAAAGACGAACGGAGCTAGCTAGAATGCATAGCACGTTAGCACGAAACACAAATCCATCATTAACGACGAACTTGTTCCACGTTCTTCCTTATTTACAATTATGCATTAAGTCTTTAAAATCAGCATCATGCACCTATTGATCTTTGATGGTCTCCAAACCAAATGTTTTGAAGTCAAGTTGTGAAAGCATAGTATAGCGACGAGCAATGCATCAGCAATAACATTTTCTTTACCCTTCTTGTGCTTAATAACATAAGGGAAAGTCTCAATGAATTCAACCCATTTAGCATGTCTACGATTCAGTTTAGCTTGACTTTTAATATGTTTCAAAGATTCATGATCAGAATGTATAACAAATTCTTTGGGCCATAAATAATGTTGCCATGTCTCTAAAGTTTGAACAAGAGCATATAATTCTTTATCATAAGTAGAATAATTCAGACTAGGCCCACTCAATTTTTCAGAAAAGTATGCAACAGGTTTGCCATCTTGTAATAGCACACCTCCTAATCCAATTCCACTAGCATCACATTCAAGCTCAAAAGTCTTATTAAAATCAGGAAGTTGGAGTAAAGGAGCATGTGTCAACTTATCTTTCAATACCGTGAAGGCTTCTTCCTCTGTGGTACTCCAAACAAAAGGCACATCCTTCTTTGTAAGCTCATTGAGAGATGCAGCAATGGTGCTGAAATCTCTCACAAAACGCCTATAGAATCTAGCGAGGCCAAGAAAACTTCTCACTTGTGTGACCGTTTTGGGCTGCGGCCAACTCTCAATAGCTTCAATCTTGGCTTTATCAACTTCAATTCCCTATGGAGTAACAACATAGCCAAGAAAAGATACTCGGTCGGTGCAGAAGGTGCACTTCCCAAGGTTATCAAACAAACGTGCATCACGTAGAGCAATAAAAACAGCACATAAATGTTCCAAATGTTCCTCCAAAGATTTGCTATAAATCAGTATATCATCAAAATAGACTACCACAAATCGTCCAATGAAAGCACGTAAAACTTCGTTCATTAGTCTCATGAAAGTACTATGTGCATTAGTTAGCCCAAAAGGCATCACTAACCACTCATATACACCAAACTTAGTTTTAAATGTTGTTTTCCATCCATCTCCCAATTTCATACGAATTTGATGGTATCCACTACGCAAATCAACTTTGGAGAAAATTGTTGAGCCACTCAATTCATCGAGCATATCATCTAGCCTAGGAATAGGATGACGATAACGAATAGTAATATTATTAATGCCTCTACAATCAACACACATACGCGACGTACCATCCTTTTTAGGCACTAGTATAATAGGAACAGCACAAGGACTAAGAGATTCGCGTATGTAACCTTTGTCGAGCAACTCCTATACTTGACACATAATCTCCTTCGTCTCCTCTGGATTGGTACGGTATGGTGCACGGTTGGGTAGCGATGCACCGGGAATTAAGTCAATTTGATGCTCAATCCGTCGAATAGGTGGTAATCCCGGTGGCGCATCTTGTGGGAAGACGTTAGCGAACTCCTGCAAAATGTTAGTGACAGCAGGGGGCAAAGAGGAAGGCACGTCCTCAAATGAAAATAATGCCTCTTTGCACACAAAAGCATAGCAAACATGTTTGCTGAAATCTAGCTCATCAATATCAGATTTTGTGGCAAGTAAACATGCACTTTTCAATTTAATTTCAGAAGCAACACTAGATGGTTTATTATTAGGTTTCATTTGTTGCTCAAATTCTTTTGCCACAATCTGATTTTCACTCTTATTTTTCTCCTGTTTTTCTTTATTAGCTCTATTAATATCATCTTTCAAAATGGATTCAGGAGTCATAGGAAGCAAAGTAATATGGCTATCCTTATGAACAAGAGTATACTGATTATTTCTACCATGGTGTATAGAATTTTTATCAAATTGCGATGGTCTACCAAGTAATAAGGAACATGCTTGCATAGGTACCACATCACAATCAACATAATCAGCATATGTAGAGATACTAAAATGCACACGAACAATACGTGTTACCTTAACCTTGCCATTGTTGTTGAAGCATTGGATGTAGTAAGGATGTGGATGTGGTCTTGTGGTGAGAGATAGCTTCTCCACCATCTCCATGCTAGCCAAGTTATTGCAGCTCCCTCCATCTATGATGACGCGAACAGAACGTTCCTTCACAACTCCCTTTGTATGGAACAAATTATGCCTCTAATTTTGCTCAGCTTGTGTAACCTACACACTCAAAACATGTTGAGAAACTAAACATTCATACCTGTCAGCATCTTCAGCAGCCATGTATTGCGTCTCATGATCAGAATCATCTCCACCGTGTTCTTCACGTGTAATAAGAGCCTAAGTCTCATCATCATAGTCACTAGCGGACTCATACCCACCATCCTCAGTATCAATCATCACACGCTGAGATTTGCATTCACTCGCAAAATGTCCTCTTCACTTACAATGACGACAAATAATATCACTTGTGTGCCCTGTTGATGCCATGGAAGAAGAAGAAGAGCTCTGCGCAGGCCCGGCAGGTGTGCTCTTGGCAGATAGTGGTGGTTGTGCCTTCTTTCTTGTATCATAGCTGGAGGTGGCACCTGATGGAGGTGCTGGTGTAGTGGAAGTAGAGGATGCACGTGGTGTCCATGATGAAGATCGACCTGCAGAAAAGTTAGTTCGCACCAATGCCTGTCGATCCTGCACTTCACGTTCAGCTTTACAAGCAAGATGGAATAAACGAGTGATATTAGTATACTCCTTATACTCTAGAATGGTCTGAATCTCTCTATTTAGCCCACCCATAAAACGTGCAAGCATAGCTTCATTCTCCTCAACAATACCACATCTAATCATGCCAGTTTGTAATTCTTGATAATATTCTTCTACAAAAAAATTCCTTCTCTTAAACGCTGCAATTTTTAAGTAATTCATGTTGATAATATGGTGGAACCCAACGAGTATGCATAGCAGTTTTCAAAGCAGCCCAAGTAGCTGGAATAGGATATAATCTACAATGTTCAGACCACCAAACACATGCGAAGCTAGTGAAAGCACAAACAGCAGCAGGAACACGTCTCTCCTCAGGATATTGTAAACATGTAAAACGTTGTTTAGTTTCTAACTCCCAAGTAAGATATATATCAGGAACATATCTACCCTCAAATGGTGGAATATTCAATTTCAGTTTAGGAAGATGGTCATGATCTCATACCTCATGTGGTCGTGCAGCCCTACCATTGCGATGATATACCTGAGGACGACCTGGTGGTGCTGGTGCTGGTGGTTGCACGTAGCTCTGATACCACTTGATAGAGGCGTAGGCGTCCCGATGTTTCGATGAGATAGGTATCATTTTCTGTGGGAGTCGACATTGATGATCCGACTACGAACATGCGAAGACGTCGTGCCTTAGCAACCGCTAAACCAACTTCGAGGGTTATTGACCACGCCGGAGCACGATCAACCTGACCACGAGGGTCTATTTCCTGCGAGCAAGCAAAGAACAAGCAAGAAACTCATATTGCAATCTGAATATTGCGAATATAGATGTAGTATTGATAAAGGTGGGGATCCGGAAGCGGTCTTGGTCCGGTCATTGGACACAAACGAAGTACACGAAGTTGCGTTGGCTAACTTTTAACTAAACAAATCCCAAGGAAAAAGCTACTAGATGGATCTACTTATATAGGAGCAAGGGGTGGCAGCCAAGGAGGTGGGAGGACGTCCCAAGGCAGCCTAAAACTAACCCTAGGTCGTACAAGGCTCATGGGCCCAAGTGGAGGTGATGCAACACCTTTGGACTTGTTGTTTGACTCGGATTCTGCTGCATCGGCAGATTGTTTCGTCGATATCTCAACGCTTCGGATGAATTTGAAGATGAATCCAATTGGGTTGGAAAGAGCACGAAATCTACTTTCCAATAAAAAAATCACCCAATTTGGAGTCCGTATGAAAAAGTTGTTGGCGTTTTGAGTCAGGTATGTCTGTGCAGTCCGAATATGAATCCAGAACGTGAGAGACTTGGACTATATCATCTCTTGGCTCAAAAGTGACGTGAGAGAACTTTTGAACAGAACCTAAACTTCTCCTTTTCCCTTATCTTCATTTGGCGATTGTACAAATGTCCCATACACCTGCAATTAGACAAAACACAAAAGTGTATGAAGTATTTTTGTTCTGGATAACATAAATAGATTATTGAATAGTTTGCACTAGAAATCACCTCACAAATATGCATGTATGCAATATTTTTGGTCGTATCCAAGGTAGTTATGTCCTCATCAAAGCGTCTTGATCTATCTATATGTTGGAAATATGCCCTAGAGGCAATAATAAATTGATTATTATTATATTTCCTTGTTCATGATAATCGTTTATTATCCATGCTAGAATTGTATTGATAGGAAACACAGATACATGTGTGGATACATAGACAACACCATGTCCCTAGTAAGCCTCTAGTTGACTAGCTCGTTGATCAATAGATGGTTACGGTTTCCTGACCATGGACATTGGATGTCGTTGATAACGGGATCACATCATTAGGAGAATGATGTGATGGACAAGACCCAATCCTAAGCATAGCACTAGATCGTGTAGTTCGTATGCTAAAGCTTTTCTAGTGTCAAGTATCATTTCCTTAGACCATGAGATTGTGCAACTCCCGGATACCGTAGGAGTGCTTTGGGTGTGCTAAACGTCACAACGTAACTGGGTGACTATAAAGGTGCACTACGGGTATCTCCGAAAGTGTCTGTTGAGTTGGCACAAATCGAGACTGGGATTTGTCACTCCGTGTGACGGAGAGGTATCTCTGGGCCCACTCGGTAGGACATCATCATAATGTGCACAATGTGATCAAGGAGTTGATCAAGGGATGATGTGTTATGGAACGAGTAAAGAGACTTGCCGGTAACGAGATTGAACAAGGTATCGGGATGCCGACGATCGAATCTCGGGCAAGTATCGTACCGATGGACAAAGGGAATTGTATACGGGATTGATTAAGTCCTTGACATCGTGGTTCATCCGATGAGATCATCGTGGAGCATGTGGGAGCCAACATGGGTATCCAGATCCCACTGTTGGTTATTGACCGGAGAACGTCTCGGTCATGTCTGCATGGTTCCCGAACCCGTAGGGTCTACACACTTAAGGTTCGATGATGCTAGGGTTATAAAGGAAGTTTGTATGTGGTTACCGAATGTTGTTCGGAGTCCCGGATGAGATCCCGGACGTCACGAGGAGTTCCGGAATGGTTCGGAGGTAAAGATTTATATATGGGAAGTCCTGTTTTGGTCACCGGACAAGTTTCGGGGTCACCGGTATTGTACCGGGACCACCGGAAGGGTCCCGGGGGTCCACCGGGTGGGGCCACCTGCCCCGGGGGGCCACATGGGCTGTAGGGGGTGCGCCTTGGCCTATATGGGCCAAGGGCACCAGCCCCAAGAGGCCCATGCGCCAAGAGATGAGGGATAGGAAGAGTCCTAAAAGGGGAAGGCACCTCCGAGGTGCCTTGGGGAGGAGGGACTCCTCCTAGCCGCACCCTTCCTTGGAGGAAGGGCCAAGGCTGTGCCTTCCCCCCTCTCCCTTGCCCCTATATATATGTAGAGGGTGGGAGGGCAGCCATACCAATGTTCTGGTGCAGCCCTCCCCTTCTCCTAAGTACTTCTCTTCTCCCGTGGTGCTTGGCGAAGCCCTGCAGGATTGCCACGCTCCTCCACCACCAGCACGCCGTTGTGCTGCTGCTGGATGGAGTCTTCCTCAACCTCTCCCTCTCTCCTTGCTGGATCAAGGCGTGGGAGACATCGTCGGGCTGTACGTGTGTTGAACGCGGAGGTGTCGTCCGTTCGGCACTAGGATCTCCGGTGATTTGGATCACGACGAGTACGACTCCATCAACCCCGTTCTCTTGAACGCTTCCGCTTAGCGATCTACAAGGGTATGTAGATGCACTCTCCTTCCCCTCGTTGCTGGTCTCTCCATAGATAGATCTTGGTGACACGTAGGAAAATTTTGAATTTCTGCTACGTTACCCAATAGTGGCATCATGAGCTAGGTCTATGCGTAGTTTCTATGCACGAGTAGAACACAAAGTAGTTGTGGGCATTGATTTTGTTCAATATGCTTGCCGTTACTAGTCTTATCTTGATTCGGCGGCATCGTGGGATGAAGCGGCCCGGACCAACCTTACACGTATGCTTACGTGAGACCGGTTCCACCGACTGACATGCACTAGTTGCATTAGGTGGCTGGCGGGTGTCTGTCTCTCCCACTTTAGTCGGATCGGATTCGATGAAAAGGGTCCTTATGAAGGGTAAATAGAAATTGGCATATCACGTTGCGGTTTTTGCGTAGGTAAGAAACGTTCTTGCTAGAAACCCATAGCAGCCACGTAAAACATGCAAACAACAATTAGAGGACGTCTAACTTGTTTTTGCAGGGTATGCTATGTGATGTGATATGGCCAAAAGGATGTGATGAATGATATATGTGATGTATGAGATTGATCATGTTCTTGTAATAGGAATCACGACTTGCATGTCGATGAGTATGACAACCGGCAGGAGCCATAGGAGTTGTCTTAATTTATTTATGACCTGCGTGTCAACATAAACGTCATGTAGTTACTTTACTTTATTGCTAACCGTTAGCTGTAGTAGTAGAAGTAATAGATGACGTGACAACTTCATGGAGACACGATGATGGAGATCATGGTGTCATACCGGTGACAAGATGATCATGGAGCCCCAAGATGGAGATCAAAGGAGCTATATGATATTGGCCATATCATGTCACTATTATTTGATTGCATGTGATGTTTATCATGTTTATGCATCTTGTTTACTTAGAACGACGGTAGTAAATAAGATGATCCCTCATTAAAAATTTCAAGAAAGTGTTCCCCCTAACTGTGCACCGTTGCGACAGTTCATTGTTTCAAAGCACCACGTGATGATCGGGTGTTTGATTCAGACGTTCACATACAACGGGTGTAAGACAGATTTACACATGCAAACACTTAGGTTGACTTGACGAGCCTAGCATGTGTACAGACATGGCCTCGAAACACAGAAGACCGAAAGGTCGAGCATGAGTCGTATGGTAGATACAATCAACATGAAGATGTTCACCGACGTTGACTAGTCCGTCTCACGTGATGATCGGACACGGCCTAGTTGACTCGGATCATGTAATCACTTAGATGACTAGAGGGATGTCTATCTGAGTGGGAGTTCATAAGATGAACTTAATTATCCTGAACATAGTCAAAAGGTCTTCGCAAATTATGTCGTAGCTCGCCCTTCAGTTCTACTGCTTAGATATGTTCCTAGAGAAAATTTAGTTGAAAGTTGATAGTAGCAATTATGCGGACTAGGTCCGTAAACTGAGGATTGTCCTCATTTGCTTCATAGAAGGCTTATGTCCTTAATGCACCGCTCAGTGTGCTGAACCTCGAACGTCGTCTGTGGATGTTGCAAACATCTGACATACACATTTTGATAACTACGTGATAGTTCAGTTAAACGGCTTAGAGTTGAGGCACCGAAGGCGTTTTTGAAACGTCACGAAACATATGAGATGTTTCGAGGGCTGAAATTGGGATTTCAGGCTCGTGCCCACGTCAAGAGGTATGAGACCTCCGACAGTTTTCTTAGCCTGCAAACTAAGGAGAAAAGCTCAATGGTTGAGCTTGTGCTCAGATTGTCTGAGTACAACAATCGCTTGAATCGAGTGGGAGTTGATCTTCCAGATGAAATAGTGATGGTTCTCCGAAGTCATTACCACCAAGCTGCTAGAGCTTCGTGATGAACTATGATATATGAGGGACATATATGATGATCCTTAAGATATTCGCGATGTTTGACACCGCGAAAGTAGAAACCAAGAAGGAGCATCAATTGTTGATGGTTGGTGAAACCACTAGTTTCAAGAAGGGCAAGGGAACAAAGGGATACTTCATGAAACGGCAATTCAGCTGCTGCTCTAGTGAAGAAACCCAAGGTTGAACCCAAACCCGAGACTGAGTGCTTCTGTAATAAGGGGAACAGCCACTGGAGCAGAATTACCCTAGATACTTGGTAAATGAGAAGGCTGGCAAGGTCGATAGAAGTATATTGGATATACATTATGTTAATGTGTACGTTACTAGTACTCCTAGTAGCACCAGGGTATTAGATACCGGTTCGGTTGCTAAGTGTTAGTAACTCGAAATAAAAGCTACGGAATAAATGGAGACTAGCTAAAGGTGAGCTGACGATATGTGTTGGAAGTATTTCCAAGGTTGATCAAATATCGTACGCTCCCTCTACCATCGAGATTGGTGTTTGTGTTGAGCATAGACATGATTGGATTATGTCTATCGCAATACGGTTATTCATTTAAGGAGAATAATGGTTACTCTGTTTATTTGAATAATACCTTCAATGGTCTTACACCTAAAATGAATGGTTTATTGAATCTCGATCGTAGTGATACACATGTTCATGCCAAAAGATAGTAATGATAGTACCACCTACTTGTGGCACTGCCACGTAAGTCATATCGGTATAAAATGCATGAAGAAGCTCCATGTTGATGGATCTTTGGGCTCACTCGTTTTTGAAAAGTTTGAGACATGCGAACCATGTCTATTGGTGTATATGCATGAAGAAACTCCATGCAAATGGACCGTTTGGACTCACTTGATTTTGAATCACTTGAGACATGCAAATCATACCACATGGGCAAGATGACTGAAAGCCTCATTTTCAGTAAAATGGAACTAGAAAGCAACTTGTTGGAAGTAATACATTTTGATGTGTGCAGTCCAATGAGTGCTGAGGCATGTAGTGGATATCGTTATGTTCTTACTTCACAGATGATTTGAGTAGATGTTGAGTATATTTACTTGATGAATCACGAGTCTAAATTATTGAAAGGTTCAAGTAATTTCAGGGTGAAGTTGAAAGATCGTCGTGACAAGAGGATAAAAGATCTATGATATGATCATAGAGATGAATATCTGAATTACGAGTTTGGCACAGAATTAAGACATTGTGGAAATTGTTTCACAACTGATACAGCCTGGAACACCATAGTGTGATGGTGTGTCCGAACATCATAACTGCACCCTATTGGATATGATGCATACCATGATGTCTCTTATCGAATTACCACGATAGTTTATGGGTTAGGCATTAGAGACAACCACATTCACTTTAAAAGGGGCACCACGTAGTTCCGTTCAGACGACACCGAATGAACTATGGTTTAGAGAAACCTAAGCTGTCGTTTCTTAAAAGTTTGGGGCTGCGACGCTTATGTGAAAAGTTTCAGGCTGATAAGCTCGAACCCAAAGCGGATGAATGCATCTTCATAGGACACCCAAAAACAGTTGGGTATACCTCCTGTCTCAGATCCGAAAGCAATAAGGGATTGTTTCTAGAATCGGGTCCTTTCTCGAGGAAAAGTTTCTCTCGAAAGAATTGAGTGGGAGGATGGTGGAGACTTGATGAGGTTTTTTAAACCGTCTCTTAAACTAGTGTGTGGCAGGGCACAGGAAGTTGTTCCTGTGGCACCTACACCAATTGAAGTGCAAGCTTATGATAGTGATCATGAAACTTCAGATCAAGTCACTACCAAACCTCGTGGGATGACAAGGATGCGTACTACTTCAGAGTGGTACGTAATCCTATCTTGGAAGTTATGTTGCTAGACAACAATAAACCTACGAGCTATGGAGAAGCGATGGTGGGCCCGGATTCCGATAAATGGCTCGAGGCCATAAAATCCGAGGTAGGATCCATGTATGAAAACAAAGTGTAGACTTTGGAAGAACTACTTGATGGTCGTAAGGCTGTTGAGTACAGATGGATTTTAAAAGGAAGACGGACAATGATGGTAAGTATCACCATTAAGAAAGCTCGACTTGTCGTTAAGATGTTTTCTGACAAGTTCAAGGAGTTGACTACAATGAGACTTTCTCACTCGTAGCGATGCTAAGAGTCTATTGGAATTATATTAGCAGTCACTGCATTATTTATGAAATCTTGCAGATAGGATGTCAAAACATTGTTTCCTCGACGATTTTCTTGAGGAAAGGTTGTATGTGATACAACCGGAAGGTTTTGTCAATCCTGAAAGATGCTAATAAGTATGCAAAGCTCCAGCAATCCTTCTAAGGACTGGAGTAAGCATCTCGGAGTTGGAATGTATGCTTTGATGAGATGATCAAAGATTTTGGTGTATACAAAGTTTATGAGAAACTTGTATTTCCAAAGAAGTGAGTGGGAGCACTATAGAATTTCTGATGAATATATGTTGTTGACATATTGTTGATCAGAAATGACGTAGAATTTCTGGAAAGCATATAGGGTTATTTGGAAAGTGTTTTTTCAATGGAAAGCCTGGATTAAGCTATTTGAACATTGAGCATCAAGATCTATAAGGATAGATCAAAAAAACTTAATGGTACTTTCAAATGAGCACATACCTTGACATGATCTTGAAGGTGTTCAAGATGGATCAGTCAAAGAAGGAGTTCTTGCCTGAGTTGTAAGGTATGAAGTTAAGACTTAAAGCTCGACCGCGGCAGAATAAAGAGAAAGGACGAAGGTTGTCCCTATGCTTAAGACGTAGGCTCTATAGTATGATATGCTGTGTACCGCACCTGAAATGTGCCTTGCCATGAGTCAGTCAAAGGGTACAATAGTGATCCAAGAATGGATCACAGGACAGCGGTCAAAGTTATCCTTAGTAACTAGTGGACTAAGGAATTTTCTCGATTATGGAGGTGGTAAAAGAGTTCGTCGTAAAGGGTTACATCGATGCAAGCTTAACACCTATCCGGATAACTCTGAGTAGAGATACCGGATACATATAATGGAGCAACAATTTAGAATAGCTCCAAGTAGAACAGTTATTTGGAATAGCTCCAAATATAACGTGGTAGCTACATCTAGGAGATGACATAGAGATTTGTAAAGCACACATGGATCTGAAAGGTTCAGACCCGTTGACTAAAACCTCTCTCACAAGCAACATGATCAAACCCAGAACTCATTGAGTGCTAATCACATAGTGATGTGAACTATATTATTGACTCTAGTAAACTCTTTGGATATTGGTTACATGGCGATGTGACCTATGAGTGTTAATCACATGGCGATGTGAACTAGATTATTGACTCTAGTGCAAGTGGGAGACTATTGGAAATATGCCCTAGAGGCAATAATAAATTGATTATTATTATATTTCCTTGTTCATGATAATCGTTTATTATCCATGCTAGAACTGTATTGATAGGAAACACAGATACATGTGTGGATACATAGACAACACCATGTCCCTAGTAAGCCTCTAGTTGACTAGCTCGTTGATCAATAGATGGTTACGGTTTCCTGACCATGGACATTGGATGTCGTTGATAATGGGATCACATCATTAGGAGAATGATGTGATGGACAAGACCCAATCCTAAGCATAGCACTAGATCGTGTAGTTCGTATGCTAAAGCTTTTCTAATGTCAAGTATCATTTCCTTAGACCATGAGATTGTGCAACTCCCGGATACCGTAGGAGTGCTTTGGGTGTGCCAAACGTCACAACGTAACTGGGTGACTATAAAGGTGCACTATGGGTATCTCCGAAAGTGTCTGTTGAGTTGGCACGAATCGAGACTGGGATTTGTCACTCCGTGTGACGGAGAGGTATCTCTGGGCCCACTCGGTAGGACATCATCATAATGTGCACAATGTGATCAAGGAGTTGATCAAGGGATGATGTGTTACGGAACGAGTAAAGAGACTTGCCGGTAATGAGATTGAACAAGGTATCGGGATACCGATGATCGAATCTCGGGCAAGTATCGTACCGATGGACAAAGGGAATTGTATACGGGATTGATTAAGTCCTTGACATCGTGGTTCATCCGATGAGATCATCGTGGAGCATGTGGGAGCCAACATGGGTATCCAGATCCCGCTGTTGATTATTGACCGGAGAACGTCTCGGTCATGTCTGCATGGTTCCCGAACCTGTAGGGTCTACACACTTAAGGTTCGATGACGCTAGGGTTATAAAGGAAGTTTGTATGTGGTTACCGAATGTTGTTCGGAGTCCCGGATGAGATCCCGGACGTCAGGAGGAGTTCCATAATGGTTCAGAGGTAAAGATTTATATATGGGAAGTTCTGTTTTGGTCACCGGACAAGTTTCGGGGTCACCGGTATTGTACCGGGACCACCGGAAGGGTCCCCGGGGTCCACCGGGTGGGGCCACCTGCCCCGGGGGGGAACATGGGCTGTAGGGGGTGCGCCTTGGCCTATATGGGCCAAGGGCACCAGCCCCAAGAGGCCCATGCGCCAACAGATGAGGGATAGGAAGAGTCCTAAAAGGGGAAGGCACCTCCGAGGTGCCTTGGGGAGGAGGGACTCCTCCTAGCCGCACCCTTCCTTAGAGGAAGGGCCAAGGCTGCGCCTCCCCCCCTCTCCCTTGCCCCTATATATATGTGGAGGGTGGGAGGGCAGCCATACCAATGTTCTGGTGCAGCCCTCCCCTTCTCCTAAGTACTTCTCCTCTCCCGTGGTGCTTGGCGAAGCCCTGCAGGATTGCCACGCTCCTCCACCATCACCACGCTGTTGTGCTGCTGCTGGATGGAGTCTTCCTCAACCTCTCCCTCTCTCCTTGCTGGATCAACGCGTGGGAGACATCATCGGGTTGTACGTGTGTTGAACGCGGAGGTGCCGTCCGTTCGGCACTAGGATCTCCGGTGATTTGGATCACGACGAGTACGACTCCATCAACCTCGTTCTCTTGAACGCTTCCGCTTAGCGATCTACAAGGGTATGTAGATGCACTCTCCTTCCCCTCGTTGCTGGTCTCTCCATAGATAGATCTTGGTGACACGTAGGAAAATTTTGAATTTCTGCTACGCTACCCAACACTATATAGATCTTGATGCCCAATATATAAGCAGCTTCGCCGAGGTCTTTCATTGAAAAATTCTTATTCAAGTATCCTTTTATGCTATTCAGAAATTCGATATCATTTCCGATCCACAATATGTCATCCACATATAATATCAGAAATGCTACAGAGCTGTCACTCACTTTCTTGTAAATACAGGCTTCTCCAAAAGTCTGTATAAAACCATATGCTTTGATCACACTATCAAAGCATATATTCCAACTCCGGGAGGAGTGCACTAGTCCATAAATGGATCGTTGGGTCTTGCACACTTTGTTAGCACCTTTTGGATCGACAAAACCTTCTGGTTGCATCATATACAACTCTTCTTTAAGATATCCATTAAGGAATGTGATAGAGGCGAGGGTCCCAATCTTTCGATGAGATGATAACTATCGATTTGGTGGAGACGACTTTGACGATCCGAGTACAAACGTGCACGACATTGCGCCTTAGCAACCGCTAAACCAATCTCCTGAGGTTACTGACGATGCTGGAAGCACGGTCAGCCTGACCACGAAGGTCTATTCCTGCAAGCAATCGAAGAACGAGCAAGAATATGATAAAGCAATCTGAATATCGCAAATATATATGAAGTATTGATAATGGTGGGGATCCGGAAGCGGTCTTGGTCTGGTCGTTGGACACAAACGAAGTACACGAAGTTGCAATGGCTAACTTTTAACTAAACAAATCCCAAGGAAAAAGCTACTAGATGGATCTACTTATATAGGAGCAAGGGGTGGCGGTCAAGGAGGTGGGAGGACGTCCCAAGGCAGCGTAAAACTAACCCTAGGTCGTACAAGGCTCATGGGCCCAAGTGGAGGTGATGCAACACCTTTGGGCTTGTAGGTTGAGTCGGATTCTGCTGCAATGTCAGATTGTTTCGTCCGTAACTCAATGCTCCGGACGAATTTGAAGGTGAATCCAATTGGGATGGAAAGAGCACGAAATCTAGTTTCCAACAAAAAAAGAATCACCCAATTCGGAGTCCGTATGAAAAAGTTGTTGGCGTTTTGAGTCAGGTATGTCTGTGCAGTCCGAATCTGAATCCAGAACGTGAGAGACTTGGACTCTATCTTCTCTTGGCCCAAAAGTGACGTGAGAGGACTTTTTGAACACAACCTAAACATCTCCTTTTCCCTTATCTTCATATGTGGATTGTAAAAATGTCACATACACCTGCAATTAGACAACAAAAGTGTGTGAAGTATTTTTGTTCTGGATAACATAAATAGACTATTGAATAGTTTGCATTAGAAATCACCTGACAAATATGCATGTATGCAATATTTTTGGTCGTATCCAAGGTAGTCATGTCCTCATCAGAATGCAGTTTTGACATCCATTTGCCAAATTTCATAATCATAAAATGCAGCAATTCCTAACATGATTCGGACAGACTTAAGAATCACTATGGGTAAGAAGGTCTCATCGTAGTCAACTCCTTAAACTTGTTGAAAACCTTTCGCAACAAGTCGAGCTTTGTAGACCGTAATGTTACATTCAGCGTCAGTCTTCTTCTTGAAGATCCATTTATTCTCTATGGCTTGCCGATCATCGGGCAAGTCAACCAAAGCCCACACTTTGTTCTCACACATGGATCCCATCTCAGTTTTCATGGCCTCAAGCCATTTCGCGGAATCTGGGCTCATCATCGCTTCCTCATAGTCCGTAGGTTCGTCATGGTCAAGTAACATGACCTCCAGAACAGGATTACCATACCACTCTGGTGCAGATCTTACTCTGGTTGACTTACGAGGTTCGGTAGTAACTTGATCAGAAGTTTCATGATCATCATCATTAGCTTCCTCACTTACTGGTGTAGGAATCACTAGAACTGATTTCTGTGATGAACTACTTTCCAATAAGGGAGCAGGTACAGTTACCTCATCAAGTTCTACTTTCCTCCCACTCACTTCTTTCGAGAGAAACTCCTCTAGAAAGGATCCATTCTTAGCAACGAATATCTTGCCTTCGAATCTGTGACACAAGGTGTACCCAACAGTTTCTTTTGGGTATCCTATGAAGACGCATTTCTCCGATTTGGGTTCGAGCTTATCAAGTTGAAGCTTTTTCAGATAAGCATTGTAGCCCCAAACTTCAAGAAACGACAACTTGGGTTTCTTGCCAAACCATAGTTCTTAAGTGTCGTCTCAACAGATTTCGATGGTTCCCTATTTAACGTGAATGCAGCCGTCTCTAAAGCATAACCCCAAAACGATAGCGGTAAATCAGTAAGAGACATCATAGAACGCACCATATCTAATAAAGTGCAGTTACGACGTTCGGACACACCATTATGATGTGGTGTTCTAGGTGGCGTGAGTTGCGAAACTATTCTGCATTGTTTCAAATGAAGACCAAACTCGTAACTCAAATATTCTCCTCCGCGATTGGATTGTAGAAACTTTATTTTCTTGTTACGATGATTTTCCACTTCACTCTGAAATTCTTTGAACTTTTCAAATGTTTCAAACTTATGTTTCATCAAGTAGATATACCCATATCTGCTCAAATCATCTGTGAAGGTCGGAAAATAACGATACCCGCCACGAGCATCAACACTCATTGGACCGCATACATCAGTATGTATTATTTCTAATAAGTCTGTTGCTTGTTCCATTGTTCCGGAGAATGAAGTCTTAGTCATCTTGCCCATAAGGCATGGTTCGCAAGCATCAAGTGATTCCAAAAGCCCATCAGTATGGAGTTTCTTCATGCGCTTTACACCAATATGACCTAAATGGCAGTGCCACAAATAAGTTGCACTATCATTATTAAACTTATATCTTTTGGCTTCAATGCTATGAATATGTGTATCACTACTATCAAGATTTAGTAAAAATAGACCACTCATCAAGGGTGCATGACCATAAAAGATATTACTCATATAAATAGAACAACCATTATTCTCTGATTTAAATGAATAACCGTCTCGCATCAAACAAGATCCAGATATAATGTTCATGCTTAACGCTGGCACCAAATAACAATTATTCAGGTCTAAACTAATCCCGAAGGTAGATGTAGAGGTAGCGTGCAGACGGCGATCACATTGACTTTGGAACCATTTCCCACGCGCATCGTCACCTCGTCCTTAGACAATCTTCGCTTAATCCGTAGCCCCTGTTTCGAGTTGCAAATATTAGCAACAGAACCGGTATCAAAAACCCAGGCGCTACTGCGAGCATTAGTAAGGTACACATCAATAACATGTATATCAAATATACCTTTCACTTTGCCATTCTTCTTATCCGCCAAACACTTGGGGCAGTTCCGCTTCCAGTGACCAATCCCTTTGCAGTAGAAGCACTCAGTCTCAGGCTTAGGTCCATACTTGGGCTTCTTCACTTGAGCAGCAACTTGCTTGCCGTTCTTCTTGAAGTTCCCCTTCTTCCCTTTGCCCTTCTTCTTAAAACTGGTGGTCTTGTTGACCATCAACACTTGATGCTCCTTCTTGATTTCTACCTCCGCAGCTTTTAGCATCGCAAAGAGCTCGGGAATTGTCTTATCCATCCCTTGCATATTATAGTTCATCATGAAGCCTTTGTAGCTTGGTGGCAGTGATTGAAGAACTTTGTCAATGACACTATCAACCGGAAGATTAACTCCCAGCTGGGTCAAGTGATTATGGTACCCAGACATTATGAGTATGTGTTCACTGACAGAACTATTCTCCTCCATTTTGCAGTTGTAGAACTTATTGGAGACTTCATATCTCTCAATCCGGGCATTTGCTTGAAATACTAACTTCAACTCCTGGAACATCTCATATGCTCCATGACATTCAAAACGTCGTTGAAGTCCCGGTTCTAAGATGTAAAGCATGGCACACTGAACTATCGAGTAGTCATCAGCTTTGCTTTGCCAGGTGTTCATAACATCTGGAGTTGCTCCTGCAGCGGGGTTGGCACCTAGCGGTGCTTCCAGGACATAATTCTTATGTGCAGCAATGAGGATAATCCTCAAGTTACGGACCCAGTCTGTGTAGTTGCTACCATCATCTTTCAACTTAGCTTTCTCTAGGAACGCATTAAAATTCAACGGAACAATAGCACGGGCCATTTATCTACAACAACATAGACATGCAAAATACTATCACGTACTAAGTTCATGATAAATTAAGGTTCAATTAATCATATTACTTAAGAACTCCCACTTAGATAGACATCCCTCTAATCATCTAAGTGATCACGTGATCCATATCAACTAAACCATGTTCGATCATCACGTGAGATGGAGTAGTTTTCAATGGTGAATATCACTATGTTGACCATATCTACTATATGATTCATGCTCGACCTTTCGGTCTCAGTGTTCCGAGGCCATATCTGCATATGCTAGGCTCGTCAAGTTTAACCCGAGTATTCTGTGTGTGCAAAACTGGCTTGCACCCGTTGTATGTGAACATAGAGCTTATCACACCCGATCATCATGTGGTGTCTTGGCACGACAAACTATAGCAATGGTGCATACTCAGGGAGAACACTTGTACCTTGAAATTTAGTGAGAGATCATCTTATAATGCTACCGTCGTACTAAGCAAAATAAGATGCATAAAGGATAAACATCACATGCAATCAAATAAGTGATATGATATGGCCATCATCATCTTGTGCCT
This sequence comes from Triticum aestivum, assembly GCF_018294505.1. Taxonomy (NCBI): domain Eukaryota; kingdom Viridiplantae; phylum Streptophyta; class Magnoliopsida; order Poales; family Poaceae; genus Triticum; species Triticum aestivum. The sequence goes on along the minus strand of NC_057800.1, from coordinate 343,824,359 downwards.
TTTGATCTCCATCTCCAAAGCACCGTCATGATCACCATCATCACCGGCTTGACACCTTGATCTCCATCGAAGCATCGTTGTCGTCTTGCCAACTATTGCTTCTACGGCTATCGCTACCGCTTAGTGATAAGGTAAAGCAATTATATGGCGATTGCATTTTATACAATAAAGCGACAACCATATGGCTCCTGCCAGTTGCCGATAACTGTGTTACAAAACATGATCATCTCATACAAAAATTTATATAATCACGTCTTGACCATATCACATCATAACATGCCCTGCAAAAACAAGTTAGACGTCCTCTACTTTGTTGTTGCAAGTTTTATGTGGCTGCTACGGGCTTAGCAAGAACCGTTCTAACCTACACATCAAAAATCACAACGTAGTATAGTGATTGCTTTTTGATCTTCAGAAAGAACCCTATTCATTGAAACCGATTCAACTAAAGTTGGAGAAACAGATACCCACTAGCCACCTGTGTGTGAAGCACGTCGGTAGAACCAGTCTCGCATAAGCGTACGCGTAATGTCGGTCTGAGCCGCTTCATCCAACAATACCGTTGAATCAAGAATCAACTAGTGACGGCAAGCAATATGTATATACCCACGCCCACAACTCCTTTGTGTTCTACTCGTGCATATAACATCTACGCATAGACCTAGTTCGGATGCCACTGTTGGGGAACGCAGTATTTCAAAAAAAATCCTACGATCACGCAAGATCTATCTAGGAGATGCATAGCAACGAGAGGGGGAGAGTATGTCTATGTACCCTCGTAGACCGAAAGCAGAAGCGTTATGAAACGCGGTTAATGTATTCAAACGTCTTCACGGTCCAACCAATCAAGTACCGAACGTACGGCACCTCCGTGATCTGCACACGTTCAGCTCGGTGACGTCCCTCATACTCTTGATCCAGCTGAGGCCGAGGGAGAGTTTCGTCAGCACGACGGTGTGATGATGGTGATGATGAAGTTACCGACGCAGGGCTTCGCCTAAGCACTACAACGATATGACCGAGGTGGAAATCTATGGAGGGGGGCACCGCACACAGCTAAGACAACTGTCAACTTGTCTGTTCTAGGGTGCCCCATGCCCCCGTATATAAACAAGCAAGGGGGAGGCCGGCCGGCCCTCATAGGCATGCCAAGGGGGGCGGAATCCTCCTCCTAGTAGGAGTAGGACTCCCCCCCTTTCCTAGTCCTACTAGGAGAAGAAGGAAGGAGGGGGAAGAGAAGGAAGGAGGGGGCGTTGCCCCTCTCCCTAGTCCAATTCGGACTAGGCCCATGGGGGGGCACGCGGCCAGCCCTTGGCAGCCCCTCTCTCTCTCCCCTAGGCCCAGTAAGGCCCATTACTTCTCCGGTGGTTCCGATAACCCTTCCGGCACTCCGATATATATCCGGTGACCCCCGGAACTCATCCGGTGTCCGAATATAGTCATCCAATATATCAATCTCTATGTCTCGACCATTTCGAGACTCCTCATCATGTACTTGATCACATCCGGGACTCCGAACAACCTTCGGTACATCAAAACACATAAACTCATAATACCGATCGTCATCGAATGTTAAGCATGCGGACCCTACGGGTTCGAGAACTATGTAGACATGACCGAGACTCACTTCCGGTCAATAACCAATAGCGGAACATGGATGCTCATATTGGCTCCTACATATTCTACGAAGATCTTTATCGGTCAAACCGCATAACAACATATGTTGTTCCCTTTGTCATCGGTATGTTACTTGCCTGAGATTCAATCGTCGGTATCTCAATACCTAGTTCAATCTCGTTACTGGCAAGTCCCTTTACTCGTTCTGTAATGCATCATCCCGTAACTAACTCATTAGTCACATTGCTTGCAAGGTTTATAGTGATGCGCATTACCGAGAGGGCCCAGAGATACCTCTCCGACAATCGGAGTGACAAATCCTAATCTCAATCTATGCCAACTCAACAAACACCATCGGAGACACCTGTAGAGCATCTTTGTAATCACCCAGTTACGTTGTGACGTTTGAAAGCACACTAAGTGTTCCTCCGGTATTCGGGAGTTGCATAATCTCATAGTCATGGAAACATGTATAAGTTATGGAGAAAGCAATAGCAATAAACTAAACGATCAAAGTGCTAAGCTAATGGATGGGTCAAGTCAATCACATCATTCTCTAATGATGTGATCCCATTCACCAAATGAAAACTCATGTCTATGGCTAGGAAACTTAATCATCTTTGATTAACGAGCTAGTCAAGTAGAGGCATACTAGTGACACTATTTGTCTATGTATTACACATGTACTAAGTTTCCGGTTAATACAATTCTAGCATGAATAATAAACATTTATCATGATATAAGGAAATATAAATAACAACTTTGTTATTGCCTCTAGGGCATATTTCCTTCAAGTATAAGAAAGGAACAATTCAGGATGCTTTATCCAAGAGACCAGTTGATACTCAAGAACTATTTGACTTGCCATTGCAAGCTGTATGGCTCAGTAATATTATCCAAAGTTATTGAAAAGATGTGGAAGAACAGAAACTTTTGCAACAATTGATAGTGAGCCCAACTTCAAAACCTCCTTACCAGCTCATTAATGGCTTGATTAGATATAAAAAATGTATTTGGATTGGTAGCAACACTGAATTGCACACAAGAATTTTCCTGCCTTCGATGAAAATCCAGTGGGTGGACATGCTGGTTTCCTAGTTACTTATAGAAGAATTGTGGCATTTTTCAAGACTTCAAGTGGAAGGGCAAGAAGAACTTCATAAGATTGCAAGTGCAATCTTGTCTAATTTGTCAAAAAACCAAGCCAGAAAGAGTCAAATACCCAGGTTTGCTTTCCCCACTTCCTATTCCAAGAAAAGCTTGGGATACTATGACCATGGATTTGATTTCCGGCCTTCCTGTGTCCTATCAATATAATTGCATCTTAGTGGCCATAGAAAAGTTCTCTAAGATGGGCCATTTCATGCCACTTAAGCACCCCTTCAATGTCCAAAAGGTAGCGGAAGTGATCCTGGATAATGTTTATAAGTTACATGGCATGCCTAGACTTATTATTTGTGATAGAGATCCTATTTTTACCAGTTAATTTTGGAGGATTTTGATTTCTAGAACAGGCGCTAAGTTAAATATGAGCTTTGCATATCACCCAAAGATTGATGGCCAAACTGAAAGAGTAAATCAATAGATTAGTGTTTCCTAAGATGTTTCCTTAGTGCTCATCCAGTTAAGTGGAGTAAGTGGTTGTCTCTTTGTGAATTTTGCTACGGTACAAATTGGCATTCTGCAGTGGGCAAGTCTCCTTTTGAAATCAGATATGGCCAGCATCCCAGACAGTTTGGAATCCATGAATCTTATGTTATTGCCCAGTTGATTTACAGTTGTGGTTGGAAGATAGACAGGTAGTGATAGAATCTATCAGACAACATTTGTTGAGGACTCAGCAGAGAATGAAAAATCAGGCATATAAGAACATAACTAAGAACGTGTTTGCAATTAGTGACTAGGTTTTTCTCAAGTTACAACCCTATGTGCAATCTTTAGCGGTTCACATGGCTAACCATAAGTTGTCCTTCAAGTTGTGTGGGCCTTATAAAATTCTGGAACAAACGGATGTCGACACGCGATGGTCAACAAACTCAACTTCTCTTCGATCGGTGCTCTTCTCCTATGAGCTATAGCTAGATCAGTTTGGCCTCTCGGATATATGTTGCGATAAGGTATTTTTGCTTTTGCACTCGATCGGTGGCTTCAACTCTTGTTCGGTTATCAGCTAGCGCTTGGTTTGGCCAAGGTGGGGTGGGCGAGCTGATCGATCGGCATGGCCAAGTGGTGTCGCGTCACTCTCCTCATCCAAGGAGAGGTTGCATATCGACTGGAATTACCTTCTACGAGCAGAATTCAGCCAATTTTCCATGTGTTCTCAGCTGAAGAAGTTTGTGTCACATGCAATCCCAGTCTAGAAAACATTGCCATCTCCTCTCTCTTGTCTATGGGTTTCTGTTTCAATATTGCAGCGTCGAGTTCGTCAAGAAGGCCATCGTATAGTTGCTCAAGGGCTCGTCCATTGGAGTAATTCTTCACTGTCGAGAAGCTACTTGGGAGGGCATTGATTCTCTTCGTCAATAATTTCCTCGGGCTCCGGCTTGAGGACAGGCCGTAACTCAAGGAGGGGGATGTCAGCGCACCTTTCGGCAATGACCACCCGACAAGTGTACTGCCCGACAACGACCGTACCACCTTCTTCGGTTACTGGACATCGCCCGGCAACGACAATGGAAGCAGTAGGAACAAGACCTTGCCCGGCAACGACAACAGAAGCAGCGGGAACAGGACATCGCCTGGCAACAACAATAAAAGCAGCATGAACAGTATGTCAGGATATCGCCCGGCAACAACAACAAAAACAGTGAGAACAAGTCGAAATGAGGAAGGGCCAGTGGGCCGGCTCAAGAAAGGCAAGTTGAAATCTAGGAGGATAGCAGGACCGGAATGGATCTAGACTCCAACGGCTAGTTGGTATATATATATGTGCGTACGTGCACTGTAATAGTTGGCTAGGAATTGGTTGGTTTCGATCTGGCTTGTTAGAGCATCTCTAGCAGAACCACAGTTAGGCATTTTAGAAGATATTCAACTTTCATAACTGCTTCCACTAGTTGGACCAATATCTTCTCTATGTATTCGTTGTTGCTCTGCGGATTCTTGATCTTGCATTCTTCATTCTTCTTCTTTGATTCTAAAGAAGTAGATGTTGCTTCCCCTCTGGTTCCTTCTCTAATTGCACATGCAGCCGCATCATTACCCTCAATTCTACCAAGGAGTGCACGAACATCTATTAAGTTTCTTTCTATCAATAAATCAACGTATTCTCCTTCCCAAAACCAAAATGAGCATCCATCTTCCTACACACATGACCATCTCAATAAGTTATCGAAATCGAACTGAATAGGTTGACAAAGCCGAATGAAAACAACATACCCCGTCGTTTTAGCATTTGAAGAATACCCATCCGGGGTGGTTCGGCATGCTAGATGTTAGCCACAGCACTGTCCGCATCCAGTCGTCGCACTGTATGAGCGGCATCGACGAGCCGGCGAACCGCTGCGCGAGCGTCGAGCCCGGGCGACAGCCGGCCGAATCCTTGCCGGCAAATCGATGATGGCGGATAGAGGACGAACCAGTGGCTTTGTCGAGGCTGCGTGGGGTGCTCCCCAACCAATCCATGGCTTGGCGCAGCCACCGGTGGCCGAAAACGCCAAATCGGCGGCCGCGACAAGCAGCCATGTATCTGCAACTTTCTGGCCGGTCGAGGTAGGAGGAAGTGATGGATGACAATCTCGAGCGTGTAGCGGCCCGCCGGCGTGATCCCGACGGCTGGTGTGGCCGGAATCGTTGGCGGTGGGTGGGGAAAAGCGCAGATGAAATGTCCCCCTCCCCCCCCCCCCCCATACACACACACCACCAACCGCTACCGCTATATACAGGGCGCCGACGGGGCGAGGGGGAGAACCAGCGTTTTCGCAGGTTGGGTGAGAATTTTGCCGCGCCCCGCAAAAAATTTTACGGGTTGGACGCGTTTGTGGGGTCTGATCGAGCAACATTTTCCGCGCAAACCCATATTTTGGCGGTTATTTTGTGGGTTAGGGCATTATACGGGTGTGGTAGAGATGCTCTAATAGGATCAGCTGCGAGGGTGAATGGGAGGTTAGCAGCTGAAACACGCCATGTTCTTCTTCCTCGGGAGAATTTGAAATTCCCCTGTAGCTCGAAACCTAGATCTCGGTAGTTCACAGAAAAGAGTACTTGACCTACCATGATACACACAACAAATTTGGAAGTCAAACTCCACACATAATCAACACTAGCCCTCGTCTACGATAAAGAAAAGAGATTGTACGAATAGTAATTTTGCGTTAGATTATATTAACTTTTTATCACCCTGACCTATGTGATGCAACTACTAAGAACGCAGTCGGACTAACAAGGGCAAGACAAAGCTTCAAACATGCAAATTGAGTGAATAATACATGTTGGCATCTCATGGAGATGTTGAAGTATATGTGGATTGCACAACCTTCTTAGTTTGGACTTTTTGTTCTACTGCTTGTTGCATCTGTGCATGAAAATGGTGTTGAAATTCATAGGAATTTTAAACATTTGCTCAAACCTCATGTTTTTACTTGTTTTGAGAAGTCCGATGCAGCATGCATCTTTATTTTTCCTAAGGAATCATTTCCTGTAAAATCCACACTCCCGTGGAGCATCCAAACAACTATGTTATACAATTCCTGCTCAGATTTCAAGATATGCCTTCCAATTCCAGTGTTTTGTATCATGTATTCCAAACAGGCCCTAGCTTGTATGCGTGGTATACAAACAAATGCTAATACAATGGAACTGCAAAATACTTGGAAGAAGAAAAATGCGCAGTCTGAACATCATTTGTCCCTTCTAGTCCAGTACAGCATGAGTACTTTGTACGCGTATATGAATGTGTGTATTGGTCATATAATCTACTGTACTTGGTAGAATGGAGGTGGCTAGTATATTCGTTCTGCTGTGGAGACAGGGCGAAGGAAGACAACGATAACAGTGATGTTGTCTTTGCTGCCCCGCGCTGAGGCCTCGGTAGCCAGCCTCTTGGAGCACATTCCAGGCTCTTTCACAGTGCCCTTGATGATGGAAAGGACATCCTCGTTGCCTACCACATCCCAGAGTCCGTCACTAGCCATGACCTACAGCACATCGAAATCAAATCAAGTTGCCACCGATGAATTCTTGATGCTACAGTCCACTGCATTCATTGCAACTTGTTAGCACCGACACTAGATATTTCTCACCAAGGTTCACGAGTATAGAATTAATTTTAAAAGACCTTATTACTAATGCATGCAACATTTTCTTTATGCAACTCAGGAACAGAACAACTTACATATTTGATCATCATATCCATGATCTTTTAAATCGTCAGATCCATGATATTTCCCCAAACATATGAATATCATCGATATGATGGATTAACCACTAAATTTTGCCTTCACTGTTTATACTGTTCCTTCTTACCCAGCTATCACTAAAGAATCTTTCTGTAAATACTTTGCCACAAAGTTTTGCCTTCATTTCACATTGTAACAGAACTCAGGCCATCCTAACCTATTATCTTTGCTTGGGCTCCACTTGGGAGCACCAGAGTTTCACACCGGTATTAAATTTACGCCTGTAATTTACTTGTCACGGGTCTTCTTCATTCAGGAAAAAAGACAACAAGAGAAGCTTTTGTATTTTAATTTACTTGAGTGCCTAGTATAAACACCCAATTCATAGGTTGCAATGTACAATTATATATTGCTAAGCATTGGTAACTAGCGCATGAAAGAAACACCATACCGAAGTAAGTACTTCAAGCTGATATAATGAAGAAATAAACATCAATGAACTAATAAGCACATGATATAATTGTGTAGTACATGTATAGAGCTTAATGTATTACAAAAAGATAAACTGAAAACAGCAACACAGGTAAAGCTAATGGGACAAACCAGGAACTCGTCATCAGCTGTTAAATCAGTTTCAGTTATCTCAGGCAATGCTGTCACTGCTGGCTTGAGATCGTCATCACCAATTGACCTTGTAACCTGTCAAGAAGAGACATTACTTTTTATAAACTACATTTTTTCTGTAATTTTTTCTACAAGAACAGTTCTGAAGCATCATCTTATCAGCATAAATAGGATAAGAAATGATTTTGACGCAATTAATCGCACTGATAAATCTGTAGAGGATTTCCAAAATAAACAAATATGTCTGGGTGTGGGTTCCAGGGACTGAATCAGGCCCTGCTAATCTTTCTGCCAAAGAGATCAGATGCCTCGGCTCCTAGGGACCACCGCCTCATCAGCCTCACCTACATCTTCGCCAAGTTGGTGGCAAAGACGCTGGCCAGCAGGTTGTCGCCAAGGCTGGTGACTTAGGTTGAGAGCCAATATGCGTTCATTAGGAAGCACTCCATACATAATAGCTAGGACAAACCAGGAACTCACCATCAGCTGATTAATTACCTGTATTGATATTGCCGATCCTGCCATGAATGAGAAGAAATGAGATGCTAAATTAGACCAAGTAGCTTTAGCGCATCTCCTTATTCCTCTATGCCAATCTACCTACCCCCAAACCCCACGAACCCTGGCAATTCATCCCCAAATTTCCCCATTTCGATTTCAGGGCATCACATCCCCCTCGAGTCAAGTTATTCGTTTGGCTTGCTTGCCAGCACCGTTGCTGGACCGCCGAGCAGCTCGCATGTTGGGGTCTGTGACCAGTCAGAGACAATGGCCCATCTTCTTGTTAGAGTTATATTTATGGTGGCCTTTGGCCTCCTTTGTGTATATACGATGGCTTTTGCCTCCTGATAATATAATCAAGTTGCTATTCCAACATGGTATTAGAGCTTTAGGTTTTCTTTTCCAATCAAATCTCGCGCTGACGCTGCCGGTTGCCGTCGCTGTTCCTCCCACCCACATGCTGCAGGCCTAGCCACTACATGATGTGCTCCGATGTGCTCCAGGTGAAGGCCGCCGTTCTGATCCCGATGGGCTCCATCGCTGCTGCTACCCCCATCCATCCTGGTTCCCGTTCAGATCAGATCGGGCTGCAGCAAGTCCTTCAGATCAGGCTGCGCCTCCACCAGCAGCCACACCTTCCTCCCCAACGCTGCGCACTGTCGTAGGCGCCTGAATAAGGCATTCTGGCCCAGCCGCCGCATGCGCTTTCTCTGGGCTTGACGCCACCGACTTCTCCTGCGTCCGCCAAATCCCAGTGCCGGCTGCCGATTTCCCGCCGCCATCCGCCAGCTGTTCCTCTGCTCCTCCCGGTGTCTACCGCCCCCTGCCGTGGCCGCCGACTCCTGCTCCGCCCGTTTTTCGTCGCCGCCGGCAGCTTGCCGCGGGCCTTTTGCACATCCGCCGCCGGCCCCATCGACGCGGGCGTCCACTGCTGTAGTGGATGTGCGCTACTGTCTTCTTCAATCGATGGTTAGCAGTTGATCTGTTTTGAACCGGCTCAGCTCCTGTGGTCGGCTCGGCCCAGCTCCTGTGAACCGCCTCGGCTTAGCTCAGCTCCTGTGGACCACTCAGCTCAGCTCGTTCGACTGTTGTCCTACTCTCTGGCGGCGGATTTCGGCTTGGTTAGTTGCTTACAAAAACGAGCGCAATGTCTATCGACGGTGTTCCCTACATTGACCCCGTCTCACACATATCGGTGCTTAGTGCTCATCCGTCTGTGACATTGTCCCCTATGGCGTCCTCAGCAGGCTGTGTTGGGTGCTATTCGTCGACTCTTCTCACGGCTTCTGCCCGCGGTGGTGGTGTCTGCTCTACGCCGACTCCTCTCACGGCTTCCGCGCGTGGCAGTGACCGCTCTACGTCGACTCCTCTCGCGGCTTCCGCGCGCGGCTGTGACCGCTCTACGTCGACTTCTCTCGCGGCTTCCCCACGCGGCAGTGAACGCTCTACGTCGACTCCCCCAGTGGCTTCCACATGTGGCTCTACGTCGACTCGCTACTTTCAGTCGACTCTACATGCGGCTTCCACAGATGGTGGCGATTGCTCATCGTCGGCAGGTGTTTCTATCTCGACCTCTTCCACCATGTCCCTGTCTGCGCGTGATGTGCAGTTGTGATGCCTGCTTGCTGCTTGGGATTCTTCGCCGACAGATGCTGCAGTTTCTGTGACTGACTCTTCTGGCACTGAGAAACCACCTTCTACCCATTCGGGTACATCCCCATGGATTCTTGATACTGGAGCGTCTTTTCATATGACTTATGATTCTTCCACTTTGACCTCCGTTTGACCTATTGAGTCTCCTTTTCGTGTTCTTATGGCTGATGGCACTCCCCTCCCTGTAGCTAGTCGAGGCACTCTTAGCACTTCTACATTTCATGTTCCCTCTGTCGCTCATGTTCCTTGACTTACCATGCAGCTCATATGTGGTGGTCAGATTGTTGACTCCAGTTGTAGGGTCATTCTCGACTTTGGTTCGTGTTCTATTCAGGATCATCGCACGGGCGCTCTGCTTAGTGCTGGGCCTCGATGCTCCGATGGCCTCTGGGAGCTTGACTGGCTTCGTCTTCCCTCCGCTGCCACTGCCGCCAGTATCGCAACCCCTGTTGATGCATCTACCGGCTCTTTTCAGCAGTGGCATCATCATCTTGGCCATTTATGTGGTTCTCATTTCTCGTCTTTGGTTCACCACGGTGTTCTGGAGTCTATCTCCGGTAACGCTTCGTTGGATTGTCTGGGTTGTAGGCTTGGTAAGCAGATTCAGCTACCTTATCTGTTAGAATAAATCCGAGGTACGCGGTCGATCCACCGAGGAACAAGCAATCACGGCACAATGACGACATCGAGATTTGTTAACGAGGTTCGGCGAACTCGCCTACTCCCCAGGGCAATGACTACGGGCGCTCCTTCCCGAGATACGGCAACACCAGCCACCCGGGTGCCAGCACAAGCCACCAGCACCCCCTTGCGAGCCTGTCGCTATCTAGTCATCATGGGTTACAACATGGGGTGCCTCCTCATATATAAGAGGCCAAGGGTACAACATGTCCGACTCCGACACTACACGTATCCTACCCACACAACAACACCAAGTCCAAACGTAACCCAACTCGTACACAATATTCGACACAAAGACAACATTATCCTCATAGTGAGTCAGTGTCCGAGCGCCCTGTTGATCTCGTTCACTCTAATGTTTGGGGTCCGGCTCCCTTCGCTTCGAAAGGGGGTTATCGCTACTGTATTATCTTCATAGATGATTTTTCTCGATACACTTGGATCTATTTCATGTCTTCTCGTAGTGAGGTCTTATCTATATTGATGCGGCATACCCTACCGCAAACATGGCTAGTACACAAGTCATGATGAATAAGCCGGTCAATGACAAAGAGTTGCAGGCGACTGCGGTAGTCGTCGACAAAGGGGTGCAAACGGAGGATATTATGGATGAGGCGAAGACAGTGCGGGTCGACGAGACGAATGTCAGAAAGTTAGTTAACCGAGACAAGGACGACAAAATTATGGAGAAGATGATATATCTTAGCAAGGGAATAGATGGGAACTAGCGTATATTATGTGGTCCAGGTTTTTTGCCAATAATACACAAAGGAGCCCATGTTAATTGTGAGAAAATTGCTAGATTAGACGAGTCCATACAAGTGCATGCACGCACAACGTCAGGAAGGAATTGTTTGTTTTCTAATAATGGATTCAAAAAGGAATATCATGCATGTGTTTGGAGAAATAATAGGACGTGGAGAACATGGAGAATAAAAAGGAAAGGCCATGTATGCAACAGATTTGTTAGTTGGGTTTCATCGGATATAAGAACTCCAGTGCATGTGCTAGAAAATAGGAAGAGAAGGAGCCTGCACGTACGTGGAGATATGTTTCCAGATCGGCCGTCTATGTCCGTTTGGAAAAGGAAAACAAAGTAGCAGATTACAATGGATATGGCAAGGAGATCGGTTGCGCAAGTCACGCAAGGGATTGTACACCAACCGTTTTCCAATCAACTAGTATGGCCTGCGTGCCTTGGTTTGGCCGAACTCGTCTAAGTCGGTTTGTACCTAGGTTATATATATATTTGCTATCAAGACTTTTAGGATGAGGCTATTTTCTTTAGAGTTTAGACAGACTATGAAGCGGCCCTTTGGGCGTTCATCTTGTTTATTATTGTGAGATTTTCTATCAAGAAAATTATACTTTGGCGAGAGGATTCTCATGATCGAGAGTTTGCTAGCTATTGGCTTGAGGTCCGTCGGCGACGACGGATTGCGTGCTGGTGACGTCGACGAGAGGTGCCTTGTTTGCCGAGGTATTGCTAGTCAGTTGTTGTTACCACAGTTTCAGGTTGCATGTATCGCTCGCGTAATTGAAAACTTTTATCAGTGAAATTTAGTCGTGGTTGTTGCATCGTGAAAGATCGGGCCAAATTAGCAGCACGTCCGAGGTCGTGCTCTCATCATATATACAAAAAATATGTTGCCATGGTCCGTACCTAGTTTTCCACTCCTATTTGTGTTTTTCGCGCAGATTCAGCTGGTGAGTATATCTCCCATGCGTTGCGAGGATTCCGCAACGAGGATTCCTTGCTGAGCAGGGCACTCTTACTCAGTTCTCTTGCCCTGGTGCTCATGCTCAGAATGGTGTGGCTGAGCGCAAGCATCGTCACCTTGAGACAGCGCGTGCAATGATGATCCCACCTCACTTCTACTGCTCTACGGGGCAGTATTCATCTCGAGCGTCTTTCTGGTCGTTCTGTTGATTATTCAGCGCTTCGCTTGTTTGGTTGCGTTTGTTATGTTTTGCTTGCCCCTCGTGAACGCACCAAACTGACCGCTCGGTCTGTTGAGTGTGTTTTTCTCGGATACAGTGATGAGCAAAAGGGCTATCGGTGTTGGGATCCTGTCGGTCACGTATTTCTCGGGATACAACCTTTGATGAGTCTCGTCCCTTCTACCCGCGTCCATCCTCCTCGGCCTTTTCCATGGAGGACAACTCTTTTCTTATGTTTCCGGATACATCTCCATCCATGCCCAGTATTCCTACTCCTCGTCCCACTGTTGCAGATCCGACGTCGTTCTCTCTTACAGTTTCTTCTCCCTCATCGCATGACTCTCCACCTCCATCACCGATACCTTCCCCTTCTCCACCTTCATCGCCGATACATTCCCTGTCTCCACCTCCGGTGATTCCACCTCTTCCCTCCGTTCCTTTCCATTATACTCGTCGTCCACGTGTTGTGGATGAGTCTACTGATGTGTCATCTACTTCTGGTGTGTCGTCTTCCTCCTCTCGGTTGACTTATGGTCTTCGTTCTCGGCCTTGTCCGCCCCCTAACCGATATTCTCCTTCTCGCTATGGTCTTTCGACTGTTCTTGAGCCGATTTCTTATCAAGATGTTGTTGTTCATCCTAAATGACAGTTTGCGATGGCAGAGGAGATTGCTGCCCTTGAACGCACTGGGACGTGGGATCTGGTTTCTCTTCCTCCCCGTGTTCATCCCATCTCTTGTAAGTGGGTCTTGTGGCTCGTGGCTTTCAACAGGAGCATGGTCATGATTACGATGAGACTTTTGCTCATGTTGGCCATATGACCACTGTCCGCACACTTCTCGTCGTGGCCTCTAATCGCCACAGATCCGTGTCTCAGCTTGATGGTAAGAATGCCTTTCTTAATGGTGAGTTGTGTGAGGAAGTTTATATGCAGCCACCACCTGGGTATTTAGTTCCTGATGGCATGTTTGTTGTCTTCGTCGCTCTTTCTATGGCCTTAAGCAAGCCCCCCGCGATTGGTTTAAGCGTTTTGCCTCTGTGGTCATTGCAGCCGGTTTTTCGCCCAGTGCTCATGATCCAGCGTAGTTTGTCCACCTTTATGCTCGTGGTCGCACTCTTATTCTTCTATATGTTGATGACATGATCATTGCGACGATTCTGAGTACATTGCCTTCATCAAGGCCCGTCTCAGTGAGCAGTTTCTTATGTTGTGTTAGAATTGTGTCGAATATAGTGTACAAGGTAGGTTACAGTTGGACTTGTAGTTGTATTGTGTTTAGATAGGATATGGAGTCGTGTCCTAGTAGGACACTTGTATCCTAGGCCTCTCATATATAGCGGGGTAGACACACGATGTAACCTATGCCAACATAATAGCACAGGAACGCAGGGGAAGCCGGCAGCATGTGCCGGCATCTAGGGCGACCGGGTGCGGTATTGTAGCGGTGTCATGGGAAGGAGCGCCCATAGTCAGGCCCTGGGGATGTAGCCATATCGGTGAACCACGTTAACAAATCTCGGTGTCGTGCTCGTCTGATTGCTGGTTCCTCGGATGATCGACGGTATGTCTCGGATTTATTCTGACAAGTGGTATCAGAGCTAAGGTTATTTGAAGGTCGTGGATTGTTGATTAGAGGAGGAAAAGCACTCGGCGTGGATCAACATTGTTTGTATGGAAGACGTCGCCGTAGAGCAACTTGTGCGGACAAGGGCCGATCCTACAGGTTGGCGTTCTTTTCTGGAATTGCAATAAAAGGCATAAGCATCGGCGCATTCTTTCAGCGAGACCTGATAGCTACGGTGGGGAGCGTGTATGTGGCGGCGATAGTGATTGTGCAATCAGCGGCTAGGGCAGATCGATTCGATCTGGGTGGTCAGGCAGTTGCGCGTGAGGCACGCGACCCTGTGGAGCTGTGCACTTGGTACGCTGTGCGGGCCATGGACGGGATGCTTTTAGCTGAATACGCTGGAAGCCAGATGTGTGAGTCACGAGATTTGTTTTCGAAACAAAAGGGACCGAGTCCCAGGAGGAGTCGTGTTCTCCTCGTCTCTGTTAGACGGAGACCTGCGCGCAGGTAGCAGCGATAGCAGCCGATAAGAGAGACAAAGGCACGAGGCAGTCAGATAAAATCAGCAGATGAAATCCATTGATTGATACGCATCCATTGGAAAGGCAAGGACGAAGAAAAGGCAAAGCAAGCATCGGGCATTGAGCCAGTAATGACGTGAAGACCAACAAGATTCTTTTGAATATGCAACTACTAGTGTACTCGATGTACTTGGACATCACGTGAGGAGAGCTCAGTTAATTTTTTCGCAGGGTCAGTCGTACGAAGAACCAGGGCGCCAACGGGTACCATGTTTGAGGTGAAGTTCAAGGAATTGAAAACCTTGGGTTATGGCAGACAAAGGTGGAAAATTTTGTTGGCACAATAGGGATGCTTGAAGACGTTGCGGGAAGTCATGTCAGTTAAGATGGAATTATCATGTGATGGATGGAAATTCACAGAATGATTTGGGAGCTTGGGCCGGACTAGACAGTCTGATGGATCGACGCAAGTTCGTTGGTACAGAAGACGGTGGTGGGATCGCGACAACGACATAGGAGTGTGAAGCTGATGGTGACCGTCTTCTGGGCATGGAAACACGTGGCGCGGGCCCGAGGGCTTGTGCGGCTTCGACAAGACTATGGCGCGGGGTTGATTCAAGACGGTGCGCACATGAGAGCTTGAAGTCGACGGAGCGCAAGGGTGGACTGATCATCTACCATGGAGTCATGTTGAAGGTGGAGCTGGATTGAGGGGCTACGGTGTAAAAGATCTAGAGAATCGAAGCCTATTCAGGCAGGAAAAAAGCAAGAGGCACGTAGTTTGGACTGGAGCCTACTGGTCTAACGGAAGTGTGAAACGCGTCATCGGTCAGCGATGATCGGTGGCATTCTGCAGTGGGGTTGAGTCATGTGGGTTCGCGACCCTTGAGACTCGACCAGGACAGTGGAGGCTTGACGCGGTAATAGCGGTGAGGCGTGCGGTATGCATGGCATGGAGACGGGCCAGGGCTCTGGTGGTCATACATGTGGTGAGACAACTGCGAATTTGGCTCGAGATGACTACAAGCAATGGTGAAATTCCTTCAAGTTTCAGACAGGCGGTCAAGGAAGAGAAGTGATGTTGAGTTCAGGTAACTCTTATGTGTGACACCCAATATGTGAGTTGTTCACTTTCACGCAGGTCAGTGATCAGTGTGTGATGGCGTTGGACGGATACTCTGGAAGTTAGGAGCACAGACTAGAGTAAAGAGGAACTTAATTTTGCTCGAGCATTGACTGTGATCAAGAAAAGAAGGGACTACAAGTTGCAGGTGGAGTCATATGGAGTCTTTGGAGTAGCAGCCGTACTCATGGGATAAGCTCAAGTCCAATGTACATGAAAGTTTGACGCATTGACGAATTCAAGGTGGTGGAGAAT
Source organism: Triticum aestivum (assembly GCF_018294505.1). NCBI lineage: Eukaryota > Viridiplantae > Streptophyta > Magnoliopsida > Poales > Poaceae > Triticum > Triticum aestivum. Next base: position 343,808,540 of record NC_057800.1, on the reverse strand, counting down.
ATTCACCAAGGTGGAGTTTGTTAGAATTGTGTCGAATATAGTGTACAAGGTAGGTTACAGTCAGACTTGTAGTTGTATTGTGTTTAGATAGGATATGGAGTCAGTGTCCTAGTAGGACACTTGTATCCTAAGCCTCTCATATATAGCGGGGTAGACACACGATGTAACCTATGCCAACATAATAGCACAGGAACGCAGGAGAAGCCGGCGGCATGTGCTGACGTCCAAGGCACCGGCGTCCAAGGCGACCGGGTGCGGTATTGTAGCGATGTCATGGGGCGGAGCGCCCATAGTCAGGCCCCAGGGATGTAGCCATATCGTGAACCTCGTTAACAAATCTCGATGTCGTGCTCGTGTGATTGCTTGGTCCTCAAATGATCGACGACACGTCTCGGATTTATTCTAACATGCTGATCTTGGTCCTCTTCGTTACTTTCTTGGGACTGAGGTTTCCTCCACCTCTGATGGCTTTTTTATTTCCCAAGAAAAGTATCTCCAGGATCTTGTTTGTGCGGCTCTTAGTGATGAACGCACTGTTGAGACTCCTATGGAGCTCAATGTTAACCTCCGCTCTTCTGATGGTGAGCTCTTGTCTGATCCGACGCATTATCGTCATCTTGTTGGGAGTCTTGTCTATCTTGTTGTCACTCGTCCGGATATCTCCTATTTTGTCCATATATTCTGAGTCAGTTTGTTTCCGCTCCCACTTCAGTTCATTATAGACACCTTCGTGTTCTACGATATCTTCCTGGCACGATCTCTCATCGTCTTTTTCCCCGTTCCAGTTCGTTACAGCTCCAGGCCTATTCGGATGCTACGTGGGCTAGTGCGTGGGCTAGTGATCCTTCGGATCGCCGTTCACTTTCTGCTCATTGTGTCTTTCTTGGTGGTTCTCTTATTGCCTGGAAGACGAAGAAACGGACTGCAGTTTCCTGTTCGAGCGCAGAGGCCGAGTTGAGAGCTATGGCTCTTCTGACGACGGAGGTGACTTGATTACGATGGTTACTGGAGGATTTTGGTGTTTCTGTTACTACACCGACCACCCTCTTGTCCGACAGTACAGGTGCTATCAGTATTGCACGGGACCCCGTGAAGCATGAGCTTACCAAGCATATCGGTGTTGATGCTTCTTATGTGCGCGCTGCTATGCAGGATCTGTTATTGCTCTTCAGTATGTGCCCTCTGAGTTACAGCTAGCAGACTTCTTCACGAAGGCCCAGACTAGAGCGCAACATAGATTTCACCTCTCCAAACTAAGTGTTGTGGATCCACCATGAGTTTGAGGGGGGGGGGGTGTTACAGTTATATTTATGATGGCCTTTGGCCTTTTGCATTCTGGCCTTTGGCCTCCTCTGTACATGCGTTCTGCCCTTTGGCCTCCTCTGTACATGTATATATGATGGCTTTTGCCTCATGATAATATGATCAAGTTGTTATTCCAACACTCCTAACCTCCTATTCTTTCTCCTTCCATAATCTTGGTCACTTGGTGCATCTGGGAGCATCGCAGCGCAATCATCTTTGACGACGGTCAACTCAGCTTAGCTCATCTATTTGACACGATCAAGATGGAAGCCATCAATGGGTGACAGCGGGGCGAGGGGTCTGGTGGCTTTGCTCCCGGCGAGGGCGGTGTCTAGTGATTACAGGTGTCATGTTGTAATTCACCCGGTGTTGCCCTTCTTAGTGCTTGCACAAACTCTTCTTTCTATCAATGCATCAAGATGCAAGGCTTTTGCATTTTCTCAAAAAATAAATAAATAGAGTAGAATAATCTACATCAGGCGAGTTCTGCATCCGTAAAGAAATCTTCAAACATACTTTCCATGTTGAATGTGAAGATCTAGGTGATGCATAACTACTGGAAATAGAAGATGAGAAAATGTAAGAGAAACTGCGTACATTTCCAATAGGAGCATGCTTTACTTTGAACTACACCTAAGTTACAGCTGGAAAAGCTTTTGTAGGAAGAAGTTTGCAAGGTAAGGTAGCTCATCTGTTATGTCAAATTGGATTCAAAGGTTTTATAAGCGAAGTAAAGGTGTATTTATATAACTGGGTCTTAAACATTCAATAGGACCGTTTTGAAGTAGATATTTATGTTCTTCATCACAAATTATAGCACAGGACATCTAGTGTGAAGCATTCAGCAAGCATATATATAGTCAATCTTCCCAGTTTTGCTGCTGCCACGGACAGATTGCTGGGATTTCTTACTGTATGAATATGTATGTAATTATCTGACTTTGAAGTGCTAAACAGTCCAAGAGGCTATTTACAACATAAATAAAGTATAAACAGAAATAGGTGGGGCCATCATACATTGACCGTTTACCATTGAACGTTTCCTTCAAATTAATTGACAAACAAAAAAGCTTAATCTCAACTTATGTGGGAGCTAGATTAAGTTACTAATCTCGCAATATATCTATGCATTTGCCATAAACTGGGGCTCCTTGATTTCCAGTGCATAAATTAAAAACATATTTGAATATGCTTTTCAAAATTTCTAGTTTCTGGGTGGGTACCCCCAGACCCCAGTACACTCCGCGTTCTTAACCTTCAAAATAGTCTAAAACGAACCTCAAACTTTCAAAACCTTCCCTTTAATCCTATGTGGCTCCCACGTATCGATGCGGATAATCCTCACCACCCTTCTTAACCAAACAGAGTACTGGACTAGTTTTCCTGAAGACCTAAACCAGTCATTGTGTGCTAATGGCGCTAGGCCTGCTCGAGGTGGACCCTGGCCCGAAGAGGCGAAGGGCTCGATGGAAGCCACATGCCAAAGGCAGGCAGGAAAAAAACTGGGAGATAGGTTTTTTCTTTAGAGGGAAATTGATTTATTTAGTCTCTGCTTCATGATAAGATATGAATGCAATCTATTTTATAGGGATGGCTAAAATTAAACCTAAGAAAAGGAACTAATCATTCAAATCATAGAGACAATAGTAATTAAGTAACTATTGCCTTGCCCCTTGGTGGCCTCCTATTGGGATGTACGGATATGACATGATAGCTATAATCTTGAATCTCGACAAAAAAATTAACCCTGTAGCTGCAGATGCCGTGTTAGTTAGAACTCAACATGCATTAGATTAAGATTTGTTCCTTTCCTTAATCATGTTATATGTCGGATCTCACAGAACACTTAAGTATACCTCCAAAGTGGAAATTAACTTTAGATGTGTTTTAATAGGTGTTTCTGCAATGTAGTACATACCACAGAAACATGATGTTTTTTTTAAGAAACAGTAAGATATTTGTTGCTAAATGCAAAAGGTTGATCAGTTCAGTGTGCTCAAGTCGGTACATGTGTGAGAAAAAGCAAAACAAAGTGAGCACCTGAAGAGCAGCTGCACCGACTCGCCACGTATCTATTTGCCATCTGACTTCAGCCCCTTCCTTTATAACACGCTCTCTTTCCTTGGGGCAACTAGCAACATGATCCTATCAAAACAAAATAAAAAGGAAATTGCATTATATACTAATTTGTACTATGAGAAAAGAAAAGAGAATTGATGCCAACCCTAGTCACAGGAAATGGTTTGCCAGCACGGCTGAGAATTGCTCGGCAATCACCAGCATTTGCTACAAAAAGTTTGTTTCTCACTATCAATGCTGTCACTGCCGTGCAACCAGGATGCCAGTCTTTCTGGATTATCCTTTTTGACTTCCGGTGAGCAATTAACTCTTCTCTAAATGCTGTGTCACTCCTTACAAATGCTTCTGCAAGGGCATCAATCGGGCTACACAGAACAACAAATCCATGAAAATTAAGAACAGAAAAAAAAGAGAGAAGTGCATATTTAAACCCCCGACACTTGCCCTAGTCTAATTTACAACCCCCAACTCCAATATCGTCTACATTACAACCCCGAAATCTTAAAACCGGCCAGGATTCAACCCTCCCCTCCCTGTTGACCGGTTTTGACCCCTTGACCATCCAGTTAGCAAAAAAAGTTCAAAATTTCCAAACAAAATCAAAAAAAATCCAGGAAAAAAGTTTAAAAAACTGGAAAAAAAATCAGGGCTGTATTCTGAAAAATCTGTGAAATCAAAAAAAATCACAACCTTTTCAAGATGCTTAGTATTGTTTTCTTGATTTAATAGAATTTTTTTCTGGGAAAAATTTTTTTTGACTAAATTTGGGCAGAAAATTCTGCAAAAAATGGGTTCTTACTTTTTTATTTTTATTTTACAATTTTTTTGTTTTTTCCAGTTTTTTTATTTATAGATTTTTCCCATTTTCCCTGGGTGCTTTTATTTTTACCGGTTTTTTCTGGAAATTTTAATTTTTTGCTGATGTGGTTTGCTGGCTGGATGGTCAATGGGGAGGGGAGGGTTGAATCCTGGTCGGTTTTAAGAGTTGGGGGCTGTAATGTAGACGCGGTATTGGAGTTAGAGGTTTTAAATTAGACTAGGGCAAGAGTTGGGGGTTGAAATATGCACTCTCTTGGGAAAAAAATAGATAGTTTGTATTCAACCCGAACCTGGCAGTGTGTCCAAATTGCTTGAGAAATCCAGGAACTGCTCGGACAGAAAACTCAGCAGCTGCCGCACCTGTAAGAATATTGTGTAATGTATGCTAATGCAAACCTGGTAAAAATCAAAACGTAGACTTAAGAAACACTGAACCTCTGTGTCCATCAAAAATGCCAAAGGAATGCACGTCTTTTTCTTTAGACATGCAGGTAAGCATAAAATGAGTATCTTCCATTGTTTCTCTTCGTCCACATGTTGCAAAAGATCCCCAGCTCAAAGTTGGACGATACACAGAGACAGAGGACTGATCAAATGAACTAGACCAAGGATTCAATGCGTAGTCTAATTTGTTTGCTTTCTTTGTTAACAGTTCCCCTTGGTTAAACCAGTTTAATGCTTCTTGATAATGGTGTACTTCTGCCTTCCTGTTTCGACTCAAGTTCACTGAACCAGATGATAGAGGGCAAGAATATGTAACTAAATGCTTCTGTATTACATTTAACTCTTCAATTATATCTCCAAATGATGGTCTTCGTTCAGGATCAGAATCCCAGCTGCACTGAATAAGTGACAAGAGACTTGGTGGAGAGCCAGACTCTGGAAGGGCCAGAGCAGGGCGCAATCCTTGAGAAACAACAGCTGATGTAAGTTGCTGTTCAGTGTAAGTCATTTCAAGAATGGTGTGTGCCTAAAGAAAGATAGAGCGAGCTGTTATTTGCAGAGAACATAAAATGCTCAGCTTAGCTAGCCATAGGTAACTATAATTATGATGTGGGTCTAGAGACTAGCATGATGTGGTCAAGTAACTCATATGGATATGTGCATTTTATATCACATATCTGTATCTGAGCCCATCAATGCATTTTCACCCAGCAACTTCTTTCAGTTGTTCACCGCAGATTAAAAAGCAGCCAAGCCTACCTAACCTTTGTGTATATTGCATGCTGAACTTGCCCAGTCCTGGATCAAATCAAAGCGGGTTGTGGGAAAAGCTAGCTAATACTTAGTTTTCGTGTGGAAGGGAAGGGTGACTAATGGAGAAGTCAGCTTCACCAGAGTTCAATTTTCAAGATGGATGGAACTAATTGATCTTCGGCTGATGCATGTGCAATGCACGTGAACTCCACGCCGAATGGGATCTTCACCAGAGTTCGATTTTCAAGATGGATGGAACTAATTGATCTTCGCCTGATGCATGTGCAATGCACGTGAACTCCATGCCAAATGGGATCAACCTGCCAGTCAAGCAAAACTAGCCAGGCCGCAAGCTTCAGAACTGTGACGAACCACATAAACAAGCTGTTGGGTGAAAATGTGCAATTTACATGTTTATGGACTTACTTGACCAAACCACAAGTTTAGGGATCTACCATGTGATTACTCCATTTAAGAGTTCTATACTGGCTGGCCTTTTAAATGTTAGATTAGGAAGAAATCATTAAAACAAAAACAAAAAAACTAATTTGATAGAATACCAAAGCAATCATACAAAACACAAATAGTCCATAGTATGGCTGTTTATGAAATGAGCCACAACACTGGAGTTATTGAACAAGCAACAAAAATGAACCTGTGCTTCTGCTCGCAGATCAGTGTAAGGCACAACACCAGTAAGAAGCTCGCTGTAAAATGATAAAATTAAAAGGGAAATCAGGGAGTAACATCTAAAAATACAAAATTATAAATATCTTCTGTTATGGAGCATGAACTGATGAGGACATGACTACCTTGGATATGACCAAAAATATTGCATATATGCATATTTGTCAGGTGATTTCTAGTGCAAACTATTCAATAATCTATTTATGTTATCCAGAACAAAAATACTTCACACACTTTTGTGTTTTGTCTAATTGCAGGTGTATGGGACATTTGTACAATCCACATATGAAGATAAGGAAGAAAGAGATGTTTATTTGCTGTCCGAAAAGTTCTCTCACGTCACTTTTGGCCCAAGAGAAGATAGAGTCCAAGTCTCTCACGTTCTGGATTCAGATTCGGACTGCACAGACATACCTGACTCAAAACGCACACAAGTTTTTCATACGGACTCCGAATTGGGTGATTCTTTTTTTGTTGGAAACTAGATTTCGTGCACTTTCCAACCCAATTGGAATCACCTTCAAATTCGTCCGGAGCATTGAGTTGTGGACGAAACAATCTGATGCTGCAGCAGAATCCGAGTCAAACTACAAGTCCAAAGGTGTTACATCACCTCCACTTGGGCCCATTGGCCTTGTACGACCTAGATTTAGTTTTAGGCTGCCTTGGGACGTCCTCCCACCTCCTTGGCCGCCACCCCTTGCTCCTATATAAGTAGATCCATCTAGTAGCTTTTTCCTTGGGATTTGTTTAGTTAAAAGTTAGCCATTGCAACTTCGTGTGCTTCGTTTGTGTCCAACGACCAAACCAAGACCACTTTTCGGATCCCCACCATTATCAATACTTCATACATATTCGCGATATTCAGATTGCTTTTATCATATTCTTGCTTGTTCTTCGATTGCTTGCAGGAATAGACCTTCGTGGTCAGGTTGATCGTGCTCCGGCGTGGTCAATAACCTCTCGGAGTTGGTTTAGCGATTGCTAAGGCACAACGTCGTTGCACGTTTGTAGTCGGATCGTCAAAGTCGTCTCCACCAAATCGATAGTTATCATCTCATCGAAAGATCGGGACACCCTCGCCTCTATCAAGTGGTATCAGTTTTCAGGTTGCTCGGTGAGAATTTCCAGTTTTCCTAGATTAGATTTATTTTCTTACCTATTGTCCAAGAAAAAGCCACAAAAAAGAGTTAGATCTATTCATCCTTGGTCCAAGCCAGTCTGAGCCTTTGCAATTTTCTTTTCATTGCTTGCATAGTTGAATTATCGGTTGCATCGTCGTGTCGAGTTGCTGGTCTTAGTGTCTAGTTCGTTTAGAGTTTCGAGTTCTGTTCACATTAGTCACGCCACCGCTGCATCATTATCTCTTCCGCTGTCCACCACCCATCCATCAATTTCCACCACGTGCTACCCATCATTCATTGTCATAATAATAGTTGAGATCGTTCACATCTTCACTTGATCCAATCTGCATCTTATCTAGTTTGTTTTGGAAAGAGGGAGAAAAAAAGAGAGAAAAAAAAACAAGAGAAAAAAAAGGGAGAAAAAAAAAGTCAGAGAAAAAAAAGGAGAGAAAGAAAAAAAAGTGTGAGGAAAAAAAAGAGAAGAAAAAAAAAACAAAAAAATCGGCACAAACTTTTTCAGAGGAAAGTTGGAGACAAAGTTGTTGATATATCCTGCTTGGCTGTTGTTTCACCTCATTATCTTTATTGCCGTTGTGATCTTCACTTATATCTTGCTGTCCAGAGCTACTTAGTGTCCGTCATTGATGCTAGTTGTGCTACGACGTGACCTCATTAGTGTTCTAGGCTCGCGTCTCTAGTTCGGTCTAGCCTAGGACCAGCACAGTACCGTCGTTGAGCGTTTATTTAACATTGCATCTTTGAATTGATTATTGCTAATCTTTTGCTACCATATATAGCCAACCCAGCTCCACATATTTCTACACCGTGTATACGTACGCTCCCCTGGCAATCGCTTTACTCAATATTCGGAGTTACTTGACACCGCTGGTTGCCGATCACCGCCTGCTGCATGGTAAGAACTTGTAAGACATTGATATTTGCTTTACTGTGAGCGTTTTACCACCACATCCTAGTAGTTATAGGAACATTATTTTTGGGTTTTGTTTCTTGTTCTACTAATCATGACAGGATCCAGAGTCAATTCATGGGCTTTGTCGATCGCGGGAGACGTGCCACCACCTTTGCAAATACCACAACCGTCACGAGAGGTGCACAAACATCCAAATGCACATGATCAGGTTAATGTATCTATACCACCATTTAATGTCCGTTTTAAACCTGCTTTATATATTGAATGGGAGTTCGACATAAAAAATATATTTGCTTCCCATAATTTCAATGAACATAAAAAGGTTAAGGTTGCGGTTGGTTCTTTCACTGGTTATGCTTTGGTTTGGTGGAGTGAATATTGTCGGTTACACCCTGATTATATACCTACTACTTGGGATGATTTGAAACTTGCCATGCGACATACTTTCGTCCCTGCTTATTATACTCGTGACATGATTAAGAAGTTGCAACACTTAAAACAAGGTAGTGAAACTGTAACAAAATATTATGATGATTTACAAACTACCTTGTTGCATTCCTCTTTAGAAGAAAGTGAAGATGATTTTATGGATAGATTTTGGGGAGGATTAAACCGTGATATTCAAGAGATACTAATTCATGAAGAGTGTTATCCTATGGACCATTTGTTTCATCTTGCTTGCAAAGCTGAACAGGAAATAAAACGACGTGTTGGCCACGAGGAGAACAAGCGCACGGTGCACATTCCAAGAGTTGATATGATTGTTCCTTCAACTACTAGTCATACTATGACAACCACATCCGTTGTTGTCAGGACTACATCACCTCCACCATGTGACACATCGCCCCCGAGAGTGGCTACATCATCTGAGTTGATCATAAGAGGTAATGACAAAGGTACTGATCTTCCATCTCTACATGAGAATGATGAATGCCTTGTCAATTTGAATGCACCATCTGATGAGCTACCCACTACTTTGATCACACCACCTATTTTAGAGGACTACGTTGATAATTTGACTTTGCCATGTGATCAAACAACTGAAATACCAACAATGTTGAGTGCACCCATTGAATTAACTATTGATGCAAAAGAACCAATGTTTAATCATTTTGATATGACCTCTAATCTTGGTGATGATTCTGTGTTGAATGACTTATTGCATGTTTGCTTATTTAAGCATGTTGTAGCATGTAAATTTGATGCAAGTAAGGTTTATTCACCAATGTTGGGATGGTTTAATGATGAACATTGTCAATCTTTTGAAATGAATAAGAGCTTCACTTATATGTGCAAATTGAGTTGCAATATTTTCATGCCTTCTACTTCTTGTGCTAATTTTTTGGCTTTAGATTTTATGAACTATGCAAGTTACTCATCTATTCATGTGTCATATATGCAAAAATCAAGGGAAGTAAAAATGGATGACATATACATATACAACATGTACACCTTGTCTCTTTTGTTAGCCACATTTCAGATTAAGCAACGCCGAGGACGGCTTTATTTTCAAGAAGGGGAGGATGATGAGGACATGACTACCTTAGATATGACCAAAAATATTGCATATATGCATATTTGTCAGGTGATTTCTAGTGCAAACTATTCAATAATCTATTTATGTTATCCAGAACAAAAATACTTCACACACTTTTGTGTTTTATCTAATTGCAGGTGTATGGGACATTTGTACAATCCACATATGAAGATAAGGAAGCAAGAGATGTTTATTTGCTGTCCAAAAAGTTCTCTCACGTCACTTTTGGCCCAAGAGAAGATAGAGTCCAAGTCTCTCACGTTCTGGATTCAGATTCGGACTGCACAGACACACCTGACTCAAATCGCACACAAGTTTTTCGTACGGACTCCGAATTGGGTGATTCTTTTTTTGTTGGAAACTAGATTTCGTGCACTTTCCAACCCAATTGGAATCACCTTCAAATTCGTCCGGAGCGTTGAGTTGTGGACGAAACAATCTGATGCTGCAGCAGAATCCGAGTCAAACTACAAGTCCAAAGGTGTTACATCACCTCCACTTGGGCCCATTGGCCTTGTACGACCTAGATTTAGTTTTAGGCTGCCTTGGGACGTCCTCCCACCTCCTTGGCCGCCACCCCTTGCTCCTATATAAGTAGATCCATCTAGTAGCTTTTCTTTGGGATTTGTTTAGTTAAAAGTTAGCCATTGCAACTTCGTGTATTTCGTTTGTGTCCAACGACCAGACCAAGACCGCTTACGGATCCCCACATTTATCAATACTTCATATATACTCGCAATATTCAGATTGCTTTATCATATTCTTGCTCGTTCTTCGATTGCTTGCAGGAATAGACCTTCGTGGTCAGGTTGATCGTGCTCCAGCGTGGTCAATAACCTTTCGGAGTTGGTTTAGCGATTGCTAAGGCGCAACGTCGTGCACGTTTGTAGTCGGATCGTCAAAGTCATCTTCACCAAATCGATAGTTATCATCTCATCGAAAGATCGGGACACCCCCGCCTCTATCATGAACTATCTGCCTAAAACATGACAACAAATTCCTATGGCAAACCTGGCCCGGTGGTTATGGAAAAATAAAAGGGGAAGAGGAGAAAATAGGTAGGGGAGTATGAGAATAGCCCCTTAGAGATGGGAGATTTAGTAAAAAAATTGGCTCCAAATAAATCTCATTAGGGCACCAAGAGATGAGAACACCAGGAGACACAAAAATATTGCTTCATCATAATTGATCTTTTGCAACGTGATTTTGAAACCGATGGTTTTTGCAATGTCACTAATTGTTACTGTGATTTAGTTTTGTTTTCATGTTACACCTACTTTCCCTCGAAATTAATGGGCATACACATATATAACCCAAGAAACCTCAATTAGACATGTGTATAACATCACTTTAATATCCAAACAAAAAATGAATATAAAGTCAATGTGTTTGACAAAGAAAAGAGAACACGGTACTCGAAATAACATAATTTTTCAGTAATAGTTATTCCCCTGAACACAGTGTGAATGCAGCACTAATGACATGCCACAGAAGTGCCACACTAACGTCATTATCCAACATGTGTTTGACACGATATATGACGTCAAGTACAATATGCAACATGGATTTATGTGGGATATGGCACTCCCTCCAATATAGATATGGTATCTGCACTAATCTAAAATCTTCTGAGATGTCAAATTGTGGATAAAACGAGCAGTCTTAGAAGCGACACCAGTTGAAGCATTCGGTCAACAGGATATAGATACAAAGATTTCATATTTTTTTTCAGGCAATGTAGTATGGACTGTAATTATATGACAGGAACAATTGGATAGGGCCGGTTTAAATTAATTCCATAAGAAAAATGTCTTACTTTATTGATATTGCAGAGCTGTAAACATCTGATTTTTCTGTATGTAAATCCTTTCTCAAAATTTCTGGTGCCATGTAAATTAGTGTCCCAACCATATTCTTTTTATAGAAACCACCGGTAGGCTTGCCAGATGATTTCCAGTTCTCAGCTGAAACACTTTTAATATCCTTCTGGTACATAGCCAAGCCAAAATCAGCTAGATGTGGAAGGAGGTCTTTATCTAGCTGTACAGAATTATAGAAAAATCAATGCATTAAAAAAAGATAAGAAAATCCTTATGTGCTCAAAGAATGTAATTCAACAGTCTGACAACTGTCTGACACAAAGATACAAGAAAAATGCAAGGACATACCAAAATATTTGCTGGTTTTATATCTCTGTGCACTATCCCAAGAATTTGTAGGTATTGGAGAGTCTTTGCTGTAACAGTACAGTGTAAAGCAATGTCAAATTGGTAATTCAAGTGTTTTGCAAGAGCTGACATCCAACACTGATTAGATCCAGCATAATGTTACCTAGAAAGAATAAAGAAAATTAAGCCATGCATTACTATTTCTGAAATAGATAAACATCGGTGCTTCCTATAATTAACCTCACTGCTTAGTCGATCTAGTCATTGTCTTTGTATTTTATATGGTGAGAACATTATTTTCTGTTTAAGTCTATTTAAAATTACAACGAATCTGTTCTTGCTTAACTTTGGTACTACATGAACTTGCCTTGTTATTGAAGCAACATAACAGAACAACTTAGTACATAAAAAAAGTTGTACAGTGTGCACAGTGATGTGTAAAAATCTTCCTAAAGTACCAGGGTCAAAAAGAAGTGCAAGTGAAAGTACAAGGTTCTCTTATTTGGACTTAAATGCTACCAACAGTTTTTGTCGTTTATTCACCCTGGGATATGGTGAGATCTGAAGGACTGGAATATCAACAAAGATTTGGTCATGGACAGGGGTGCGTAGAAGTTAGCTATCCACGTGCCAGAACCACGACTTGGTTTCGATATCTTATGGGTTTCAACTCTAGCATACCCCCAACTTGTTTGGGACTGAAAGGCTTTGTATTCACCCTTGGATAAGAATTAACAGATGAAACTGCTAAAAATACCCCCGAGTCAAGAAAAGAGATATGTATAAAAAACGTGTAGAAAATATATTCAAGAAAACAGATACATGTGATCGTTTACAGCTATGTACAAAAAGTATAATTGCAGGTAACGCAAGCTTCTAAAAAACTGGTTCTGCATAAAACTCAAACCAAGATATACACTTTATTCTAACAGCTGAAAACATAATACTCCCTCCGTCCCAAATTACTTGTCTTAGATTTGTCTAGATACGGATATATCTAGACACATTTTAGTGTTAGATACATCCGTATCTAGACAAATCTAAGACAAGATTTTTGGGACGGAGGTAATATATGTTAAACACAAACTCAAGGAAAACTATAACTGTAACAAACTGGGACCTAGATAGCTGGCAATCGTGACCACTTGCTGGATAGAAGGGCTCCACTCCTCAACATGTATCTTGTCTGCTAAGTTTGGAGGCTCAAAATATTCGAAGAACATCAAGTAATTTGGAGGACGTGCATGTGCTGCAATGAGTTTCGCCAACCCTGGATGATCCAGCTCACTGCATATAAATTGAAATCCACAAATTAATCCAAGAAATTAGAGAGCAGCTAATAGTAATCCTAAAAGATGTTAGCAGCTTCTTCAGGATATAAGAATCATTTCTGACCAAAAGTTGAATGCAGCAGTAACCAGAGTTCATATTATCACGATGTAGATCATAGTGTCGGCCCAGTGGGAACCAGGGTACCACGGGCCACCTGCCTACGGCCCAGGAAAGGCCGCTTGGCCCAAGTTATAGGGCGGCCCACCAACGGGCGCCACGAGCCAGCAGTCTCGCGAGGGGCTCCCTCTCGCGAAGGACTTCACCGATTCCACCACCACTACAGGCGGCCTTGCGAGGCGCCCTCTCTTGAGGCCTCCCGAGGAAGCCTGCAGAGCGGGTGCCGCCTGTCACGTGGGTGACGTTGATAAAGCAGGCGCCAGCCTGCGCGGCCAGGACAGTTTCCCCTTTGGTGCTAAGGGAGCAGCTGTGCCAACCTGCCCCCAAAGCAAGTCCCAAGGGTTTCTCCTTTGTTGATAGAAGACCAAGATGGTGGAGCGGCAGGACGGAGGTCATCGTGGAGCCCCTGGCGCGTCATGGATAGCACCTTTTGCAGGCAAAGACCACCTTTCGTCAGGAGAAGCACCGGCGCCTGTCCCCTTTCAAATGCCGCCCTGTCGTAGCCCTTTCCCTCTCATATTTTCGAGGAAGAGGCCCAAGGCATCTATTTAAGGGGCAGTGTGGCCACCATAGCAAGGGATCGGCTCATCGCCTCCTGCCAAAACCCTAGCGCCATTGCTAGCACTCTCGAGCTCCGGCTCATCTTGTAGCTCCAGGAGCACAGTCCACAAGCAAATACAACCAAGCAGGAGTAGGTTATTACACCGCAAGGTGGCCCGAACCTGGGTAACTCTCTGTGTCCTCGCCATGCCTAGCTCGTAGCCTCATAGACACAAAGCCAGGCCCCCAGATCTTGAACCAGGGTTTTTGGAGGATTTCCCATGGCTCAGAATCAATCCCCCGACACATAGTATTGAACGATATTAAGATACTATGTGAGAGAAAAGATATGAATCACGCCATGTATCATAATCTGATGCTACCACTATCATATCGTGCTAGAGATCAAAGCGCCGTTAGAATCGTGAAACATATCAGGTATTAACCATGAGGTGTATTAAGCATTTAATATTATTCTTAGACCACTATAAAAAATAATCAGATTGTTCTTGGACCATGAGGTGTATTATGTCAATATTAAATGTTTAATACACATCATGGTCTAAGAACAATACAATTAAAGAGCCGTTAAAATAATTTGTCCTCCATAAATTAATTTTGTAATTTATAAAATAATTATCTTTAAATATACAAATTTCATGACATCGGTGATCCTACGATACGACATTGCCAACAAAAAACGAGAGTACCTACTATCCCCGTACCAAAATCTTGGCAACAACCACTAACAAAACACGCCTTTCATTACAGTTTGGAACCATACATAATATTGCATGCTTTCTACAATATAGAACTTATTATTCGTTATGAGAATAACATGCTGCAATGTTATTCCAGTCGTGTGAGCAGAGCTCTAATGAACGCACAACTTGGGTTCAATTTTCTATGCCAAGCTTTTAGCTCCTACAACTAGATGGCAGCACAAGCACACTAGCTCATCCTCTCCATAATTCCCAATCAGACGTCTCTTGCAAGCTAGCAAATGCGCATCAATTTTGAGCAATGGCTTCCCTTGCAGCCATTGGGAATATGGGGAATTTGTTAGACAATAACGCATGCGCGCTGGAGTAGTGAAAGAGAGACTACCGACCATAGAAGCTGGAGCTGGTAATGGAACTTATCGAGGTCGTCGGAAGTGGACAACACGGGCTTCTTCGCCGCCGCACGCTCGCCCCCCAATTGCGCCTCGTACACCGTGCTCTCCGCCCCTGCACGGCGCCTCATGTGACGCCACATCGTCGTACCATTTCCCCTCCCCCCGTCGCCACACACCATTCCTCACAAATCAAAACAATGGGCGGGGGAGGAGGGGGGGAGGAGAAAGAAGGATGGGGCGGGGGTTACCTCGGGCGATGGGGGAGAGAAGGGAGAAGGACGCGGCGGGGAGGTGGAGCGGGATGGCGTCGCTACGGCAGCATCCGCGCACGCAACGGTTGGTATCCTCCGGCGGCACCTCCAGCAGACCCATCGGCGCCGCCTCGACCTCCTCGTCGGCGTTGTGTCGCCTGGGAGATGAGTTAATTGAATCTCGACTGGTGTGGGTGGGGAAGGGAAGACGGCGTTGCGACGGAAAGGCCAACGGTTCGACTGTGACTGGATCTGTTGACTTGGCTTGTTTCCAACAGCATCTCCAAAAGCATTCCTAAACGCATATTTTATTATTATTATTTTGAGGTACGCAAATTAGCTTATACTCTTTCCGCTTTAGTTCTAGATATATCTATACCTGCGACAAGTAATTCGGAACGGAGGGAGTAAAAGAGAGAAAACAATATACAAGAATATTTTGTACACAGTCAACAGCCACATGCCGACTGAGGGCACGCAAAACTCCAACTCAACACGCTACATTAACTCCTCACAAAATGATTTCAACTCCACGTCCTCCCGCTATCGCCCAAGTGCGAAGCTCATCTAGAATCTTATTAACAAGATCTGTAACCAATATTGGTATGGCCACCGAGCGGAAAACCTGATCATTGATTTGCTTCCATAAGTGCCAGCACACAAGCATCACCATACTATCAAAAGCTTTGCGGTTTTCCTTGTCAAGTCGTTTTCGGTTATTGCCCCACCATAACTCCAAATTGTCGTTCACCACTGGTGTTAGGGCGGCAGTCCTCGTGCTGGATAGAATCTTATGCCACACTTGACGCGAGTAACGCACTGGACCAGCAGATGATGAACGTTATCCTCCTCCTGGCCACATAGGTAACATGGCGCGGGGTTATCCTGCAACCCATGACGAAGCCTCTGATCGGATGTCCATATTCTATGTTGAATAGTGAGCCACATGAAGATCTTGCAAGTGAGGGGTGCCCAGCACTTCCATAGCCACCTCGCATAGGTCACCTTGATCGCACCTTTGAAGAGCATTTGGTAGGCGGGGCCGAAGTGTATACTTGCTTGGCATTCCATGGCCAAACCACCTCATCTTGCTCATTGGGATTAAGCTGTGCAACAATTGCGATCTCCCAAAGCCTGATAAATTGCACAAGCTCCTCCGTGGATAACTCTCCTGTGATATTTGAGGTCCAGCGATGGATGAGCAGTCCATCGTGCACTGTCTGCTTGTTCACTATTTGCGTGCGAACCTTACCCCAGATGTTCGGAGCTATCTTCGTGGCTGTCACACCTCCCATCCATCTGTCTTTCCAAAACAACACCTTATTTTTGTCCCCAAGTTTCCAGTGGACCAGATTGTCAAAGGCCGCCTGTACTTGTGGATCCTTTGCCATCAGGAGTCCATGCCACGATCGGCTTGAATCAGTACGCCTAAGCTACTTCCAATGCAATCTTAAGGCCGGGCCTTGACGGTTTAAATCTAGCAACCCGAGTCCACCTAGCTCCTTGGGCCCGCACACTCTTTGCCATGCCACTAACAACTTCCCTCCGTGGATCGCTTCTCATCCTTCCCAGAAAAACGCCCTGCAGCGCTTGTTCACTACGTGAATAGTAAACGCCCTACATATTTTATTATTGAATATCCAATTCGGCTCATCTACATTACATGAAACAGTAAATTCAAAAAAGTATTAAAAATGTCAAAAAATTCAAAAGAAGATTGTGATGAAAGATGATTGAGTGTGTGATGTCCGTGCCAATTTTAGCTTATTCGGACATCTGAGTAGCTCTCAGCAAAAATGGGTCTGAACAGTGCAAAATAGTAAACTTCACATACCCCAGTTTGTAACTTTTTTTCTGAGAGTTTGTCAGATGTTCAAATGCGCTGAATTTTTGCACGGACATCACAAACTCAAGAATCTTTCACCTAAAAAAACTTTTTTCTTTTACTTTTTTTGGCAAATTTACTTTTCACTTCCAGGCTCTTCTGAGCCCGGAGCCGAAACGCCCAGTCCTATTTTTATGGCCTTATTTTTGGGCTTTCGGGAAAACCAACTCCTCTTTACTGAAGTCCTTGGAGTATTTCTTCGAGCATAGATTGATGCCAAGAAGGTGTTTTCAAGAGATTTCATTGTTTCTTAGTCATAGGATTTACTTTGTATGAGGCGTGATTGTTTTCTTGGATCTTAGATCCAAATCATTATACATGTAATTGTTATGAGTATGAATAGAGTTACAGGTGTTTCTCAAAAGAAATGGTTCACGCAGTCGCTGGACAAACACAAAATGAATGTAACCCGCATGTTGTGGATAGCTGGAACTTCGAGACACCCTCTCCCATGCGAGTCCTCTTTGTGACGCCTCGAGACCGATGCTCCAGTTGCCTTCCATTTTTTTTCGTTGTTGTCGTGTGTTTCAATTGTTTGTTGCATTCATTGTCGCATCATTCGCATTGCAACGGCACTCCGTGTCATCATTCTTTTCAAAACTTACATACGTTCGTAGTTGTCGGTTCTCCTCGTCCTCTTCGTTGATTGTTTCCAGACTAACCACACTCGCACGCGCCTGCGACATCTCCAGAAACATTATTTTGTAAGTGGGAATAAAACGTTATCGGATGGGTTGAAAGTTGGCGTGCGGTCTTATTATATTGTAGGTAGACCACCTGGCAAATCTCGTCGCATTCGGAGGTCGTTTGATGCCCGAACCGTTAAACCTATAGCGGCACTATAGCCGGATAAATGTCGGATGATTTCGGTGTTCCAAAATATGTTGTCAGGCTGCCATCTTCCCTCTCTTCTCAGCCCATGGTCTTCTACACAGCCCACTAGCCCACTGAAAGGACCGAGAAGAGGTGTCTAGAGGGGGGTGATTAAACCCTCAACAAGCAAAAGTAGCAGTTTTTAAGTTCTTTAAGTTGAGGTGGAGTTTTAGCACAAGTTTAAGAATTCACAATACATTTCAAGCAAGCATGACAAGAGTATGAGCAGCGGAAAGAGTAAAGCATGCAATTTGCAAGAAAGTTAAGGGATGGGATTAGAGTGTGCAAACGCAATGAAGACACGGAGATTTTGGCGTGGTTCCGATAGGTGGTGCTATTGTACGTCCACATTGGTGAAGACTTCAACCCACGAAGGGTAACGGTTGCACAAGTCCACGGAGGGCCCATCCACGAAAGGTCCACAAAGAAGCAACCTTGTCTATCCCACCATGGGCATCGCCCACGAAGGATTTGCCTCACTTGGGTAGATCTTCACGAAGTACGCGATCTCCTTGCCCTTACAAACTCCTTGGTTCAACTCCACAATCTTGTTGAAGGCTCCCAAGTGACACCTAACCAATCTAGGAGACACCACTCTCCAAAAGGTAATAGATGGTGTGATGATGATGAACTCCTTGCTCTTGTTCTTCAAATGATAGTCTCCCCAACACTCAACTCTCTCTCACAGATTTGGCTATGGTGGAAAGATGATTTGAATCAACTTGGGGAAGGCTAGAGATCAAGATTCTTATGGTTGGATTAGAATGTCTTGGTCTCAACACATGAGTAAGTGGTTCTCTCTCAGGAAATGAGTAGTGAAAGTGTAGGCACGTTCTGATGGCTCTCTCTTGAATAGAGAAGGGGTGGAGGGGTATTTATAGCCTCCACACAAAATCCAACCATTACACACATTTGACCCAACTTGGTCAGACCGAATAGGAGAACTCGGTGAGACCGATTTAGTTCAAAATGTGAACATTAGGATTCTCGGTGGGACCGACATGATCAACTCGGTGGGACCGATGTGCTAGGGTTAGGGCAAAACCTCATCTCGGTGTGACTGATTGCATGAACTCGGTAAGACTGATTTCAGCAATGAGCAAACCGAGAGTTGGTTAGGCAAACTCGGTGGGACCGATTGCATATTTTAGTGAGACCAAAATAATTGCAACAGGCAACAGAGAGTTTGCAAGGCCATCTCGGTGAGACCGAATTGATTAGGGTTTCTGGCAATGGCTATGTCAAAGAAACTCGATGGCGCCGGATAGATCAAATCAGTGGGACCGAGTTGACTTTAGGTTTTGGACATATTTGAAATTGAGAAAGTGGTTGAGGGCTTTGGAGCATATCACTAAGCACTTTGAGCAAGTAGACCATTAAGCAACACCTCATCCCTTTTAATGGTATTGGATTTTCCTATGGACTCAATGTGATCTTGGATCACTAAAATAGAAATGAGGAGTCTTGAGCTTTTGCCAATCTTTGTCCTTAGCATTTTGAAAGGGGTTCCATATGCTCTTGTCCATGCCACGCCATTGTTGAATTTTCTAAAATATACTAGATGAAGATATTAGTTCAACAAGAGATATGTTGACATTAATTACCAAAATCACCCATGGAGCACTTGTGCTTTCAATCTTCCTTTTTTTGGTAATTGATGACAACATACATTAAAGCTTTAGATAAGGATATGAAGAGTAACAAGTAAAGATTTGGAGAGACATGTAACATGCATTGGATCCCCCTACATGTATGCAATCATGTAAAGATAGAATATGAGAGCATGCGAATGCATAAGCATGTCAGAGCAAGCAATGAGTTACATGTATCTTGGCTATATGCATTAGAGCAAATGATGTAGATACAGGGAGTGTACTTTCATGTTCATGAGTCCTTCTTGCAAACAATATGTACATCAACAAGAGATCATCATGCACATGAGTGTGATGCATATACTTACCTTGTGGTCTTGAAGAGAATTTGGTAGGCGGGGGCCGAAGTGTATACTTGCTTGGCATTCCATGGCCAAACCACCTCATCTTGCTCATTGGGATTAAGCTGTGCAACAATTGCGATCTCCCAAAGCCTGATGAATTGCACAAGCTCCTCCGTGGATAACTCTCCTGTGATATTTGAGGTCCAGCGATGGATGAGCAGTCCATCGTGCACTGTCCGCTTGTTCACTATTTGCGTGCGAACCTTACCCCAGATGTTCGGAGCTATCTCCGTGGCTATCACACCTCCCATCCATCTGTCTTTCCAAAACAATACCTTACTTTTGTCCCCAAGTTTCCAGTGGACCAGACTGTCAAAGGCCGCCTGTACTTGTGGATCCTTTGCCATCGGGAGTCCATGCCACGATCGGCTTGAATCAGTACGCCTAAGCTACTTCCAACGCAATCTTAAGGTCGGGCCTTGACGGTTTAAATCTAGCAACCCGAGTCCACCTAGCTCCTTGGGCCCGCACACTCTTTGCCATGCCACTAAGCACTTCCCTCCGTGGATCGCTTCTGATCCTTCCCAGAAAAACGCCCTGCGGCGCTTGTTCACTACGTGAATAGTAAACACCCTGCATATTTTATTATTGAATATCCAATCCGGCTCATCTACATTACGTGAAACAGTAAATTCAAAAAAGTATTAAAAATGTCAAAAAATTCAAAAGAAGATTGTGATGAAAGATGATTGAGTGTGTGATGTCCGTGCCAATTTTAGCTTATTCAGACATCTGAGTAGCTCTCAGCAAAAATGGGTCTGAACAGTGCAAAATAGTAAACTTCACATACCCCAGTTTGTAACTTTTTTCTGAGAGTTTGTCAGATGTTCAAATGCGCTGAATTTTTGCACGGACATCACAAATTCAAGAATCTTTCACCTAAAAAAACTTTTTTCTTTTACTTTTTTTGGCAAATTTACTTTTCACTTCCAGGCTCTTCTGAGCCCAGAGCCGAAACGCCCAGTCCTATTTTTATGGCCTTATTTTTGGGCTTTCGGGAAAACCAACTCCTCTTTACTGAAGTCCTTGGAGTATTTCTTCGAGCATAGATTGATGCCAAGAAGGTGTTTTCAAGAGATTTCATTGTTTCTTAGTCATAGGATTTACTTTGTATGAGGCGTGATTGTTTTCTTGGATCTTAGATCCAAATCATTATACCTGTAATTTTTATGAGTATGAATAGAGTTACAGGTGTTTCTCAAAAGAAATGGTTCACGCAGTCGCTGGACAAACACAAAATGAATGTAACCCGCATGTTGCGGATAGCTGGAACTTCGAGACACCCTCTCCCGTGCGAGTCCTCTTTGTGACGCCTCGAGACCGATGCTCCAGTTGCCTTCCATTTTTTTTCATTGTTGTCGTGTGTTTCAATTGTTTGTTTCATTCATTGTCGCATCATTCGCATTGCAACGGCACTCCGTGTGATCATTCTTTTCAAAACTTACATACGTTCGTAGTTGTCGGTTCTCCTCGTCCTCTTCGTTGATTGTTTCCAGACTAACCACGCTCGCACGCGCCTGCGACATCTCTAGAAACATTATTTTGTAAGTGGGAATAAAATGTTATCGGAATGGGTTGAAAGTTGGCGTGCGGTCTTATTATATTGTAGGTAGACCACCTGGCAAATCTCGTCGCATTCGGAGGTCGTTTGATGCCCGAACTGTTAAACCTATAGCGGCACTATAGCCGGATAAACGTCGGATGATTTCGGTGTTCCAAAATATGTTGTCAGGCTGCCATCTTCCCTCTCTTCTCAGCCCATGGTCTTCTACACAGCCCACTAGCCCACTGAAAGGACCGAGAAGAGGTGTCTAGAGGGGGGTGATTAAACCCTCAACAAGCAAAAGTAGTAGTTTTTAAGTTCTTTAAGTTGAGGTGGAGTTTTAGCACAAGTTTAAGAATTCACAAAACATTTCAAGCAAGCATGGCAAGAGTATGAGCAGCGGAAAGAGTAAAGCATGCAATTTGCAAGAAAGTTAAGGGATGGGATTAGAGTGTGCAAACGCAATGAAGACACGGAGATTTTGGCGTGGTTCCGATAGGGCGGTAAACCTTTTGGTCAACCGGTTTGCCATCCTTAGTCAAGTCAAGATGTCCACTAGTAGGCATAGGTATTTTCATACCTTTGCTCTCTTGCATGTTGAACTTCTGGAATAAGTCCTTGGTATACTTTGTTTGGGAAACAAAGGTATCCTCCTTAGTCTGCTTGATTTGCAAACCAATAAATAATTCACTCATCATAGACATCTCAAACTTCTCCGACATTAGCCTTCCAAGCTTTTCACTAAAATGAGGGTTAGTTGAACCAAATATGATATCATCCACGTAAATTTGGCACACAAATAATTCTCCATTAACCCTTTTAGTAAAAAGTGTAGAATCATTTTTTCCAATCTCAAAGCCTTTTTCAATAAGGAACTTAGTTAAGCATTTATACCATGCTCTAGGAGCTTGTTTAAGACCATAAAGAGCTTTGTGAAGTTTGTAAACAAGATTAGGTTTCTTGGGATTAACAAAGCCGGGAGGTTGTTTAACATAGACTTCCTCCTCAATTTCTCCATTTAGAAAAGCACTTTTAATGTCCATTTGGTATAGAGTGATATCATCGTGATTGGCATAAGCAAGTAAGATGCGTATGGGCTCAAGTCTAGCAACGGGGGCATATGTCTCACCATAGTCCATACCTTCGACTCGAGTGTAGCCTTGGGCGACGAGACAGGCCTTGTTGCATACAACTTGTCCATCTTCATCTTGCTTATTCCGAAACACCCATTTGGTTCCAATGACATTTTGGTTGTCGTCCGACTTTTCTACCAATGTCCACACTTGGTTCCTCTCGACGTCCGACTTTTCTACCAATGTCCACACTTGGTTCCTCTCGAAATTGTGTAGCTCTTCATGCATGGCATTCACCCAATCCAGATCATCAAGAGCTTCTTCAACCTTCATAGGTTCAATACTAGAAATGAATGAGTAATGTTCACAAAAGTTAGCCAAACGAGTTTTAGAGTGAGTAATTCTCACGGTTTGAATATCACCAAAGATTTGTTCGGCGGGATGATCTCTTGAAACCCTTGCTCTAACTCGTGAGAGCTTTTGTTTGGGTCGGGGTGGAACATCCTCTTCATTATCTTGTTCTTCCTCTTGTCCTTCTTCATTGTTGTTGGTGTTGTTATTCTCTTGTGGAGGTGGAGAAGGAGGTCGATGAGGTTCATCTTGTTGTACTTCCTCATTTCCTTCATATTGACGTGTTCCACTTATGGATGCCTCCAAGTAAACTTGTGGTTCACCTTGGTGTGAAGTTGAGGCTTCGACTTGAACGACAAGGTACTTTCCTTCACCTCCGTTGGGCGAATCTTGCCAATAGACAAGTCTTGAATTACTTCCGAAGGTTCTTTGTCTCCTACATCAATTGGCAATTGCTCGCTACCTTTGTATTTGTACATAACTTATTAATGAAAATTACCGTAGAACATTCTGTTCTA
The DNA here is from genome assembly GCF_018294505.1 of Triticum aestivum. Taxonomy (NCBI): domain Eukaryota; kingdom Viridiplantae; phylum Streptophyta; class Magnoliopsida; order Poales; family Poaceae; genus Triticum; species Triticum aestivum. Next base: position 343,785,097 of record NC_057800.1, on the reverse strand, counting down.
TGGTCTTCTCTTAAAAAAGGAATGATTTTGTTTGAATAAAAGCTCTGAATTGCCAAAAAAGGAGTAGTTTGCCCCCTCCATCCCAACGATGCGCTAAGGCTTGGAAGCTCACAAGATCAGCAGAATACAACCCATTACTAGTTGGGCAGGCTACTATTGAAGGTTAGCAGCCAGTTTAGTGGAAGCTGACTATTGAATAGTCCATTAACTGTTTCGGCGCCGCACATGACTCGCTGCGTGATTGCATCTAGGGTAGTTCAGCGAACGGTGGCCGCTGTCGGCAATACACAACTGATCCAGATCAATGGCGACGATAGCCGAAGTTGTCGTGTTGCGCCCAGTGACCACTCTGACACTGTTGCTTTGTACTGTGTTTCCTATCCAAATTCCAAATTAGGCTGCAACAATTTCTTGATTTAGATTGAATTAACTAGGCCAGTGATTTCTTTGTTTTATCCTCACAAATCAGTATTGCAAATTACACATACTGCTCTGATTGTATCATTTATACTTAATTTTTCGTCAGTTGTGTTTGTACTTGTGTATTCATAAAGAGGAAAATAATGTATTCGTTTGAAACAATTGTAGGAACATTTGATCCTCTTGGTAGTCAAGAAGTCAAATTTAAGTAGTACAGATGTAAAAAAATAGCCCCACTCAACGTGTAATTTTTTAAAAGCATTCAATATATTTGTTATGCCTTTTTATTCTTGCCCCCCTATGTCTAAATTCTCGCTCTGGCTATGTACTAACTATTGAACGTCGGAGATCTCAACGATCTCCGTGCCCGGCGCCAGTGGCTTCCCTGAATATAGTCCGAGCAAGACATAAGTGTGACCGTGTGAGCTGCCACCTCCTCCAAGAAAATACTAATCCTTCTAACCATAGATTATCACTCATGCTTAGAAGTAAATTTCTGGACTAGATCGGATAGCCGTCGAGGGTTGCCGGGAGGTGGTTCTGCCACTGCTCGATGCCGGGCAAACGGTTATGTTCGGAAGCTCCTGCGCCTGTGGAAGCTCCGGCACCTCCTCCGCCTCCGCCTGCGCGTCCACGTCCAGTTTGACGAATAGTGCCTCCATCATCGCCTATTCTCGTCGGATGAATTGTCGGTTGACCTCGACGTAGGCCACATCCTAAATGGACTCGAGGATGGCAGTCTGCTCCGCCATCTCCATCACTTGGGCGGCCTCATACTTCGCCTCTACATCTGCCATGCCGAAGCCCACACGGCAATGCCTCCTCCTCCTTCATGGGCCCTGCTTCTGGTGGCTGCCCCTCCTCCTCCTCCTCCTCTGATGGGTCCGGTGAATCCGAAGGAAGGCCGGCGGCGAAACGACCAGCCCGCCTCGCCTGGATCTGCTCAGTAGCTGCACCCTCTACTTCGGAGTCACTACAAAAAATACACTTCCATGATGATACGTGTTTGTCACAGTAGGTCGCATTTTCTGTCATGCATGTACATCCATGACGATTTTATGACAGAATCAAGATATTCATACATGTGCTGTCGTAGAAGTGTTCCATGACATTACCAAAATTATCATCACGAAAGTGTCCACTTCCATGATGATAAATCCCGCGTCACAGAAGTGCTTTCGTCAAGGGTGACCGACACGTGGCATCCACCGTAACGGAACACCGTTAAGCTATCGGGTCAGGTTTTGGATCCGATAGCCCGTTAACAGCCCCGACCAATGGGGATTGTCCACATGTAAAATCACCATGGGCTGGAGGAAACACGTGTCGGCTCATCGTTGGGACAGATGTCATCCACTCATTGGACAAAAGGCGCCTATGATACGTCGACACGTGGCATGGTCCAACAGAGGCCCATTCCTGTGAAAAGGTCGACCCGTTTGACTTGGTCAAAAAGTGGTGGGCCGGCCCATGTAAAGCCTGTCAACGGCCTGTTCGCATATAGCCCATTTACAGCCCGCTAACCCAAGGCCCGTTACGCCCTATCCGAATTAGGCCCAGTAGCGTCATCTGGGCCACCCAATATGATTCCAGCCTGTTTTCACTCCTGGCCCATGTATGGCCCATGACGTCTTTCGGCCCATATGAGGCCCTATGTAACTCTTGGCCTATTAACGGCCCATGGTGAAACTGGTCCGTAATGAACAGTGTATCACTTTACACCCATTAACGGCCCGTGGTGAAACTGGCCCGTAATGAATAGTGTATCACTTTATATGCATTAACGGCCCTTATTCCTTTGGGCCGTTTCCAGCCCATGTTATCTTTCGGCCTTCTCAGAGCCCATTTATTCTTGGGCTCATTTCCAGCATTCATTTACTTACGGCCCGTTACTGTCATTTTCTGCTTGTGGGCCAAATTCAGCCCGTGGTTACAGTCGGCCCGTTTGTGGTCCGTTAATACGTTGGGCCGTTTTCATAGAGTCACCAAATACGGCCTATTAACGATGGCCCGTTATGGTCGGCCCATGAACGGACGATTCCAACTCTAGCCCGTTTACGGCCATAATGTGGCCTGTTATTGGCCCATGTTGGCCAATCGTTCATACTGCCCGTATAAGGCCCATTGATGATACGACCCGTAGAAGGCCCATTGTTTCTATGGCCCGTAGAAGGCCCACTGTTTCTACGGCCCGTAGAAGGCCCACTGTTTCTACGGCCCGTAGAAGGCCCACTGTTTCTACGGCCCGTAGGAGGCCTAGTGTCACTACAGTAAATACTAGCCCATGGTTATTGTGGCCTAGTTTTAAAAAATAGGTTATTGCAGCCACTAGCAAACCGCGGAAAAAGAACTGCAATGACTACAAGCAAACAAATAAATAAGACAACAAGGAAATAAATAAGAAAGCAACTTACGCTAGGCTATCACGGCTATCACACATATTACATCCACTGGGCATCAAAGTTCGCCACCAGTGCAAATAAACGCGCCGACAAAAGAATATACAAAACTGAGAGCACTTCAGAAGGCACTAGGCCTAGCCAGGTCGCCCCCCCAAACAGCTGAAGAAGCTGAGTAGACCTCAGTTGTGTAGATGCATCAACACTAGATTTAAGGCATGATGGTTCGCATGGCAGTCCTCTGACATCTTCATTGCATCTTTGACTTCAAGTCGGAGCTGAGCTGAAGCAAGCCTTTCCGCTTTAAGTTGAGACTGAAGAAGTCGAACTGATTGAGGCAGCGACTGCATAGAGGTTGTCTCACACCTGCTGGTGAGTAGCTTCAACTCACTGTCTTTCATCAAGATAGGACCTTGGGGTCATCTCGCTGTCCTCAAGATGGTTTGGCTCACTATCTTCCCTAAAGTTCTGCCTGGCGTAAGAGATACGAGCCTGAAAAAGAAACAAGGAGACACGTAACAGGTTTCACAATTATATAAGCAAATAAATGGATCTGTTCTGCATAAGGAACATGTTTTTACAACTACAATTTGAAACTGGTAGTTGTTGCAAACATCCAATCAGATGTAAACAGCAAAGCAAACAGCAGTGGAGGAAATGATGCCTATCCAAATCTATACTAGAACAAAGTTTGAAGGCTTGAGAAGGATGAACTTACATTACATGTTAACACGGGCTGGACAAAGCCCTCCTCCATGTTGATGGAAGGATAATTCAATAAATTCCCCAAAGAAAATTCTTTATAAGCGTTGCCATTATTCTACATTTTGCAAAGAGTAAATATAGATCAAATAATATTGGAAGAAACAGAGGATAATGAAGCTCAGGTGCAGACTGATAATCAAATAGCAATTAATTAAGTACAACATTACAAGGCAAAAGGGAGAGAGGTACTGACAAGAGCAATGCACAGCCCATTATTGTTTTGAGATCGTATGATCCTTTGAGCAAGGACATTCATCTGAAATTAGTTTTCATACAAGAGAGAAGGTAAGGCACAAGCAGAAATTTAGGAGTTCAAATTTTGAATTGATATCATAGACAGTACCTGACGCTGGGCTCCCAGCAGTTTTAATAGGGGTTTGGCCACTGGAGTAGGGGTAAAGTGTGGTACAGTTGGGCCTGTGTTTTCTGTGGCTGCTGATCTATCGGATTTAATAGGTATCACTACATTTTCCAAATACCTAGTTTGTACTCCTTGAGGATCTGCACTCACCCTCTTTGTTTTGGACATCTATTACGAAAGAACAACATTTGACTGGAAAAACATAGTGTGACGACACATGGAATAGGTACAGAAAATGGATAGGTATGGCATATACTCATATATGATGCTTAAACTAAGCAGATGGTGTAACAAAGTAGAAGTAATGCAAGAGGTCAGATGCAAAATATGTGCGACCAATACAACTTTGCAAAGTTAGAGCAAGCACCTTGATGGGTGAATAAGATAGGCCATCCTCCACCATGCCAAGTTTGTTAGCCAGTGGATCGTTTCGCAATATTCCTCTCGTGCACCCATTCTCATATTCATTTTGATAATGTTCAATATCTGACATGCATGAAAACATAAAAACAAGTGAGATTTTCTTTGTAATGCAGAAGTGATTCTAATCCAATACTGCCTCCCTGTAAACCCCTTTGTGCTATCTCTGCAATTCTTTTAAAAGATACCATGCATGCTGTAATTTGTTGTGTGCATTAGTATAATGTGGCCTACTACTCAAAATATGAGAGCTCCAGAAGTGATGACACTTCGCAGATGATAGCTTCAACATATAGTAAAGAAGAACAAGTCGACCTGACCTGACAGATTCAAAATATACTAAGGGAGAACAACTCGACCTGACCAGTCGACCGCAAGAGAAGAGTATCATCTTAAAGAAGAGCAGAAGAGCAAGCAGATTGAAGATATTACAAGTCTTTCAATACAATGTCGGTTGGCCATCCATGATGAACCAGAGCGCACAGACAAATACTATTCTTTCCGGTCTCTCCATATGTGGCTCACATGCATTTCAAAACTAAAGTAGGAACATTTAGCTAACCAATTAAACATCTCTCAGTTTTACTAATATCAGCAATAATATCAGATATGAATTTGTACAACTAAGCTTGTTTAGCTTGATGGGTGGAGCAGTGCTATTACGACACGAACCACGTAAGCTGATTGTGGTCATCATAAAATGGGGAAAACATAAGCATGGTGAGTACAGTGTTGACCATGGCAGTGGGATGGCAGATCTGAAGCTGCAAACCGCGCAAAGGGTAGTTAGCAACCGATGTTTGCTTTGAAATAACAACTAAGATTTGGTATGGACAAGAAAGAACGGTCAACACGTGACAAAGAAATGCAATTATGATGTCTCTCTATATGTCGCGACATGCATTTGGAAACTCAAGTGGGACCTTTAGCTAACCAATTAAATGTGTCGGTTAACTAATATCAGTATCATATCACAATCATATTTGAACAACTAAGCTTTCGAATTCTGAGTGTTGTGTTGTTTAGCTTGAAGGGTGGAGTAATGCTAGTACGACAGAAAGCACCTACGTAGATCATAGTAGAGTAGATAAAAGGGGAAAACCCTAAGAATCAAGAGAAAAATCAGGAAAGTGGAACTAGCTGGACTAGTGGGTGGCACACATGCTTTTCGAAACGAATATAGGAACATTAGGTGACCAATTAAATGTTATTTGTTTTAGTGATATGAGCATCATATCAGATTCGTATTTCAACACGTAAGCTTTGGGTTGAGGTCTTGAGGAGCAGTGCTAGCACGACACGAAGCACCTACGATGATGGTAGTGAATATAAAGGGGGGAAACCATAAGCTTTACGAGTATAGTGCCCGTGCCATGGCGGATCTGAAGGTGCAAACCGGACAAAGCTACTTCACAACCAATGTTTGCTTTCAACTAGCCACTACGATTTGGTACGGATAAGAAAAGTACAGTAAACAAATTATGATCTATTTTCCGGGTGAGATCAATAACTTAAGCACATATGGAAGAGTACCACCTCTCTTGCGACACCGTGTAGGCCTATGCTGATATGTTGAGGGTGCTGCGGGTGCGATGGCTGTCGGCGGCGGGGAAGAAGACTTTAAATGGCAGACGGCCGGGTCAGGGGATATATCCTGTTGCCGTGGACGAGACGGTCGTAGGAGCGGCAACGGCAAGGTGGACGACGGCGCCGATGAAGCGAGAGGAGGCGATGAAAGGATCCTGGTCCAGCGCCGTGGATGAGAGACGTCCATCTCTTGCGGTGGACGACGGGGTAGGGGTAGCGGCTCCGACAAGGTGGAGGATGGGGTGGCGAACGGAGGAGGCTGGCCGCAGTGCGGAGGTTGTCGTGCCGCTGACGGTGTATGAATGGGGAAATGGAGGGGAGGGGGGATCTCAAACTTTGGGACACGCTTCTCTGAAATGGGGGAAAGTTACGAACTTATCCCCCATTTAAAATTTCGGACATCGCATTGGTTGGGGATAGGACGGTAATCTCGCATCTCCCAAATATTTGTCGGTAACTATTTGGGGCGAGGAGAGGGTGTTTTGCCACCCACGGTTGGCACCCACGGTGTATGAACGGGGCTGACAGGTAGGGCGGTTGTGTCACGTCTGATGGAAGTTACACATCTGCCCCTATTTAAAATATTAGCCTACATCGATTTCGGACGAGGAGAGTTTGTTTTGCCGCCCACTGTGTATGAATGGGGAAATGGAGGAAGAGACACATGTCTTTCAGACGAGCTTGAATCAAATGTGTTTTGCCGCCCACGTTTGGCGCCCACCATGTCTGAATGGGCTCAGAGGCCGTCGTGTCACGTCTGATTGAAGTTACTAGTCTACCCCTATCGACAGCAGTGTAAATCTGGTCGATAAGCATGTCAAGTGTCAGGGGTAGACAGTAATTTCCATCTCGCAAACACTTGCTTCCGGCAGCCCACAAATTATAGTGGGTGTTTAGCCGCTTCGTTCAAAACTTGGGAGAATTAGCATTCATGTTTGCCCTGGGACCTGGCAAACTAAATTCAAATCCAATTTGTATTCAATTACGAATATCCACAGATAATTATACGTTTTGTTATTTATTTCCTCAAAACCACAACAAAGATTTATTCCACCTTTATATATGATTATGATATAGAAATGCCGTGATCTTCGAATTCAGTAGGTTGGATACACTCTGGATCAAATAGTTATTTCATCCAATATAATATGCTCACACGAAAAGCAGTTCACCTTATGTCAATCATAGAAGTACTAAGGATTACCTCGCCTAAAAATTTCGGATCATTACAACACATGGACAACATAGGGGGTCTTTGAAGGAAATATGCCCTAGAGGCAATAATAAAGTTATTATTTATTTCCTTATATCATGATAAATGTTTATTATTCATGCTAGAATCGTATTAACCGGAAACATAATACATGTGTGAATACATAGACAAACAATATGTCACTAGTATGCCTCTACTTGACTAGCTCGTTGAATCAAAGATGGTTAAGTTTCCTAGCCATAGACATGAGTTGTCATTTGATTAACAGGATCACATCATTAGAGAATGATGTGATTGACTTGACCCATTCTGTTAGCATAGCACTTGATCGTTTAGTTTGTTGCTATTGCTTTCTTCGTGACTTATACATGTTCCTCTGACTATGAGATTATGCAACTCCCGTTTACCGGAGGAACACTTTGTGTGCTACCAAATGTCACAAAGTAACTGGGTGATTATAAAGGTGCTCTACAGGTGTCTCCGAAGGTACTTGTTGGGTTGGCGTATTTCGAGATTAGGATTTGTCACTCCGATTGTCGGAGAGGTATCTCTGGGCCCACTCGGTAATGCACATCACTATAAGCCTTGCAAGCATTGCAACTAATGAGTTAGTTGCGGGATGATGTGTTATGGAACGAGTAAAGAGACTTGCTGGTAATGAGATTGAACTAGGTATTGAGATACCGACGATCGAATCTCGGGCAAGTAACATATCGATGACAAAGGGAACAACATATGTTGTTATGCGGTTTGACCGATAAAGTTCTTCGTAGAATATGTAGGAGCCAATATGAGCATCCAGGTTCCGCTATTGGTTATTGACCGGAGATGTGTCTCGGTCATGTCTACATAGTTTTCAAACCCGTAGGGTCCGCACGCTTAAAGTTTGATGACGGTTATATTATGAGTTTATGTGTTTTGATGTACCTAAGGAGTTCGGAGTCCCAGATGAGATCGGGGACATGACGAGGAGTCTCAAAGTGGTCGAGACGTAAATATCGATATATTGGACGTCTATATTCGGACATCGGAAAGGTTTCGAGTGATTCGGGTATTTTCGGGAGTATCGGGGAGTTACGGGAATTCGAATTGGGCCTTAATGGGCCATACGGGAAAGGAGAGAAAGGCCTCAAAGGGTGGCCGCACCCCTCCCCATGGGCTGGCCCGAATTGGACTAGGGAGGGGGGGCGCCCCCTTCCTTCCTTCTCCTTTTCCCTTCCCTTTCCTTCCCTCCTACTCCTACTACTTGGAAGGGCTCCTAGTTCTACTAGGAAAAGGGGAATCCTACTCCCGATGGGAGTAGGACTCCCCTAGGGCGCGCCATAGAGAGGGCCTGCCCTCCCCCTCCTCCACTCTTTTATATACGGGGGCAGGGGGCACCCCAAACACACACAAGTTGATCAAGTTGATCGTCTCTTAGCCGTGTGCGGTGCCCCCCTCCACCATAGTCCACCTCGATAATACTGTAGCGGTGCTTAGGCGAAGCCCTGCGTTGGTAGAACATCAACATTGTCACCACGCCATCGTGCTGACGAAACTCTCCCTCAACACTCGGCTGGATCGGAGTTAGAGGGACGTCATCGGGCTGAACGTGTGCTAAACTCGGAGGTGTCGTGCGTTCGGTACTTGATCGGTCGGATCGTGAAGACGTACGACTACATCAATCACGTTGTGCTAACGCTTCCGCTTTTGGTCTACGAGGGTACGTGGAAAACACTCTCCCCTCTCATTGCTATGCATCACCATGATCTTGCGTGTGCGTAGGAAAATTTTGAAATTACTACGTTCCCCAACAGTGGCATCCGAGCCAGGTTTTATGCGTAGATGTCATATGCACGAGTAGAACACAAGTGAGTTGTGGGCGATATAAGTCATACTGCTTACCAGCATGTCACACTTTGGTTCGGCGGTATTGTTGGATGAAGCGGCCCAGACCGACATTACGCATACGCTTACGCGAGACTGGTTCTACCGACATGCTTTGCACACAGGTGGCTGGTGGGTGTCAGTTTCTCCGACTTTAGTTGAACCGAGTGTGGCTACGCCCGGTCCTTGCGAAGGTTAAAACAACACCAACTTGACAAACTATCGTTGTGGTTTTGATGCGTAGGTAAGAACGGTTCTTGCTCAGCCCGTAGCAGCCACGTAAAACTTGCAACAACAAAGTAGAGGACATCTAACTTATTTTTGCAGGGCATGTTGTGATGTGATATGGTCAAGATGTGATGAGATATAAGTTGTTGTATGAGATGATCATGTTTTGTTGAAGTTATCGGCAACTGGCAAAAGCCTTATGGTTATCTCTCTATTGCATAAGACGCAAGCGCCAAATAATTGCTTTACTTTATCGCTATGCGATAGCAATAGTTGCAAGAGCAATTGTTGGTGAGACAACCATGTGACGACACATTGATATAGATCAAGATGATGGAGATCATGGTGTCATGCTGGTGACGATGGAGATCATGACGATGCTTTGGAGATGGAGATCAAAGGCACAAGATGATGATGGCCATATCATGTCACATATTTTGATTGCATGTGATGTTTATCTTTTATACATCTTATTTTGCTTAGTTCGACGGTAGCTTTATAAGATGATCTCTCACTAATTATCAAGGTACAAGTGTTCTCCCTGAGTATGCACCGTTGCAAAAGTTCTTCGTGCTGAGACACCACGTGATGATCGGGTGTGATAGGCTCTACGTTCAAATACAACGGGTGCAAAACAGTTGCACACGCGGAATACTCAAGTTAAACTTGACGAGCCTAGCATATAACAGATATGGCCTCGGAACACGGAGACCAAAAGGTCGAGCGTGAATCATATAGTAGATATGATCAACATAGTGATGTTCACCATTGAAACTAATCCATCTCACGTGATGATCGGACATGGTTTAGTTGATATGGATCACGTGATCACTTAGAAGATTAGAGGGATGTCTGTCTAAGTGAGAGTTCTTAAGTAATATGATTAATTGAACTTTAATTTATCATGAACTTAGTCCTGATAGTATTAGCATATCTATGTTGTAGATCAATAGCTTGCGATGTTGCTCCCAGTTTATTGTGTTCCTAGAGAAAAATTATGTTGAAAAATGTTAGTAGAAATGATGCGGATTGGATCCGTGATCTGAGGATTATCCTCATTGCTGCACAGAAGAATTATGTCTTTGATGCACCGCTAGGTGACAGACCTATTGCAGGAGTAGATGCAGACGTTATGAATGTTTGGCTATCTCAATATGATGACTACTTGATAGTTTAGTGCACCATGCTTAACGACTTAGAATCGGGACTTCAAAGATGTTTTGAATGTCATGGACCATATGAGATGTTCCAGCAAATACTCGAGTTGAGAGATATGAAGTCTCCAACAAGTTCTATAGCTAAAAAGATGGAGGAGAATAGCTCAAGCAGTGAGCATGTGTTCAGATTGTCTGGGTACTACAATCGCTTGAATCAAGTGGGAATTAATCTTCCAGATAAGATAGTGATTTATAGAATTCTCTAGTCACCATCACCAAGTTAGTAGAACTTCGCGATGAACTATGATATGCAAGGGATAACGGAAACGATTCCCAAGCTCTTCGTAATGCTGAAATCAACGAAGGTAGAAATCAAGAAAAATATCAAGTGTTGATGGTAGACAAGACCACTAGTTTCAAGAAAAGGGCAAAGGGAAGAAGGGGAACTTCAAGAAGAACGGCAAGAAAGTTGCTGCTCAAGTGAAGAAGCCCAAGTCTGGTCCTAAGCCTGAGACTAAGTGCTTCTACTGCAAAGGGACTGGTCACTGGAAGCGGAACTGCCCCAAGTATTTGGCGGATAAGAAGGATGGCAAAGTGAACAAAGGTATATTTGATATACAGATTATTGATGTGTATTTTACTAGTGTTCATAGCAACCCCTCGGTATTTGATACTGGTTTAGTTGCTAAGAGTAGTAACTCGAAACAGGAGTTGCGGAATGAACAGAGACTAGTTAAGGGTGAAGGGACGATGTGTGTTGGAAGTGGTTCCAAGATTGATATGATCATCATCGCACACTCCCTATACTTTCGGGATTAGCGTTGAACCTAAATAAGTGTTATTTGGTGTTTGCGTTGAGCATGAATATGATTTGATCATGTTTATTGCAATACGGTTATTCATTTAAGTAAGAGAATAAATTGTTGTTCTGTTTACATGAATAAAACCTTATATGGTTACACACCCAATGAAAATGGTTCGTTGGATCTCGATTGTAGTGATACACATATTCATAATATTGAAACCAAAAGATGCAAAGTTAATAATGATAGTGCAACTTATTTGTGGCACTGCCGTTTAGGTCATATTGGTGTAAAGCGCATGAAGAAACTCCATGCTGATGGACTTTTGGAATCACTTGATGCTTGCGAACCATGCCTCATGGGCAAGATGACTAAGACTCCGTTCTCCGGAACAATGGAGCGAGCAACTGACTTATTGGAAATAATACATACTGATGTATGCGGTCCGATGAGTGTTAAGGCTCACGGCAAGTATCATTATTTTCTGACCTTCATAGATGATTTGAGCAGATATGAGTATATCTACTTGATGAAACACAAGTCTGAAACATTTGAAAAGTTTAAAGAATTTCAGAGTGAAGTGGAGAATCATCGTAACAAAAAATAAATAAAAGTTTCTACGATATGATCGCAGAAGTAAAATATTTGAGTTACAAGTTTGGCCTTCAGTTCAAACAATGTGAAATAGTTTCACTGCTCACGCCACCTGGAACACCACAGTGTAATGGTGTGTCCGAACGTCATAACCATACTTTATTAGATATGGTGCGATCTATGATGTCTCTTACCGATCTACCACTATTGTTTTGGGGTTATGCATTAGAGACAACTGCATTCACATTAAATAGGGCACCATCTAAACCTGTTGAGACGACACCGTATGAACTATGGTTTGGCAAGAAACCTAAGCTGTCCTTTCTTAAAGTTTGAGGTTGCAATGCTTATGTGAAAAAGTTTCAACCTGATAAGCTCAAACTCAAATCGGAGAAGTGCGTCTTCATAGGATACCCAAAAGAAAATGTTGGGTACACCTTCTATCACAGATCCAAAGGCAAGATATTCGTTGTTGAGAATGGATCCTTTCTAGAGAAGGAGTTTCTCTCGAAAGAAGTGAGTGGGAGGAAAGTAGAACTTGATGAGGTAACTGTACCTGCTCCCTTATTGGAAAGTAGTTCATCATAGAAATATGTTCCTGTGAGTACTACACCAATTAGTGAGGAAGCTAATGATGATGATCATGTGACTGCAGATCAAGTTGCTACCGAACCTCGTAGGTAAACCAGAGTGAGATCCGCACCAGAGTGGTATGGTAATCCTGTTCTGGAGGTCATGTTACTTGAACATGACGAGCCTACGAACTATGAGGAAGCGATGATGAGCCCAGATTCCGCAAAATGGCTTGAGGCCATGAAATTTGAGATGAGATCCATGTATGAGAACAAAGTATGGACTTTGATTGACTTGCCCATTGATCAGCGAACCATTGAGATTAAATGGATCTTCAAGAGGAAGATGGACGATGATAGTAGTGTTACTATCTACAAAGCTAGAATTGTCGCAAAAAGGTTTTCGACAAGTTCAAGGTGTGGACTACGATGAGAGTTTCTCACTCGTATCTATGCTTAAGTCTGTCCGAATCATGTTAGCAATTGCCGCATTTTATGAAATCTGGCAAATGGATAAACAAAACTGCATTCTTTCATGGATTTATTAAAAAAGAGTTGTATATGATGCAACCAGAAGGTTTTGTCAATCCTAAAGGTACTAACAAAAGCAAGCTCGAGCGATCCATCTATGGACTGGTGCAAGCATCTCGGAGTTGGAATATACGCTTTGATAAGTTGATCAAAGCATATAGTTTTATACAGACTTGCGGTGAAGCCTGTATTTACAAGAAAGTGAGTGGGAGCACTACAACATTTCTGATAAGTATATGTGAATGACATATTGTTGATCGGGGATAATGTAGAATTATTCTGCAAACCATAAAGGAATGTTTGAAAGGAGTTTTTCAAAGAAAGACCTCGGTGAAGCTGCTTACATATTGAGCATCAAGATCTATAGAGATAGATCAAGACGCTTGATAAGTTTTCCAATGAGTACATACCTTGACAAGATTTTGAAGTAGTTCAAAATGGAACAGTCAAAGAAGGAGTTCTTGCCTGTGTTACAAAGGTGTGAAGTTGAGTAAGACTCAAAACCCGACCACGACAGAAGATAGAGAGAGAATGAAAGTCATTCCCTATGCCTCAGCCATAGGTTCTATAAAGTATGCCATGTTGTGTACCAGACCTATTGTATACCCTGACCTGAGTTTGGCAAGGGAGTACAATAGTGATCTAGGAGTAGATCACTGGACATTGGTCAAAATTATCCTTAGTGGAATAAGGATATGTTTCTCGATTATGGAGGTGACAAAAGGTTCATCGTAAAAGGTTATGTCAATGCAAGTTTTGACACTGATCCAGATGACTCAAAGTCTCAATCTGGATACATATTGAAAGTGGGAGCAATTAGCTAGAGTAGCTTAGTGCAGAGCATTGTTGACATAGAAATTTGCAAAATACATACGGATCTGAATGTAGCAGACCCGGTGACTAAACTTCCCTCACAAGCAAAACATGATCACACCTTAGTACTCTTTGGGTATTAATCACATAGCAATGTTAACTACATTATTGACTCTAGCAAACCATTTGGGTGTTGGTCACATGACGACGTGAACTATGGGTGTTAATCACATGGTGATGTGAACTATTGATGTTAAATCACAGGGCGATGTGAACTAGATTATTGACTCTAGTGCAAGTGGGAGACTGAAGGAAATATGCCCTAGAGGCAATAATAAAGTTATTATTTATTTCCTTATATCATGATAAATGTTTATTATTCATGCTAGAATTGTATTAACCGGAAACATAATACATGTGTGAATACATAGACAAACAGTATGTCACTAGTATGCCTCTACTTGACTAGCTCGTTGAATCAAAGATGGCTAAGTTTCCTAGCCATATACATGAGTTGTCATTTGATTAACGGGATCACATCATTAGAGAATGATGTGATTGACTTGACCCATTCCGTTAGCATAGCACTTGATCGTTTAGTTTGTTGCTATTGCTTTCTTCATGATCTATACATGTTCCTATGACTATGAGATTATGCAACTCCCGTTTACCGGAGGAACACTTTGTGTGCTACCAAACATCACAGTGTAACTGAGTGATTATAAAGGTGCTCTACAGGTGTCTCCGAAGGTACTTGTTGGGTTGGCGTATTTCGAGATTAGGATTTGTCCCTCCGATTGTCGGAGAGGTATCTCTGGGCCCACTCGGTAATGCACATCACTATAAGCCTTGCAAGCATTGCAACTAATGAGTTAGTTGCGGGATGATGTGTTACGGAACGAGTAAAGAGACTTGCTGGTAACGAGATTGAACTAGGTATTGAGATACCTACGATCGAATCTCGGGCAAGTAACATACCGATGACAAAGGGAACAACATATGTTGTTATGCGGTTTGACCGATAAAGATCTTCGTAGAATATGTAGGAGCCAATATGAGCATCCAGGTTTTGCTATTGGTTATTGACCAGAGACGTGTCTCGGTCATGTCTACATAGTTCTCGAACCCGTAGGGTCCGAACGCTTAAAGTTTGATGACGGTTATATTATGAGTTTATGTGTTTTGATGTACCGAAGGAGTTCGGAGTCCCGGATGAGATCGGGGACATGATGAGGAGTCTCGAAATGGTCGAGATGTAAATATCGATATATTGGACGACTATATTCGGACATCAGAAAGGTTCCAAGTGATTCGGGTATTTTCGGGAGTACCGGGGAGTTACGGGAATTCGTATTGGGCCTTAATGGGCCATACGGGAAAGGAGAGAAAGGCCTCAAAGGGTGGCCGCACCCCTCCCCATGGGCTGGTCTTACTCCTACTACTTGGAAGGGCTCCTAGTTCTACTAGGAAAAGGGGAATCCTACTCCCGGTGAGAGTAGAACTCCCCTAGGGCGCGCCATAGAGAGGGCCTGCCCCCCCTCCTCCACTCCTTTATATACGGGGGCAGGGGGCACCCCAAAGACACACAAGTTGATCAAGTTGATCGTCTCTTAGCCGTGTGCGATGCCCCCCTCCACCATAGTCCACCTCGATAATACTGTAGCGGTGCTTAGGCGAAGCCCTGCGTCGGTACAACATCAACATCGTCACCACGCCATCGTGCTGACGAAACTCTCCTCAACACTCGGCTGGATCGGAGTTAGAGAGACGTCATCGGGCTGAACGTGTGCTGAACTCAGAGGTGTCGTGCGTCCGGTACTTGATCGGTCGGATCGTGAAGACGTACGACTACATCAATCGCGTTGTGCTAACGCTTCCGCTTTCGGTCTATGAGGGTACGTGGACAACACTCTCCCCTCTCGTTGCTATGCATCACCATGATCTTGCGTGTGCGTAGGAAAATTTTGAAATTACTACGTTCCCCAACAGTCTTGCAACATAATCCATTCAGAGACATGACACAACATGCAAGTACAATAATCTAATGACAATTTCAACTGGTATCTAAAGAAGAACCGGGATTACCTTGGGCTTCAGATAGCAGAAACAACAGGACCTCCTCCGTCTTCAAATGCAACATTCTTACTTCCTCCAATTTTTGGGTTGCTTGCATAATGTCTGCCGCTAATTCTGTAATTTCCAGCCTCAAATAAAGATTACCTCATTCATGGCAGCCACACCATCTCTTTCTGCCTCTAGTAGAGCCTCAAGCACTATAATACCTGTGCTCAGACTGCTCTCCGGCGGTGTTGCCTCTGAACTGCTACCATCTGGTAACATGGATGGCGCACTGCTTCCACAAATAGATTCTGGGGTTGTACATTGTGTCCTAGTGTGAACGGCATCCTGTAAGGTTTCCGCTAGACATCAGTAAGAGATAGTTATCGTATGATCCAGGCAGTAAGCTTACATGGTAAACGATGAATGAATTATTGCCGAGCATGGCAAACTATATTTAAATGGTTCGAAGCAGCATCAGCCGAAAAGAAATTAAAATGGTAAGATGAAACTAGGGATGTAAGTGGCAAATAAACGACATCCGCTAGTCCCATCTAGTTAGTTTTTGCTACCTCCCTAGTTCATTTTCCTCAAAAAGGAAAAACTCTTTTGAACTATCATACCACTAGTGGACTTTAATCAGGATTAAACGGGACCTAGTTGACATCCCTAGTTTAAAGGGAGTGTACAACCACTATATTTAAGTTTCCAAGGCATCTAAGCAGTTGAAATAATCTGAGAAAGCACTTAACAGTGTGGCCTCATATAAACTACGAAGACAGTCTTGTGATGAAGTTGAGAGGAAAACTTAAGGACACAAATGAAATAGGCATGCATTTCTTTACGATAGTACAACAGGCACTCCTGACCTATTGGCCAACTCAGGTATAGCGTAACAACAAATAAGCATTCGAATCAAGCAATACAACAAAGCAGACAACTAAACTATTTGTAATTCGGTAGGATTACACGTTGAGGGCACAAGCCAAGAAAGTAGCCCACTCGCATTACATTTCACATGTACTAAAACACACTGGCTTACCATATGTTGCTGTGAAGCCTAGCTGCTGTTGCAATGTTCTTTGAAGATATCGTCAGCATCCTGTGGTTGCAAATCTAGTTGTTGTAGTTTATTCGGCACAATCTATTTAGGTAAAATTAATTTTAATCGCATGCACTGGTCCGAATTGATCATCAATGGTTCATCTAAACTAATGAAAGAAGGGTGTGTGCATACACAACAATATATCTGCTTACCTCTATTTTTATGCTTGTTCGAGGTGCCAGCCCCAAAAGAACAAATATTTTGCTTGATGAGGTTGGTAGCTCCATAATTAATAGAAGCATCAAATTAGTCATGCAACTTGGGAAGATCAAGAACACACAAACAAGTAATGAACAGAGGCTCAGAGCAGTGATGTAATAGCTAGCATCAGAAAATGTAGGGTAAAACAAACAAAAAGCAGCGAAACCACATGCTAGTTTGCTGATGTGTAATTAAGCATAGAGAACATTAAGCAGTCTGATGGAACCAACAAGTGGCATCAGAACAAAACTAAAGCATATTAACTATATGTGCACTGGTATGTAATTTAGCACATGTAACATGTTCACTGCCAGAAGTACGGCCCTACAGGTGCAAGTAGAATAACGCGTCTCGTAAAAACTGAATGATGCCCTGAAGAAATTCAAAGGTGTGGTGCTTATGCTAGGAAAGTGAACGTAGGCGCCGGCCGTTGGATAATAGTACCTGATTCTCGGTGGCGTATGGGTATCGTTGTCATACTTGATAGCTAAGGATCGTCGATGGTGCTCGTGTTGCGATTGAGTTTGGGCCGGCTGTCGCCGTCACTAAAGCGGCTCCGGTGCTACGGTTGCGGCGCCTGTCGACATACAAGAAAGCTCATCTATAGTAAGTGAATAGTTGCACGATAAAGAGAAAAACCGAAGGAGTACAAATCGAAATAACCTGATGAGGCTGCGGCGTCGGTAAAGCAGGACCGGTGGAGTTGAATATGGCGTCCGTGGAGCGGGTCCGGTGCAGTGGACGAAGGCTTCGGCGGGCGCGTTGTACAATGCTTTCGGTGAGGCAGATCTGTTGCCGCGGACGAGGGCTTGTATGAAGGGCCAGCGAAGGGACGAACGAGGGAGTCAGTGAAGGGCCTACGCTGTGGTGGACGAGGGCGCCGGTTAAGCAGATCCGGTGCGGTGGACCATGATGGCGGTCAAGGAGATCTGGAGCGGTGGACAAGCCAGTCACTGAAGCGGCTCTAGTGAAGTGGTGAGTTGGCAGTTGGGGGTTCCAAGGTGTGGAAGGTAGATCCGGCGGGGTGTGAGGTCCATCGCTGCGGCGGAGGACTAGATTCGATGGCTTGCTGTGGTTGGGGGGGTCGAGGAGGGGAAGGGGAGGGGCTCTGGGGAAGAATGTTGGGGGCAAAGAGGGAAAAACAATGGAGTTACCAAAGCAGCCCTTTTCCGTTCATGTGGCAGGGGTAAAACAAGAATATCGCAGGGCTAAACTTTCGGGCGCGTGATATTTCGATGTGAGCGGGAAGTTTGAAAGCTTTTGGCGCCTAAAATTATAAGTATTCTGCTCTCGTACGGCTGACTATGATATCATGACCGACAATTTGTTTGTTTTGCATGCAAAAAAGTGCAAGTTTTGAAAATCAATGTCTCCAACTCGAAACTTAGATTGTCCATTCAATTCAAATATGGATCATTGAGCTACTACAAGAAAATACCATCATACGGTCCAATTCAAATGAAATTCCAAATGTGTTTATCCTAAATATGATGACAAAAGCAAAAATGTGTATGTGTATGAATAAAGTGGATGATTATAAAGTTTGAACATGCCCGTATGTGTATATCTCTAGGTTTGATATATGAATTTGAAATCACGAAATCCCGGCTTAAAAAATGTACCTCCGTTTAAATGAATTACAAAAGCTAATGATGGAATCGAATTCCAAAATTCCAATCTTAGGTTTGTAATTCTGGTACATCAAGGTATATCACACATGTTCAAAAGTATCGTTATCTCATAGTACAAACTGTGAAACAAATTGATCATCCATGAGTGCACGATATCTCAATTATGCTAAAGTCCCTCAAATATAGACACCTCACTCTTTATCTGAAGTCAACCCCCCCACCACACACACACACATAGAGAAGTCGTTCTCTCCCCCAAACACCAACACACGAGCACATTAACACGCCTCTCTCTTGTAAAGTTCGGACCCCAATATAGGTCTCTATCACTTTGTCTCTCGGGCATGCACACATCTCTTCCCTCACTCTATAGGTCTCCCGCTATCTCTCTTACCCAAGCACACACACTATGTAGAGTGTATATTTC
Organism: Triticum aestivum; assembly: GCF_018294505.1. Taxonomy (NCBI): domain Eukaryota; kingdom Viridiplantae; phylum Streptophyta; class Magnoliopsida; order Poales; family Poaceae; genus Triticum; species Triticum aestivum. The sequence goes on along the minus strand of NC_057800.1, from coordinate 343,765,946 downwards.
CCATACACACAAAACGCCGCCCCCAAACGTCTATCTCCGTAGTTATGTAGTTCTCGCGCACTCACCTCACACACCACCCCCACTGCAAACAAGCACACTTTGTCTCCTTGTGCACCACTCTCCTCTTTCTATCTCTCCCACACGCGGACCCGCCCCAGCTCCTTCCCTGTATACATATATGTCGTGACTCTTTGCATAGCTCCCTAATGTATAATCTTTCTCGATTTAGCACATTGTTCTCTACACCATCTATTCTAGATCTCTCATGAAGTCCCTATCACACACACGATGACTCGCTTCCCTTGTGTCTCCGTTCATAGGCCAATTTCGGACAACATCAATATTGTCTCCCTATCTATACGCCATTTATGGACACAAACGACCCCTCTCGCCCCCTCTCTTCCTCTCTCTCTCTCTCTCTGTCGCTAGCTCTCTCCTTCTCTCGCTCTCACACCCCTCTCCCACACACACACTCAATGTCTCTTCCAAATAGTCTACTCCCCCCGCCAGCACCTGTGCTATCTTGCTACTACACATGTCACATCATTCCCCCTTCCCTTACACTAGGTTTACATCATCAGTGGTTTCTCTACTCCACATACACTCTCTCCCTCTCACACAAAAATGCGTGCACAAACACACACAGACACGCACAAACACCCATTTATCTGGATCCTCATCTCTCCTCATGTCCGCATGTGTATCTCACACACTCACTCTCTAATTATGTATATGTGTCTCCACGTTACACAACACAAAGCCCCATGTACATGTCTCTCTCTATCCTCCACACACATAGACACAAAGAATCTATTATCATTGCCTCAGTCTCTAACATATCACTCTCTCTCTCTCCCTCTGTCTCTCTCTCTCTCTCTCTCTCTCTCTCGCAAACACGCTCAACAAGGGTTTCCCCGTGAATAACTTACCATCTATTCATCAACAGTCGTGGCAGTACGGTGAACACGAGACGTGAAAAAGAATAAATCTACACGTGCTTAGACCACCTAGTATGACTACTAGGACTAGAGCAAGCCAAAAAGTGCGCCACCGTCACCCCCTCCTTGTCGGCGACGGGAAAATCTTTGTTTTACATAGTCAAGAAGTCATTGTGCTAAGGCCCCACATGCCGAGGCGTTGAATAGAATGTAGATGCTAGTTTACGGAAGCAAGTATCGATAATACGTTTGTATCTCCATACTTATATTTCTTCTCTTATAAAAAACCGAGTTGGTGATGATGGTACGTGTGCCATCTTGCAATATAGACCGTCCGATCTATATCTGACGGATGGAAATTAAACTAAAAGATACCCGCACCCCTCTCCACATTTGCAGACAAGGCCTTCCCTCATTCATCCTTATCTCCAACAAACCTCATTGTTGAGCAATTAAGAAAGGAAGCCTCTGGAACAAATTGGCCTAGTGGCCGCTGCCAGCGCCGTCAATCCCCATGCCTCCGCTCAGTCCGACCACCAACCACCACCACACCCCACTCCTCTTCACCTTATCTCATATTTCTCGAGATATCATTAGTTCTTACACATGAGATTACTCCCGCAAGGGTCAATCACAACAAGTGTTTTATAAAAAAATGCATCTTGATGTTCCGTGCAATGCACGGATCTTGCTAGTACTCCTACACAAGACTAAGTTGGTGATGCTGGTGTGTCTGCCATTTGTCGTTTCTGACCATTAGATCTACATCTAACGATTGTGAGGTAAGTTGTTGCCTTTTCTCACCAACATCCCACTTGTCTACCAATTTGCAGAAAACCCATAATTAGTATCTTAAAACCAACCACATCCCTCCCTGACCTCACCAAAACATCCCAAGGAATATATTCTAATTGAAACATAATATATCTCTAGTGACATATGTATATCAAAATTAGAGTATTTTGTACCAAGTTTGTGAATAAGTATTATTCTAATTATGATTCGTTGCAACGGACATGAACATTGCTAGTATTTCCAACCATGCATTTTTTTCCTAGTATTCCATAGTTTCGAGTTTTCCATCAAGATATTAGTCACTCATGGTTGATATTTACTTTCAATCATGTACACATATGCACTATGTAACTAGCCTTGCTTATTGGCTTCCAAAGCTTAACTTTCACTCCTACTTACAATATGTAGAGTATTTAACAAAAAACTACCACTTTCAACCAGCCCTAGGAAGAATCTATTGTACAAAAAATAGCAAAAACATACCCAAAATTTCTTAATCCATGCCAAAAACTACCTAGTACTCCTACCGATTAGGTTCGTTTAAACCCATTTATGACAGGGTTGGCCCACACGTCCGTGCTGACGAGGCAGCTTAAACCAACACATTTTGTTTGACCGTTGACACGAGGGACCCACATCTGACCTTCTATCCTGTTATTCCCCCTCAAATTATTATTTTTCCTGAACATTACTTCAAATAGTACCGATGCGTGTTTGTCGGTGGCGCCGGTGATGAGCGAGTTGGCCGCCGCTCCGTCGGACGGGCCGGACGCCGTGCTGGCCTCCGCACGGGTTGGCAGGCTGGCCCGAGTGTGACTCACGAGCGAGCAAGCCGCCGTGCTGGCCTTCGCTCGAGCCAGATGGCTGGCCTTAGCGCGGCGCGCGCGAGCAGGCCGCCGCGCTGCCGTGCCAATCTAGCTAGCAAACCTTGCAGACAAGCAGCTGGATGGAGCTATCTTGGCTAGCTAGTGGCCGCGAGCGCCGGACGGAGCTGGCATCCGGGCTGCCGCAACATGGGCTCCGCACCGCCGGCGGTTTTGACCTCGCCTTCTGCCGGCAGCGGTAGCTGCGTCCCATGGCCGAGGATGACTAGGTGGACGGGCCGGAGGTAGGAGGTCACTCGAGGATTTTTGTTGGTAAGAGCATGTACAATGGTTGATAAGGTAGTTTTATCTTAAGTCTGCCATGTATGCAAGTGCTAGTAGTTTCTTGGCATTTTAGTGGTTTCTTGCATTATTAGAGCAAGTACAATAGAGCTGATTCAGCGGGCTATAAGAAATAAACTAGTATATTTCTGCTTAGTTGGAGGAAAGAGAAGAGGAGAGAGAAGGTAAGCGGGCTCTTCATGAAGAGCCAGCTCTAGCACGTGCTCCTAGGCACTTTGTGAGAATGAGAAGTGGGCCACATAATAAAAAAGTAGTACACTCTTTTGATCTATTATTGTAGATGTTGGCTATAAGATGGGCTATAGATGACATGGCACTGGCTTATAGCCAACAGCAGATGATATGGGTTTCTTGTAAGGAACAATGTACGTACTACTAGAGACAAAAGGCGATTCTAGGTTGCGTTGTACTCCAATGAGTACTACTAGTGGTCGTGGGAGTGTATACCTCGTTTTGTGGGTTCGATCCCGGCCGAACGCACGACGGCCTTTTTAAAAAAATAGTACTACTACACTTCGCTGCGAGCCAATATTTTACACGGGTAGTTTGAGTTTTGAAGTCAAACAGACGTGCGACCCCACAATCTGGGTGCACTGGACAGCCTAGCCACGTGAACGGGTTTTCCTTCCCAGCATCCCGTGGCTCACGTGCTCGCCCTAGCCGCACCTCGCTTGCAGCTTCCTCATCAGCTAGTAGCATATTTAAACTAGCTCCTCCCAATTAAGCCCGAGGAGCCGGAAAAGCCTGGCAGAGCATTAGGAACTGTGCAATATGGTTCTGTATGTAAAGTGCTCTACTACTACTCTGTAGCTTGTGGCGTTGCACGCATGGAGTTCACTCCATTATCGACTCTACTATAAAATAAATTCCTCTTGATGTGTTTTTTTGAAACGGAGGCAAAAGCTTTGCTTCATCTCATTCATAAAGAAGGAACTACTAACAAAGTTCAATGAGATCCATTACACCTCCACAAATGGAAGCGAAAAGCCTAGTCTCGTTGTATCAAATAACTCAAATGTTTTGCCCCCGCAGTAACCGTCGCTGATAAACAGACTGCTAGTGTGTGCGTGAGAGGAGCGGCTGAGTAGGCCAGCTACGTGAGAGGAGCGGCTGAATAGAGCACCGTGAGTACCCACTAGGCCACTACGCAGGTGTACTTCCCCTGCATTGCTAGTACAGCGATGGTTCTAGAGAATAGTAGTACCCTCCACTTCAAACTGTAGCTCCTTGGCCCTGAGATTCAACAGTTCAAAACTGGTGCACTATACTAGACTAGACTAGAAGTACAGTACATCGCACTACTAGTTGAGAAAAGTAGTACTAGTACTGCTACAGTACAAGTACGTACTCCTCCGTCACATAACGTAAGACGTTTTTGACACGTTGGCGTGTACAAAAAATGGCAAAAACATACCCAAAATTTCTTAATCCACGCCAAAAACTACTACCTAGTGCCAAAAATTTCTTACTAGTGCTATTATTTACAGTATAATGCAATCCCATAACGTTCCATAATCCATTTCTTTCAAAAAAAATCTCTTTTGGAGAGAAGATTTCTATCTCCACGCGAGCTTCTCATAGGCCAGCGCCACCGCATGCAGTCATGTGAGAGAGAGGGAGACATCCATGCAGCATGCAGAGAGAGGAGAACGCGGGCGGACAACCAATGGGCTGCATGGGGCATTTATAGCTGCTAGCTCCTCCCATCCATGCGCTAGGGGTATTTCTGTCCAGAAAGCATGCAGCGAGCCCCTGCCTTGGTATCCAGGTCTGCTCTTATGCACAGAGTAAAAAGAATCAGAGGGAGTACTAGTAGTAAATAATAGCCTCACCCCTTTGCTGAGGAACGATCTACAGTTGGAAGGGACAAGGCCCTGCGGTTACTACACTCTTATCTCCTCCTCGCCAGTTCCCGTCCCCCCGAAGAGAAGGCAGTTCGTCGCTGCTCCCATGGATTCACCAGGCGGCTCTCCTCCTCGTCGGGGCTGGGAGACCTTGGACGACGATTCTGTGGGAGAAATCTCACGCCGCTCCGACGTCCTCACCGCCGCAAGACTCGGTGCTTCTTGCACCAACTTTTTCAAGATGCTGCTTAAACATGCCATGCTTGTTGGTCTTCCATGCATCCTCGAGGAGAAGGTTCTTCTATGGGACAATCCTTCAAATAGTCCATCGCTCCCTGGCCATGGTTGCACGTTGACTCTGCTAGAGTTGCCGACATTGAGAGGTAGTCGGATTTTGTCTGATGAGCAGGTCAGTAATGGAGTTTGATCATGTAGTACTTAGTTATTCCATTTCCATCCCGTAATTTCTCCGCTGCCCACCTTCTTATATATAGGTTTGGGTCGATGCCAACGAAGATTGGCTTGCATACCTCCGGCCGGATACCACCATAATTTTGCACAACATCCACAGCAGTGCGGCCGTTTCGGTAGACCCCTTCTCCACCATTGGGATCGGCCTTCCGGATTGGCTGGGCTTGAATACGTATGATGATGCCTACATGAGATTGAAGAAGATAGCAATTGCGGACCCGCCGACAAAGCAACGCGGCTACGATGATTACTATCTCATCGCGGTGTTCGACATAAGGATTGCCATCAATGCAAGAGGCAGTAACGGCAGAGGCTGGCGCATGTTGGCGGCGGCAGATTTGTACCCCTACACGTTCGAAGACACCGTGCGCCATCTAGGCCGCATCTTCACAGTGACAAGCTAGGGGACTTGTTTCATCTGGTTGCCATCCTACGGTACGGGAGATTACAAACGGAATGCACAAACCATCATTTGCATCCCTAACGGTACTCCATTATTTTGCAGGGACCAGTCATCCCCCGATCAAAATAAGATCGCCGATCCTAGATGTGCATTTGCATCCGTGATCGGTCTAACCTAGAACCTTGTAGTTGACTTTGTCATATTGGGATCAACTATCTTAGCAGTCGTTACCCATGGTACCACTGATGTGCAACATGGTCACACAATCTACCACGATCGGACCGTCACCATCTACCTAGGTATTCCATTTTTAACCCTCTCGCCTTCTCTTTCATTGTTGTACTAGTAGTATACTTTGTAGTACTAGTAGGAGTACTTTTTACCTTGGAGAACGCGTATAGCTAGCTAGGCCCTTGAAGACTTGAACCCACTAGCTGCCACCATTTTTGTTTTTCCATGTCTTACTATCTCATCCATGTAGCCAAGAGTGGCTATATATAATAAGCCGGTTATTTTATTTCCTCTATACCGGAGTAGTACTATTTGCTGCACAGTATTACTGACCGCCATATTTGAGCACAATATGCATGGACCTTGACTATGTACGTCACCATGTGTCCAGATCTGGGATGCCGCGTGTACCAGATGAACGACGCCGAGTTCGACCCCCGTGATGCTACATGGGTGCCGAGGAACACTCTTGGAGAGTACTCGCTTTTCATATTGGACATCTACCCCATTGTGAAGCGGATGCCACCTTCCATGCACGACACGGAAGGCCTATCGTTCATGAAGCATGGTTGTGTCTTCAGTGCGCACCGCCGGATGAACGACATGCTGGGACACGCTATCCCTGATTTATGCCGCTTCAGCTTGGATGAGTCTCCATCGTGTGGAACCGGACTAGAAAGCTGCATCAATGATTCTCATTGCCCACTGCTATGGATCGTGCCATCCATGAAGAACACATGGGACTGGAACCTGGAGGAGGACATGTAGCCCATCTATAACGTGTAAGTGGAGTACGGTAATTGTGAACGGTAGCGCTGTGAATATATGTAGACTAGTCGTGCACAAATTTATCACATGAATTGGAGATGAACTTGTGTGGCATACTGCCATCTGTCCTTTAGAATTTATTACTAGTAAATGTGTTATGTGTACATGCAACTTGTGTAGTTGTTGCACGGGCTCCAACACGCTCTTTGAGAAAAAAAGGTGGCACAGCTTTGGATATACGTGATGTGGCGACATCATACAGTAGCATCATTCGCTATAGTTGTAGTACACTCCTACTAGGACGACAACTCCTATAAAACCTTGCGCTTGGCTCTTTGCCTCTTCGGGAGGTTCAACAGTTCGTACTCATGTGAACCTTGCACTTGGCTCTTCGCCTCTTCGGAAGGTCCAACAATGATGATACTACAGTACAATATGCTTCTGGCAATCTGACACTGATTGAACTGCTGCACGTCCACCGCGAGGGCGAGGGCGAGGGCGAGGGAGAGGGAGAGGGAGAGGGAGAGGGCGCTGTAGTCAAAACCCTCTCCTCGTCCTGTGAACCACCGCGCGCGTGGGCGAGGGAGAGGCGTAGTAAGCAAGCTTCTCCTCGTTCGGCGAGTTGACGGGACACATCAAAGCAGTACTAGTACTAGTAGTAGTAGTCCATACTGCGTCCTTTTCGATTAATATGGCTTAATTTGAAACGAGAAAAATACACTAGCGGTCAACGTATGTAACAATACGCTCTTTACGGTCACTATATATAGTTTTGCGGTGATTATACGATCACTAGCTCATCGTAGAGCACCGTATTGCACCCTACTGACTGGCCACATAGTCGATGTGGCACTTTGTTGACTAGTTAAATTGTCACCTGGTTTCTGGGTCCCACCTGTCAGTTGGCAGAGCAAAGAAATCAGTTAGACAAAACTTTACGCAGGCGCGACACGAGTCCAACCCTTGCGCGTGAACCGCCCTGGCTGTGTATGTGAGTGCATGCACGTGTCCTCCCTCGGTCTTCAACAAAGAGTGTACATCGGCTATAAAACAAAGAGTGTAGTACATGATGTACATCTACACTTCTAATGCATTTAGCCTTTAATCTAAATCGATATTGATTGACTAATGCACCAACTTGTGCTGTAGGTATAGGCTACATGTCTATCCTTAATTACAGCATGCAACGGCCTTCATTTAATCTTCTTATCTCAATGGTCACATGCACACATAAGTCTGCTACTTTTGGGCGTTAATTATGCCCTGGTCAATGTGTAAATTTCTAAATGTACAGTCTTTCCCGGACATAGGGAGTAGGTTGAGCACTTGAGCGTGAGCGTGTGTGTTGCGTCGTGTGCTGTGTGCCGCATGGGTGCGTGAGTGTTGCGTGCGTCCATGTGTACGTGTGAGTGTTGCATGTTGCATGCATGCATGCATGCATGGGGCTTACTCCCTCCCATTGACATGTTCATATTTCAAGCTTCCTCTGTTCCCTCCATATGGTGATACTCCCTCTGTTCCCAAATAGTATGGAGTAAAAGCCTCCCTCTGTTCCCAAATACAGAGTATTTGTCTTTCTACAGATTTCAACAAGTGACTAGGTACGGAGCAAAATGAGTGAAGTGAGTGTAGAGGCACAGGGATACTATAGAAAGGAAGTCCTCACGATCCATTATTCCCCATCTCGGCCAGAGAGAACTATTCAACTAGTCTTCGAAGTGAAGTGACAATACACACTGCAGCAGATGGGACACGTAATTAATAAGCTAAACCAGCATGTTGGTGTTACTAAATCAGCCTTACCCAGTACTGCCATCTCTTCTTCTTCCTCCTCTCTTCCCCATCATCGGCCGCACACCATTTACCCCCGCTCACTGCTCGCCCGCCCGTGCCATCTTCCTTGGTAGCTCGCGCGTACCATATCCCCCCGCTCACTGCTCGGCCACACGAGGAGAAGCTTCTTCGCTCGCCCCCCCGAATCCACTTCCCCGTTGGCTCACAGGCACCGAAAACCCCAATGGTAGAACCGACTGACACGCAGAGCCGCGATTGGAATTCCCTCCCCGATGTTCTCTTGGAGCAGATCTGTAGTCGTATGGACCTACTCAGCACCGTCCGTCTGGCCGCATGCTCGGTGTTTTGTACCGTCTACTCGTCTGCAACCGGCCAGCTCTTTTCAAGACACCCTGCTTGCTGATGCCCGATCCTCGCAGGTGGCCCAGACACCGACTTGACGATCCTACAGAGGTTGCCGTGGTGCCCCTCGACATGCTACCACTACCCGTCCACCTGTCCTTCATGCACGGCCACTACTTGGCGGGCATGAAGGCCAACTAGATCGTCCTCATCCACCACACCGGTAGTCCATGGTGTCTCGTGGATATCTACACCCAGCGAGAGATCACCCTTCCATCGTTGGATACCACCGCCATCGAGCCTCGCGGCCCGCCGGACACTCCTGCCTACTACGCACGAGACGCGTCAAGCTTTTGGCTCGACCTCTATTTGCAGAAAGTTGTAATCTACGAAGTGCCCACACCATCAGAAGACTACATGGATTACAAGCTCATTGCCTTGTTCAACATGGGATTAGTTTATCTGGAATCCGGTCGCCATACATGGTTATGGCTCATCATCAATCCTGTTGAGGCAACATTTCTGTCTGATGCTATAGTGCATGATGGCATCGTTTACGCGGTCGACACACAGATTGGCTGCCTATATTGGTGGAATCAATCGTCGTGTAATTGTTCTATCTCATCTCATCTTTACCTTATGAATACAACTGCCTGTTCATTTGTTACAAATTTAGAATGCATAGCATGTCTATAACCACATCATTGCTATATGTTCCTCTCATTTCCTAGATTTTTATGACCACACATGTTATTGTTAGAGTTGATATGAGAACAATTGGCATCTAATGATTGTTAGAATACATATTATGAGCATAACATCATGATTGCTATATGTTACTCTCGTTTACAAGATTTTATAACAACGCATGTTATTGCTTAGAGTTGATATGAGAACAGTAGTAGTAAGTGCTATGGTAGAATATGAGTAGGCACTATCATAGCTGTTTTCCTCTCATTGTTACATGATGTTTGAACCATGACATATTGCTAGAATATGAAAGCCATTGGCTTATTTTTTTAACTTGGGGTCTGATTATGACCACGACATTGCAATTGTCTGTCTATGATATGTGTCACTGTTATTAATAATCTTAATTCCCCACATACTCTGAACATGATTGTTTATTTTTGTCCTTTTGGTCTCCAATTTGAATTGTTGCAGCAGACGCAAATGCGCTGGCCTTCATGATTCCAGGACCTGGAATCATACCAGCCGATGGGTGGTGGTTTATCGCTCGCTCAGCTGACGGCGGTCATTTGATGCTCATTCGCACGTACCAAATTGACCAAACCATGACATCAAACCACATGCAGTACAATGCGTGGGGAGTTCGTGACATTGATGGCTATGGCTGCTTCGTGTTCGAGAAAGATCCCAGCTCTGTTGGGCCAGGCGTATTCAACTGGCGGCGGGTTTACAGCCTTGGCAACCACTCCTTGTTCCTCGGGCTCAATTATCCGATCATCCAACCAATCATCGATCATATCACCAGCGATGATTACTGTGCTATGCAACTTCCATTCACGAGGGGGGGCTGTGCTTACACATCATACCATGGGTTTCATGAATCACCATATCCAGAGATTCGTCGACACAGCTTGTTGCCAGATAATCTTCAGTGTGTGAAAGGCATCAAGCTTCCATGCGATGGATGGCTTTTGCAAACCCGACATGCGGCGATGTGGTTCATGCCAACAACAAATATGCACAACTTGATTCGTGTTGATATCTAGACTGAGTCATGTATTCTGCTGCTGTAGCACAACCCTCTTATGTTGGATATTATGTACTGTTGTTAGTTTGAAGCACTCCTCTGGTTTGAAGGATAGATACCTTCCTGGGATCAAGTGCATCCTAACTCACCTGCGTAGGATGTACTGATAATGATGATGGAGATGCTGTGCAGAAGCCATATATATCAGTTAGGCTTCAAGTGCGTACTTGTTAGTTAAACCTATGTATAAATTGTGACACTAAATACGACTAGTAAGTACTCTAGTACAGTAGCAGTACTAGTATACATCGGTCAAATTATTCATCATGTCCAAACATTGAATTGACGTGACAACACGCTGCGCGTGAGGTGACACAAGAATCCCGATGGCGTGTTCGGGTATTCTGGACTTTAGATTTGGAGTACCACTTATCTGTTGAAATCTTTCATCCTTCACTTAAAACAGTCGATTGATCATACATTGAGTACCATATAATTGGAATTACCGATGCAAGTCGAAGAAGGATTGGCCGGTGCTACCGACTGGCGTCAAGTTCAATCCCACAGATCAGGAGCTGATCGAGCACCTTGAGGCCAAAGTGAGTGCTGACAGCGCGAGATTTCAGTCTCTCATCGATTTGTTCATACCAAGCATCGACAGCGAGCATGGCATATGCTACACCCAACCTGAGAAACTTCCAGGTAAGACACCGTTCGGCCGTCTACTTGCACAAACATATTCCTTTGTTTATAGCTCTATTTTCTTTTTAGACGTAGACCTGGTGAAGCAATTACAATTTGACAGTTAATAAAAAGTGAAACAAGTGACTACAACATGCCAAAGATGTTATGGAAATGCCAACTAGGTACACTAAAACCTGTATTACACAATACTGCAGGTATCACACTGAGTGTCCTAAGGAAGCATTTCTTCCAGCGCAATTCTAGGGCGTTCAAAAGGGTACATGGACGCGTCACAAGATACAGTCGGAGTGCGGCATGCACGCGATGTGGCACAAGACCGGCAATACCTTGCCGGTGATGGTCAACGACCAGCAGACGGGCATCAAAAAAGGTTCTGGTGCTGCACACCAACAAGAACTTCGACCAGTAGAGGACCAACTGGGTGATGCACCAGTACCACCTCGGGGACCTGGAGCAAGAGAAGGAGCGGGAGCTGGTCCTCTGCAAGATTTTCTACCAGACGAACACTAGGGCCAGGAGTAAAAAGATTATAAGTTAGTTTGGTATTGGTAGTTGTACTACCTTGTCGTCCGCAAGTTGGTATTGTTGTTAACGATCTTTTGGTATGAACTTTCATTTGCTTCCAACCATCATGCCGAGGGTCGACGTGGATATAAAGTTGAATCATTTGTTTCGAAATGAATTTTCAGCCACTAATTTTTATTTGATGGGTAGCATAAGCACCCACCGTTCGAATTCCCAGTTCTCCAATTTTTTCGAAACAAGTGCATGCACTTATTATCACAATAAAAAAACAATATCCGTGCTGCATCCCAGTTATCAGTCTGTACTTGCAGAATTCTCTCGTTTATTGAGCACGTATATTGTTTTTTCAGGTCGAGCAAGTTTCAACTGGGCTGTAGACTGCCTAGGGTTGGTTTTGTTTTTAACAGGCCCAGCCCATGACGACAACGGGGCACAAAGATCCAGCAGGTATCTACTGGCCTCTGGCCTGCCAGCGTTAGTTATATTTTGTCTTACAACATCCGCAGGTAGTTTTTTTACTGAATCAAACACACAACCCAGTTCTATTATCCTCTTGAAATGCATGTCCTACATCCGTTTCCTAATCTCTACCTATAGTTTTACTAGTTCATATACACGTATCATTATATTGAAAACACATAAAATTCCCTTTTCATATTTACATCCTTATTTTTGTTGTTTTTTCCCACCCATCGCTGATTTTTTACCACTGGTTTTCCCTTAAACCAAGTCAATTGTCCCACGTCTTATTTGCTTACAAAAACAAAATGATTTTTTGGCAAATCAATAAGTTCTTAAAAAAATGTTTATCATTTCGGGATTACAACAGTTCGGACTCCACCAAAATATGCAAAATAAGGTTGAACTTTTTGACCGTGGTCTTGGGCAGAAAATGGGCTGTAATAAATTACTTAAGAATTAGCAAATGGGCTGCAAATTATAAAAAATAGCAAATGGGCTTTATGTTGTCTGCCACAGATTTGGAGGCTGACTTGTGGGCCTACTAAGTTCATGCGTACACAAGGTTTCTCAAAAAAGAAACTTAGTCAACAATCGACTCTACCAGCGTCAGACCGTTAGATGTCAATCTAACGGCAATCGTGCTTCTTCAGTCTCTGATCTTCCTGCCCCAGCCGCCCAAACCAACGCCGTCGGAACCGCCTGCTCCCGCCTCCCATGGCCGGCAGTGCTGCCAGGCAGGCCTCATGGCCCCATCATACTCGCATCCCTGGCCTGTCTATCCCTCTACTCACCCACACCTCCTGTTATTTTCCGGCGATGGCAGCCGAACCAGTCAACCCTCGTACTCTCCACCGCGTGAGCAGCCACTGTTGTGTCTTCCCCGGCTCCGCGTCGTTCCCTTCGTAGGCCTCACCATCGTCCACCGCTCTGGTGCTCTCGGCGCGGCGTGGTCAACAATGTCCATCCAACGGCCGTAGTGCTTCTTCAACCTCTAGTATTCTTGCCCCAGCCGCCCAAAGCAGCGCCGATCGTGCCGCATGCTCCTGCCTCCCGTGGTCGGCTGTGCTACCGTGAAGGCCTCACCGTCCCCATACTACTCCCACCGCTGGCCAGGCCATCCCCCCACTCACCCACTCCCCCTGTTATTCTGCGGCGACGGCAGCCTCACACCGTAGCCGAACCAATGAACCCTCGTACTCCTCTCCACGTGGGCATCCACTTCCGCGTCTTCCCCGGCTCCGTGTTGTCCCCTTCCTAGGCCTCGCCGTCGTCCACCGTCGTGGTGCTCTCGGCGCGGCGTGGTCAATGTGGTCAACGACCGACTTCCATCGGAAGAGTACTGTACATGGAGAGACTGACAGCTGGGTCCACGGTAGCCGCAAGGAAGTGCCTCCTTATTACGCGCAAAATATTATTCCTCCACCTGACAGTAGGGACCCACCGGACGGGCCACCAGTATTTCATGGAAAAAACGTTTCCCCCCTAACTGCTGGGACCCACCGGACGGGCCACCGTATTTTGCAAAAAATGTTTGCCCCTGACTGCTGGGACCCACCGGACGGACCATCGTATTTCGTGAAAAAAACGTTCCCCCCGCTGTCAGCTCGGACCCATTGGAAGTGCCTCCTTATTACGCACAGAAAAATGAATACTCCCCCTGCTAGCTGGGACCCACCATGGTGGGAGGCTGACTTGTGGGCCTACTAAGTTGATGGGGACGGAGGACTTTGTCAACTTAGTCAATATGAACGATTCTAGTTCCAGTGACCGTACGATGTACATCGAACGGCCGTCGTGCTTCTTCAATCTCTGCTCTTCCTGCTCCAGCCGCTCAAACAAGCGCCGGCGGGATTGCCTGCTCCCTCCTCCCCGTGGCCGGCTGTGCTACCGCGCAGGCCTCATCGCCCCACCGTACTCCCATCGCTGGCCTAGCCATCCCTCTACTCACCCACACCTGCTGTTATTCTCCGGCGACGACAGACGAACTAGTAAACCCTCGTACAGTCGTACTCCCCTCCGTGTGGGAAACAACTCCCGAGTCTTCCCTGCCTCCGTGTCATTCCCTTCCTAGGCCTCGCCGTCGTCCACCGTCCTGGTGCTGTCGGCGCGGCCTGGTCAACATGGTCAACGACCGACATGCATCTGAAGTGGACTGTACATGGAGAGGCCGACAGCTGGGTCCATGGCCGCACGCAAGGAAATGACTCCTTATTACGCGCAAAATAATGATTCCTCCACCTGACATCAGGGACCCACCGAAAGGGCCTCTGTATTTTGCGAAAAAACGTCACCACCGCTGACAGCTCGGACCCACCAGCTATATCTTCGCATGCAAGGAAGTGCCTCCTTATTATGCACAAAAAAATGAATACTCCCCCCTGTTAGCTAGGACCCAGTATAGTGGCAGGCTGACTTGTGGGCCTACTAAGTTGACGGGGACGGATGGCTTTGTCAACTTAGTCAATATGCACGATTCTAGCTCCAGTGACCGTACGATGTCCATCCAACGGCCGTAGTGCTTCTTCAACCTCTGGTCTTCTTGCTCCAGCCGCCCAAACCAGCGCCGGTCATGCCTCGTGCTCCTGCCTCCCGTGGCCGGCTGCGGTGCGGCGGAGGCCTCACCGCCCCTACTACTCCCACCGCTGGCCAGGCCATCCCTCTACTCACCACACCTCTTGTTATTCTGCAGTGACGACAGCCTCACACCGCAGCGAACCAGTGAACCCTCGTACTCCTCTACGCGTGGGCATCCACTGCCGCGTCTTCCCGGGCTCTGCGTCGTCCCCTTCCTAGGCCTCGCCATCGTCCACTGCCCTGGTGCTCTCGGCGCGGCGTGGTCAACGTGGTCAAGGAACGGCTTCCATCGGACGTGGAATGTACGTGGAGAGGCTGACAGCTGGGTCCATGACCGCAGCAAGGAAGTGCCTCCTTATTATGTGCAAAATAATTATTCCTCCACCTGACAGCGGGGACCCACCGGACGGGCCACCGTATTTCACGAAAAAAATGTTTCCCCCTGACTGCTGGGACCCACCAGCTACATCTTAGCACGCAAGGAAGTGCCTGACAGTCGGGACCCACCTGGTCGAAGCATACGTAGCGTTGTCATTCTGGTCGCGAACGTGTATGTACATATATACTGGTGGATGTAGAGGCGCGCACATGTCGTAGTAGAGGCGCGCACGTAGCATGTACACCTACGTACAGCGGCCAGGGTGCAAGAAAGAAAATACGGCCACATATGTGTACATACGGGCGGGGTCTCAAACGCCTACTCGCGCATACGTACGGCCAGGGCTTGTGTACATGGCTGGGTTAGAACGGAGAAACAGCATCGTCGTCGTGTTCATGGGAAGGCAACGGAATGCATCGTGTTCATGGGGAGGCAACGAAATGCGTCGTGTTCATCGGGAGGCAACGGAATGCGTGGGAGCCAACCGGCTGGGTCGGAACGGAATGCGTGGTCATGTTCATCGGGAGGGATTGGACGAAACAGGCAATGGAAACGAGGCCTGGCGTACCGCACAAAAGAGGAAACGGACCTCCTACGTTCGGAACGGGGTCCTGTTGATCGGGAGGGGTGTGGCGTACCGCAAAACAGAGGAAACAGACCTCCTACGGTCGAAACGGGGGTCCTGTTCATCGGGAGAGGTGTGGCGTACCACAAAACGGAGGAAACAGACCTCCTACAGTCGAAACGGGGGTCCTGTTGATCAGGAGGGGTGTGGCGTACCGCAAAACGGACGAAACGGACCTCCTACGGTCGAAACGGGGGTCCTGTTCATCGGGAGGGGTGTGGCGTACCGCAAAACGGGACTCCACGGGATACTGTTCATCTCCACCGTCGACCTCCTCCAGCCTCCACGGGCTCCTGTTCATCCAGCCTCCACCGCGCGCTACTCCACCGACTACTATTCAACCACCCCTCCACGGGCACCCCTCCACCGTCTACTGTTCATCCAGCCCTCCACCACACCACGGGGTCCTGTTCATCCAGAGGCAACGCCACCGCTCACTGTTCATCCAAACCCCCCGCAATGCTCACTGTTCATCCCAGAGGCAGCATCGATCGGCTTCAGTTAGCAGCAGTAGCGAAGGAATCGCTCGATCAGGTTCAGTTAACATCCATCGATCGATCGCTTGGGTTCAGTAACGCGTAGCCTGCAGTGCAATCGCTCGGGTTCAGTTAGAGCCCAATGCCTCGCTCGGGTTCAGTTAGAGCCAACGCCTCGCACACACGCGCGTACGTGTATGAGAGAAACGCGCATTGCTCGGCCCCGACCTCCCACCGTAATCGGGAACTCCCCGAAATTTTCCTCCCCCTCGCTTCTACCACGGTTTTTTCGTCATGGACAGCCCAAATAATGTCATGCAGCTGCGTCTCGGCCCACCTAGGACGAAAAGCCCATTTTCTGTCATGATTTTTTGTCATAGAAGTAGGAGCCCACCATATCTATGATGATACCGGGTTTTGTCACAATTATCGTCATAGAAGTGTCATATGTATGACATAATTTTTTTTCGTTTGGCCCAAAATGTCACGGATGTGTCTTTTTTTGTAGTGAGTGAGCATGGCATAGGTGGTGATCCGATGCCTCAGCATCGCAAGCGGCGGACGGAAGTGAAAGTGCCGAGGGAGGAGAGGAGAAAGAGGACGAAATGGGGCTGGCTAGGGTTCTGTGTCGCCATCCGGCTTAATCAGACGACTTCCTCCCTCAGACAGCACGTCAGAGCGGCGCCACACGACGCAGAGGAGGCGCCCGTCTGACCAGCAGTCTCTCTACATCCCCGCATGGGCCCTATCCGTCGGTCCTACGCGACAGGCGTGCCCGCACCTCCCCATATCCTATTGAACATAATATGTAGGCCTACACACATGTATATGGTTAGGATAATCTCCTACTGGCCCCGCATCCAGTTTCCTTGTATAGATGAGGATGAGGGCTACACTTGTACATATATACGTGCACTGTGCACCCAATCAATATCGAGAGTTGCATTGCCTTCCAACATGGTATCAGTTTCCTCTTCTCGATCCTAGCCCTAGCTTCCACCTAGCCCTTGCCGCGCCGCCGCCGCAACCCTCTTGCTGCCCCCGCCGCCTTCCTCCCATCGCCGCTGCCGCGCTTTTCTGCCGCCGCCGCACCTCTCTTTCCTAACCCTCCCTCCCAACTGATCAACTGCACCCACCCGATTCCCTTTCCCCAACCCGATCGCCACCCCAACCTGCGCTGCTGCCTTCCTCTGCCGCCGCGCTCAACCCTCCCTCCCTACCGATGGCTTCCCCGCCATTCCTCCGTCTCCACCCAATCGAACCCCTTCGCCGGTCCCAATCCTCCACCGGTGGAACTCATCCATGATCTCGACATCTTCGCTCATGTTCCCATCATTCTTGACTCCACCAACTCCACCTATTACACTTGGAAAACCTATTTCTCCCTTGTCTTCCACGGGTACCATCTCCTAGATCACGTTGATGGTTCCGTTGACACCGCTCTCATGTTCGGTGATGACGACTGGATGACCATCAACGCCACCATCACCCGCTGGCTGTACCAAAACATCTCCAAGGACCTCTTCCACACCGTCGTGTGCGACGAGGATGATGCACAAGCCATGTGGGCCAAGCTGAACGGGCTCTTCACCGACAACGCCCTCCAGCACCGCGTGTTTCTTTAGCAGGAATTTTTTGGCTGCCATCAACACGACTCGTCTATCAACGACTACTGTATGCGCCATAAGAAACTTGTTGATGAGCTTCGTGATCTTGGGGACAAAGTCTCCGACGAGCTCCTCCTTAGCACGCTCACTGGAGGGGGGCACCTGGGTGGGCACAACCCACCAGGGCGCCCCCTCCTGGCACGCCCAGGTGGGTTATCCCCACCTGGTGGCCCCACAAGCCTCAACCCTGACACTATAAAATCACATTTTAGGAGAAAAAACCCAGGGAGAAAGAATTATCATGTTTCACGAGACGGAGTCGCCGCCACCTCCTGTTCTTCATCGGGAGGCCAGATCTGGAGTCCGTTTGGGGCTCCGGAGAGGGGGATCTTCGATCTTCGTCATCACCAACCCTTCTCCATCATCAATTCCATGATGCTCCCCACCGGGAGTGAGTAATTCCTTCATAGGCTCGCTGGTCGGTGAGGACTTGGATGAGATTCATCATGTAATTGAGTTAGTTTTGTTAGCGCTTGATCCCTAGTATCCATTATGTTCTGAGATTGATGTTGCTATGACTTTGCCATGCTTAATTCTTGTCACTTTGGGCCCGAGTGCCATGATTTCAGATCTGAACCGTTTATGTTATCACCATTATATCTATGTTCTAGATCCGATATTGCAAGTTATAGTCACCTATTACATGTTAAGATCCGTAAATCCTGGAGTGACAGAAGTCGGGATACTTTCCGGTGATGGCCGTAATTTGAGGAGATCATGTATTCACTATGTGTCAATGCTTTGTTCCAGTTCTCGATTAAAAAGATGCCTTAATATCCCTTAGTTTACAATAGGACCCCGCTGCCATGGGAGGGTAGGACAAAAGATGTCATGCAAGTTCTTTCTGAAGGAAATATGCCCTAGAGGCAATAATAAAGTTGTTATTTATATTTCCTTATATCATGATAAATGTTTATTATTCATGCTAGAATTTTATTAACCGGAAACTTAGTACATGTGTGAATACATAGACAAACAGAGTGTCACTAGTATGCCTCTACTTGACTAGCTCGTTAATCAAAGATGGTTAAGTTTCCTAGACATAGACATGAGTTGTCATTTGATGAACGGGATCACATCATTAGAGAATGATGTGATTGACTTGACCCATCCGTTAGCTTAGCACTATGATCGTTTAGTTTATTGCTATTGCTTTCTCCATAACTTATACATGTTCCTATGACTATGAGATTATGCAACTCCCGAATACCGAGGACCACTTAGTGTGCTATCAAACGTCACACCATAACTAGGTGATTATAAAGATGCTCTACAGGTGTCTCCGATGGTGTTTGTTGAGTTGGCATAGATTGAGATTAGGATTTTGTCACTCCGATTATCGGAGAGGTATCTCTAGGCCCTCTCGGTAATGCACATCACTATAAGCCTTGCAAGCAATGTGAGTAATGAGTTAGATGCGGGATGTTGCATTACAAAACGAGTAAAGAGACTTGCCAGTAACAAGATTGAACTAGGTATGATGATACCGACGATCGAATCTCGGGCAAGTAACATACCAATGACAAAGGGAACAATGTATGTTGTTATGCGATTTGACCGATAAAGATCTTCGTAGAATATGTAGGAACCAGTATGAGCATCTAGGTTCCGCTACTGGTTATTTACCGGAGATGAGTCTCGGTCATGTTTACATAGTTCTCGAACCCGCAGGGTCCGCATGCTTAACATTCGATGGCGATCGATATTATGAGTTTATGTGTTTTGATGTACCGAAGGTAGTTCGGAGTCCCGTATGTGATCACGGACATGATGAGGAGTCTCGAAATGGTCGAGACATGAAGATTGATATATTGGAAGGTTATGTTTGGACACCAGAATGGTTTCGGATGAGTACGGGCATATACCGGAGTACCGGGGGGTTGCTGGAACCCCTCGGGGGCTTAATGGGCCTACATGGGCTTTAGTGGAAGAGAGAGGAGGCGGCCAAGAGGAGGGTGCCCCCCCCCCAAATCCCAATCCAAATTGGGGAGGGGGGCTGCCCCCTTTCCTTCTTCCTCTCTTCCCCTTCCTCCCCCCTCCTAGTTGGACTAGGAAAGGGGGGAACCTACTCCTAGTAGGAGTAGGAATCCCCCCTTGGGGCGCGCCATGAAGCCGACCGACCCCCTCCTCCCCTCCTTTATATACGGGGGAGGGGGAACCCCATAGACACACAAGTTCATCTCTTAGCCATGTGCGGTGCCCCCCGCACAGATTTCCACCTCGGTCATATTGTCATAGTGCTTAGGAGTAGCCCTACGTCGGTAACTTCATCATCACCGTCAACACTCCGTCGTGCTAATGAAACTCTTCCTCGGCCTCAGCTGGATCTAGAGTTCGAGGGACATCACCAAGCTGAACGTGTGCCGATCACGGAGGTGCTGTGCATTCGGTACTTGATCGGTTGGATCGCGAAGACGTTCGACTACATCAACTGCGTTACTTAACGCTTTCGCTTTCGATCTACGAGGGTACATAGACACACTCTCCCCTCTCGTTGCTATGCATCCCTAGATAGATTTTGCGTGATTGTATAAATTTTTTGAAATATTGCGTTCCCCAACAGTGACATCCGAGCCAGGTCTATGCGTAGATGTTATATGCACAAGTAGAACACAAAGGAGTTGTGGGCGTGGGTATATACATATTGCTTGTCATCACTAGTTGTTTCTTTATTCGGCGGTATTGTTGGATGAAGCGGCCCGGACCGACATTACATGACCACGTTCATGAGACTGGTTCTACCGACGTGCTTTGCACACAGGTGGCTGGCGGGTGTCAGTTTCTCCAACTTTAGTTGAATCGGATTCAATGAATAGGATTCTTTCTGAAGATCAAAAAGCAATCACTATAACGTGTTGTGGTTTCTGATGCATAGGTAAGAATGGTTCTTGCTAAGCCTGTAGCAGCCACGTAAAACTTGCAACAACAAAGTAGAGGACGTCTAACTTGTTTTTGCAGGGCATTTTGTGATGTGATATGGTCAAGACGTGATTATATAAATTGTTGTATGAGATGATCATGTTTTGTAACACAGTTATCGGCAACTGGCAGGAGCCATATGGTTGTCTCTTTATTGTATGAAATGCAATCGCCATGTAATTGCTTTACTTTATCACTAAGCGGTAGCGATAGTCATGGAGGCAATAGTTGGCGAGACGACAACGATGCTTCTATGAAGATCAAGGTGTCAAGCCGGTGACGATGGTGATCATGACGGTGCTTTGGAGATGGAGATCAAAGGCACAAGATGATGGCCATATCATATCACTTATATTGATTGCATGTGATCTTTATCCTTTATGCATCTTATTTTGCTTAGTACGGCGGTAGCATTATAAGATGATCTCTCGCTAAATTTCAAGGTATAAGTGTTCTCCCTGAGTATGCACCATTGCTACAGTTCGTCATGCCGAGACACCATGTGATGATCGGGTGTGATAAGCTCTACGTTCACATACAACGGGTGCAAGCCAGTTTGCACAAGTAGAATACTTGGGTTAAACTTGACGAGCCTAGCATATGCAGATATGGCCTCGGAACACCGAAACCGAAAGGTCGAGCGTGAATCATATAGTAGATATGATCAACATAGTGATGTTCACCATTGAAAGCTACTCCATCTCACGTGATGATCGGACATGGTTTAGTTGATATGGATCACGTGATCACTTAGATGATTAGAGGGATGTCTATCTAAGTGGGAGTTCTTAAGTAATATGATTAATTGAACTTTAATTTATCATGAACTTAGTACCTGATAGTATTTTGCATGTCTATGTTGTTGTAGATAAATGGCCTGTGCTGTTGTTCCATTGTATTTTAATGCGTTCCTAGAGAAAGCTAAGTTGAAAGATGATGGTAGCAACTACACGGACTGGGTCCGTAATTTGAGGATTATCCTCATTGCTGCACAAAAGAATTACGTCCTGGAAGCAACGCTAGGTGCCAAACCCGCTGCAGAAGCAACTCCAGATGTTATGAACACCTGACGGAGCAAAGCTGATGACTACTCGATAGTTCAGTGTGCCATGCTTTACGGCTTAGAACCAAGATTTCAACGATGTTTTGAACGTCGTGGAGCATATGAGATGTTCCAGGAGTTGAAGTTAATGTTTCAAGAAAATGCCCAGATTGAGAGATATGAAGTCTCCAATAAGTTCTACAACTGCAAAATGGAGGAGAGCAGTTCTGTCAGTGAACACATACTCAGAATGTCTGGGTACCACAATCACTTGACTCAGCTGGGAGTTAATCTTCCAGTTGATAGTGTCATTAACAAAGTTTTGCAATCATTTCCACCAAGCTACAAAAGCTTCATGATGAATTATAATATGCAAGGGATGGATAAGACAATTCCCGAGCTCTTCGCGATGCTAAAGGCTGCGGAGGTAGAAATCAAGAAGGAGCATCAAGTGTTGATGGTCAACAAGACCACCAGTTTCAAGAAGAAGGGCAAAGGGAAGAAGGGGAACTTCAAGAAGAATAGCAAGCAAGTTGCTGCTCAAGTGAAGAAGGCCAAGTCTGGACCTAAGCCTGAGATTGAGTGCTTCTACTGCAAAGGGACTCGTCACTAGAAGCGGAACTGCCCCAAGTATTTGGCGGACAAGAAGGATGGTAGAGTGAAAGGTATATTTGATATACATGTTATTGACGTGTAACTTACTAATGCTCGCAGTAGCGCCTGGGTATTTGATACTGGTTCTGTTGCTAATATTTGCAACTCAAAACAGGGGCTACGGATTAAGCGAAGAGTTGCTAAGGATGAGGTGACGATGTGCGTGGGAAATGGTTCCAAAGTCGATGTGATCGCCGTCGGCACGCTACCTCTACCTTCGGGATTAGTTTTAGACCTGAATAATTGTTATTTGGTGCCAGCGTTAAGCATGGACATTACATCTGTATCTTGTTTGATGTGAGATGGTTATTCATTTAAATCAGAGAATAATGGTTGTTCTATTTATATGAGTAATATCTTTTGTGGTCATGCACCCTTGATGAGTGGTCTATTTTTACTAAATATTGATAGTAGTGATACACATATTCATAGTATTGAAGCCAAAAGATATAAGTTTAATAATGATAGTGCAACTTATTTGTGGCACTGCCGTTTAGGTCATATTGGTGTAAAGCGCATGAAGAAACTCCATGCTGTTGGTCTTTTGGAATCACTTGATTATGAGTCACTTGATGCTTGCGAACCATGCCTCATGGGCAAGATGAATAAGACTCGGTTCTCCGGAACAACAGAACGAGCAACAGACTTATTGGAAATAATACATACTGATGTATGCAGTCCGATGAGTGTTGATGCTCGTGTCGGGTATCGTTATTTTCTGACCTTCACAGATGATTTGAGTAGATATGGGTATGTCTACTTGATGAAACATAAGTCTGAAACATTTGAAAAGTCCAAAGAATTTCAGAGTGAAGTGGAAAATCATCATAACAAGAAAATTAAGTTTCTATGATCTGATCGTGGAGGTGAATATTTGAGTTATGAGTTTGGTCTTCATTTGAAATAATGCAGAATAGTTTCGCAACTCACGCCACCTGGAACACCACAGCGTAATGGTGTGTCCGAACGTCGTAACCACACTTTATTAAATATGGTGCGATCTATGATGTCTCTTACTGATTTACCGCTATCTTTTTGGGGTTATGCTTTAGAGACGGCTGCATTCAAGTTAAATAGGGCACCATCGAAATCCGTTGAGATGACACCAGATGAATTGTGGTTTGGCAAGAAACCCAAGTTGTCGTTTCTTAAAGTTTGGGGCTGCGATGCTTATGTGAAAAAGCTTCAGCCTGATAAGCTCGAACCCAAATCGGAGAAATGTGTCTTCATAGGATACCCAAAGGAGACTAGGGTACACCTTCTATCACAGATCCGAAGGCAAGATATTCATTGCTAAGAATGGATCCTTTCTAGAGAAGGAGTTTCTCTCAAAAGAAGTGAGTGGGAGGAAAGTAGAACTTGATGAGGTAATTGTACCTGCTCCCTTATTGGAAAGTAGTTCATCACAGAAATCAGTTCCAGTGATTCCTACACCAATTAGTGAGGAAGCTAATGATGATGATCATGAAACTTCTGATCAAGTTACTACCGAACCTCGTAGGTCAACCAGAGTAAGATCCGTACTAGAGTGGTACGGTAATCCTGTTCTGGAGGTCATGTTACTTGACCATGACGAACCTACGAACTACGAGGAAGCGATGATGAGCCCAGATTCAGCAAAACGGCTTGAGGCCATGAAATCTGAGATGGGATCCATGTATGAGAACAAAGTTGGACTTTGGTTGACTTGCCCGATGATCGGCAAGCCATAGAGGATAAATGGATCTTCAAGAAGAAGACTGACGCTGACGGTAATGTTACTGTCTACATAGCTCGACTTGTTGTGAAAGGTTTTCGACAAGTTCAAGGAGTAGACTACGATGAGACCTTCTCACCCGTAGCGATGCTTAAGTCTGTCCGAATCATGTTAGCAATTGCCGCATTTTATGATTATGAAATTTGGCAAATGGATGTCAAAACGGCATTCCTTAATGGATATCTTAAAGAAGAGTTGTATATGATGCAACCAGAAGGTTTTGTCGATCCAAAAGGTGCTAACAAAGTGTGTAAGCTCCAGCGATCCATTTATGGACCGGTGCAAGCATCTCGGAGTTGGAATATATGCTTTGATAGTGTGATCAAAGCATATGGTTTTATACAGACTTTTGGAGAAGCCTGTATTTACAAGAAAGTGAGTGGGAGCTCTGTAGCATTTCTAATATTATATGTGGATGACATATTGTTGATTGGAAATGATACTGAATTTCTGAATAGCATAAAAGGATACTTGAATAAGAATTTTTCAATGAAAGACCTCGGTGAAGCTGCTTATATATTGGGCATCAAGATCTATGGAGATAGATCAAGACGCTTAATTGGACTTTCACAAAGCACAAACCTTGATAAAGTTTTGAAGAAGTTCAAAATGGATCAAGCAAAGAAAGGGTTCTTGCCTGTGTTACAAGGTGGAAGTTGAGTCAGACTCAATGCCCGATCACTACAAAAGATAGAGAGAAAATGAAAGTCATTCCCTATGCTTCAGCCATAGGTTCTATCATGTATGCAATGTTGTGTACCAGACCTAATGTGTGCCTTGCTATTAGTTTAGAAGGGAGGTACCAAAGTAATCTAGGAGTGGATCACTGGACAACGGTCAAGAATATCCTGAGATACCTGAAAAGGACTAAGGATATGTTTCTCGTTTATGGAGGTGACAAAGAGCTCATCATAAACGGTTATGTCGATGCAAGCTTTGACACTGATCCGGATGACTCAAAGTCACAGACCAGATACGTATTTTTATTGAATGGTGGAGCTGTCAGTTGGTGCAGTTCTAAGCAAAGTGTCATGGCGGGATCTACGTGTGAAGAGGAATACATAGCTGCTTCGGAAGCAACAAATGAAGGAGTCTGGATGAAGGAGTTCATATCCGATCTAGGTGTCATACCTAGTGCATCGGGTCTAATGAAAATCTTTTGTGAAAATACTGGTGCAATTGCCTTGGCAAAGGAATCCAGATTTCACAAGAGAACCAAGCACATCAAGAGGCGCTTCAATTCCAACCACGATCAAGTCAAGGAGAGAGACATAGAGATTTGCAAGATACATACGGATCTAAATGTTGCAGACCCGTTGACTAGGCCTCTCCCACAAGCAAAACATGATGAGCACCAAGACTCCATGGGTGTTAGAATCATTACATTGTAATCTAGATTATTGACTCTAGTGCAAGTGGGAGACTGAAGGAAATATGCCATAGAGGCAATAATAAAGTTGTTATTTATATTTCCTTATATCATGATAAATGTTTATTATTCATGCTAAAATTGTATTAACCGGAAACTTAGTACATGTGTGAATACATAGACAAACAGAGTGTCACTAGTAAGCCTCTACTTGACTAGCTCGTTAATAAAAAATGGTTAAGTTTCCTAGCCATAGACATGAGTTGTCATTTGATGAACGGGATCACATCATTAGAGAATGATGTGATTGACTTGACCCATCCGTTAGCTTAGCACTATGATCGTTTAGTTTATTACTATTGCTTTCTCCATAACTTATACATGTTCCTATGACTATGAGATTATGCAACTCCCGAATACTAGAGGAACACTTAGTGTGCTATCAAACATCACAACATAACTGGGCGATTATAAAGATGCTCTACAGGTGTCTCCGATGGTGTTTGTTGAGTTGGCATAGATCAAGATTAGGATTTGTCACTCTGATTGTCGGAGAGGTATCTCTGGGCCCTCTCGGTAATGCACATCACTATAAGCCTTGCAAGAAATGTGACTAATGAGTTAGTTGTGGGATGTTGCATTACGGAACGAGTAAAGAGACTTGCGGGTAATGAGATTGTACTAGGTATGATGATACCAACGATCGAATCTCGGGCAAGTAACATACCGATGACAAAAGGAACATCGTATGTTGTTATGCGGTTTGACCGATAAAGATCTTCGTAGAATATGTAGGAACCAATATGAGCATCCAGGTTCCGCTATTGGTTATTGACCGGAGATGACTCTCGGTCATGTCTACATAGTTCTCGAACCCGTAGGGTCCGCACGCTTAACATTCAATGACGATCGGTATTATGAGTTTATGTGCTTTGATGTACCGAAGGTAGTTCGGAGTCCCGAATGTGATCACGGACATGACAAGGAGTCTCGAAATGGTTGAGACATGAAGATTGATATATTGGAAGGTTATGTTTGGACACCGGAATGGTTTCAGATGAGTTCGGGCATATACCGGAGTACCGGGGGGTTACCGGAACCCCCCGGGGCTTAATGGGCCTACATGGGCTTTAGTGGAAGAGAGAGGAGGCGGCCGAGAGGAGGGGCGCGCCCCCCAAAGCCCAATCCGAATTGGGGAGGGGGGACGACCCCCTTTCCTTCTTCCTCTCCACGTTCCTTCCCCCTCCTAGTTGGACTAGGAAAGGGGGAAACCTACTCCTAGTAGGAGTAGGAATCCCCCTTGGGGGCGCACTGTCGGTGTCAAAACTGGCGGATCTCGGGTAGGGGGTCCCGAACTGTGCGTCTAAGGTCAATGGTAACAGGAGACAAGGGACACAATGTTTACCCAGGTTCGGGCCCTCTCTATGGAGGTAATACCCTATGTCTTGCTTGATTGATCTTGATGAATATGAGTATTACAAGAGTTAATCTACCACGAGATCATAATGGCTAAACCCTAGAGGTCTAGCTTGTATGGCTATGGTAATGAATATATCTCTCCCTCTCCGGACTAAGTCCTCTGGATTATATAGACACCATGAGGATCTAGGGTTACATGAGGTTTGTTATAAAGAAAGGAATCTACATATTTGATCGCCAAGCTTGCCTTCCACGCCAAGGTGAGTCCTATCTGGACACAGGTGCAGTCTTCGGTCTTCGTGTCTTCACAGCCCATCAGTCCAGCCCATGGCTAACAGGCCGGATGCCCGAGGACCCCTTAGTCCAGGACTCCCTGAGTAGCCCCTGAACCTGGCTTCAATGACAAGGTATCCGGCGCATAGATCTGTCTTCGGCATTGCAAGGCGGGTTCCTCGTTCCGAACTCCAAGATAGTCTTCAGACGTATTGAATGTGTCCGGACCTATAACACACGCACCATACACAACTGCAGAGGGAATATAATATTCTATGAGTCAAATCTGCTGACAACTTTTTGTAACATGACATCACGTTTGCCCGGTCATAATTTCGAACCGTTTTTCGTCTGCCGCTCGACGTTTCGAGACGCGGTTGCCATTGGCACGTCTTGTCAAAGCAGAGATCGTGTCCCCTTATCGCGGGATTTTCATCAATTCGGGTGTGGGTAACCCAACCGTGCTTGTTTACACAACCCTTGGGAATAGGCGATTCTTAAGGCGAGGGGGAGGCGTTCGATATTCACCGCCTTTATAAGGGGATAAGGATTCCCCCTTCTTATCCCACGCCTTCTCTCTTCCTCTGCCCATCCATTCTCGAGCTCTAGCGCCCAAGCTCTAGCTTTCCCCGTCCGAGAAAGCACTCCAATTATGTCTGGATCCGGAGGCAAGTGGATGGCCTCCTCCGTGAAGAAGAAGGACATCAAGGAGCTCTGGGAGGCCGGATACCTCGCCAAGGGGATCGTTCACCGTCTCCCAGCCATGGGACAAATCGTCCCTACCCCAGAGCCCCATGAGAGGGTTGTGTTTCTCACACATTTCGTCCGCGGGCTGGGATTCCCTCTCCACCCGTTTGTCCATGGACTGATGTTTTACTACGGGTTGGACTTCCATGATCTAGCCCCCAACTCTATCCTCAACATCTCGACATTTATTGTCGTGTGCGAGGCCTTTCTCCGCATCCCACCCCACTTCGGCCTATGCCCGAAGACCTTCAATGTGAAGTCGAAGGTGGTGAGCGGCCAATAAGTAGAGTGCGGAGGCACCATGGTGGGCAAGATGCCCAATGTCACCTGGCCCGAAGGCTCCTTTGTGGAGACGGTGAAGGGGTGGCAGTCAGGGTGGTTCTACATCACCGAGCCGCGCGACACCAGCGGCGCGACGGCCCCCGAGTTCCGATCCGGAGTTCTGATGCGGCTCACCTCCTGGCAAGAGAGGGCCTAACCTGGGGTTCCTCGAACAAGCTGACTGGGCTCCAGACGTGTGTCCAGAACATGATAACCAAGAGAATCAAACTTGTCAACGTGATTCAGGTTATGCTCATTCGCCGGATCCTTCCGTGCCAACGCCAGACTTGCTATTTGTGGGAATTCGATCCGGCCAAGCACCAGACGCCACTAGAGCTCTTCGGCACGACGCACGAAGACATCTGGAAAGTGCTCTTCAAGGCCGGCAAGACACCACAGCCCATGACCAAGGATCGTGGGCTTAGCTTAAAGCGCCAGGCGAATCCAGTAAGTTCTTTCGTGTTTTCAAGGTATACCCTTTACTGGCATATTTTGAGGAAGGAGTCTAAGCCTTCCTATCAATTTTCAGGCCTGGATCGACATAGTGGGGTGGATAACTGTCCGGTTCTGCTACCCGAAGACCAAGAAACCCCACTTCTGACGAAGATGCTGTTTCCGACGCCTTATGATGTGCCGGAGAAGAAGGCCAAGAAAACGGCCAAGGGGTACAGGAGTGGCCCTCATCAAAAAAGTGCTTCGGACGTGACGTCCGAAGACGAGACTCACTCTTCGGCCGCCGAAGATGACGACGATGAGGAGGAAGAAAGCGACTCCCCTCCTGAGAGGGGAAGGAAGAAAAGGGGGGCCTCCACAAATCTGGAGGCGAAGGCGCCCAAGAGGGGGAAGGGCTCCCTTGCGGATAACTCCGCATGGGATGTCGATAGCAGTCTGGAGCGACTGCCCCGGACCAAGCCTCGGGCCGCCTCGTAAGTACCAAAAACCTTATGCACGTCCAAATGTCTGGCCTTTCCGCTTTGTAATATTAATATGTTTAAATCATGCCATTGCAGTCCGGCCCGTGATAGCTCCCCGTGATCCTCAACAAGAGGTTCGCTAGATTCAAAGGAGATGGCCAGCGTGTCACTACCGCCCGCTCACTCTTCCCCGGCCAAGGGTGATGACAAGGTGGTGTCCCAAAGGGCCTTCCCAGGTCAGGGAGAGGTTTCAGAGGTCGTCAGGGTGGCACCTAAAGATGACTCCTCGGCCGCCGGACACATGGGGGAAAAAGCCCCCATGGGGACTGGTGATGAGGGCCAAGTTCAATTTAGCCCCTAGCCAGATACCGTTCCGGAGACCTACACGGCTCTCAAATCAGGCGAGCAGCCTTCCCCAAAAGGAGGAGGCGTGCCTGTTTCGCCGGTGGCCTTTGTCCAATCAGAGGCACCGGATAATCTGCTGGAAGCGCTGCGAGGCGCTTCCATTGTGGATGAACACCGTCTCCTTATGGGCATGGCGATCGAGAAGGTTGTCCACCGAAAGCGGACTGACTGAAGCCTGCGCTAGCATTCTAACAGGCTTTGAGGTAAGTATTGTAATTGTAGAAAGAATATCACAGTGTAGACAGTAGCCCCTGATGCTCTGTTCAGTGTTCGGAAAGAAAAGGCCGAACAAAGGATCAAAATAATTTTTGCAGGAGTCTAACATAAGATGTCTATGTGAATAAGCAGGCATCGCTGCTAGCTGCTGCCGCTCATACTGCGGAGGTCTCCGGACTGAAGCAGAACCTGGAGTGGGCCGAGGAAGAGCTCGGCCTCATGAAGAAGCAGCTGGAGGATAGCCAAGGTATGCGGTAACCTGCGTGTATATTTGGGAAGGATGAATGGTTCGTGCTTACTAAAGTGTCATGAACCTTATTAGGGGCCACGACCAAGGTGGCGGCCCTCAAGAAGGCGTTGGTCGAGGACGAGAACAAACCGGCCGAGGAACGCGCCACGCACGAGAAGCACGAGGCCCGAGTCAGCGAGGTCTGGCAAGAGCTCCAGGACGCCATCAAGAAGTACGAGTCCTTGGAGCATGATGTTAAGACGCAAGGGTCCGAACTTGCGAAGGCCCGCCAGACCGCACAAGGTGCCCGGGCCGAAGCCCAGAGCGCCCTCCAGGAAATCCAGGCGGCCAAGAATATCGTGGCAGGTAAGGCTTTCATTATGCAAAGCAAGTATGCAAAGGAAATGTTCCTTTTACTTACCCGAATTTGGAGCTCTTTAGGGGCATTTACGAATTTGCCGCGCAGCGTATCAGATGCTGCTGAGTTCTATCGAGCCA
Organism: Triticum aestivum; assembly: GCF_018294505.1. Taxonomy (NCBI): domain Eukaryota; kingdom Viridiplantae; phylum Streptophyta; class Magnoliopsida; order Poales; family Poaceae; genus Triticum; species Triticum aestivum. The sequence goes on along the minus strand of NC_057800.1, from coordinate 343,735,302 downwards.
AAGAAGGGAGTTCTACAGAGAAGCTGTTCTGGTCTCAATACCTTGGACTAGAACATCCGGTGCCCTTCAGTGACCAGCTGAAACAGCTGGTCGAGCTGCTCAAGGCGGCCGAGCTAGCCATGAAGGACCTAATAGTCTAGCTATGGCCTGCCGAGCCCATGCCCAGCAGCTACTTCGGACTTGTGAAGTGGCTTGTGAGTGCCTGCCCACGGCTTGAAGTCGTGAAGTGGTCGGTCTGCATTGAAGGTGCACGGATGGCTTTTGCCCGCGTCAAGATGCATTGGGCGAAGATGGATGCCAAGAAGCTGATGACCAAGGGGCCGCCTGAGGGCAAGGAGCACCGCCGACCCGAGCTATATTTTGATAGTGTCCTGGAGGGATCCCACCTTGTGGTGGAGCAATGTGAGAAGGATGTTATATTCCTATGAAAACATTCATATTATACTGTCTTGTAATATGAAACAATGTCGTTATGTAATATAATGCTTGCGACTTTTAAAATTTTACCTCCTGTGCGGCCGTTTATGAAATCTGAGGGTCGGCCAGTCGTCGGCTTCTGCCCCCACGTAGATAGTACGGGGGTGTTCGGGATAAATCTAAACACTCTTTACTCCACATTCCGGTCCTTAAAGGAGGTGTTTAGCGCAACGAACAAGGCAATCGGACTATATGGCCTTTATCACCCTCACTTAGCCATAGGAGTTTGATAATGAGAATTTTGGCAAAGCCCCTGGTAGTCGGAAGGCCGAACTAGGGGCGCTATACACCTGATCGGATAGAAACCGACTCCTCGCATAAAGCGGAAAAAATCTCTAAGGATTTGAAACCTCTTGAACAGCTGACCAGCTCTCGCTGCATCATGACAGTCAGTTTTCGGCTTTCTCTACCAAGGTGCTTGTCCGGAAGAACCGGGACACAATCGTAGTAGTTCTCCCTTTACTACCCTAGCTGATATAGCAGAACGTAAGGTAGTAAGCACAGGAACCGGGCAACCCAACTATTGACCAAAGACATGATTCGGAGCCGATGCATATAATGCTATAAGTTCGGGGTACCGAAATGTACTGTAAAAAGTGTTTGAACTTTGTTGCCGTATTGCGGGGTGCGATGAAGCCCCTGGCGAAGTAATACGTACCAGAGTGTACGGGTGCGATGAGTAAACAAATACATAGGTAAGGAAAAAAAATCAAGGAATAAGCTGACGCTGCCAAATATTTTTCATTGTAATTTGATTAATACGTCAAGGTGTACGTGTGCAAGCAATGCGATAAGCAAGTAAGGCTATTTAGCATGCCATGACCAAGAGCGAGCTACGTGCGGGTATGTAAAACATGTATAGCAATCGTTAGCAGAGACCACCTTGGGATTCCCTTGTATGTCAAAGCTCCTTCCCTCCTTGGTGTATCCGTCCCGTGATTGGTCCGATGACCAGGTTACTAGAAAAAGCCTCGAGAAGAGCAAAACCCGAAATGAAAAAGAAAAAGTGAAGGTGTGCTGATCCAGGGTTGGTCGAGGTGCACTGTGGATCACGGGCTAGCTATGGCTCCATCGATGCCCATGGAATTTTGAGTGCATAGTTATGTACGCGCGGTACGAATGCCGCCGTTTGATTGGGACTGGGACGGAGGCCAAATTGCTAGTTAAGCTCTTGACGAGCCGGGCTGTCTTGCTGCAGAATAGTCTGGACTCTCTTAATGGTGTCCAGGGGCTCGACCACTGAATTAAGGTTCTGCTGGAGAAGGCCGCGCTGTACTTCTGCTGCTAAGGCCGTGGTATGCTCCTCGGTACGGAGGGAGCGTTCCGTATTTCCATTGACTGTTATGACGCCACGTGGTCCGGGCATCTTGAGCTTGAGATAAGCATAGTGAGGTACCACATTGAATCGAGCAAATGCGGTTCGTCCAAGCAGTGCGTGATAGCCGCTGCGAAAGGGGACGATGCGAAGATTAACTCCTCGCTTCTGAAGTTGTCTGGAGATCCGAAGAGAACCTCTAGTGTGATTAAGCCCGTACAGCGGGCCTCTACGCCTGGTATGACTCCTTTAAAGGTAGTGCTTGTGGGCTTGATCTGTGACGGGTTAATGCCCATTTTGCACACTGCATCCTGATAGAGCAGATTGAGGCTGCTGCCACTGTCCATGAGGACTCGTGTCAGGTGGAATCCATCAATGATTGGGTCTAGAACTAGTGCGGCTGATCCGCCATGCCGGATACTGGTCGGATGACCCCGACAATCAAAAGTGATCGGGCACGATGACCATGGATTGAATTTTGGGGCGACTGGCTCTATCGCATAGACGTCCCTGAGTGCGTGTTTGAGCTCCCTCTTGGGGATGTGTGTAGCATATATCATGTTCACCATTTTTACCTGAGGGGGAAACTTCTTCTGTCCCCCTGTGTTTGGCTGCAGGGGCTCCTCGTCATCGTCATCGCTTTGTGATCCATTTTCCTTGTTCTCGGCATTTAACTTGCCGGCTTGCTTAAAAACCCAGCAATCTCTATTGGTATGGTTGGCTGGTTTGTCTGGGGTGCCATGGATTTGGCACGGTCGGTCGAGTATGCGGTCCATGCTGGACGGTCCCTGATTGTTTCTTTTATACGCCTTTTTCTGCTGACCGGACTTGGAGCCGCTGAATCCAGCGTTGACAGTAGTATCATCGGTGTTATCGCCATTGCTTCGGCATTTGTGTCAGCTGCGTCGGAGCTTGCCGTTGCTGTTTTTGGCCTCGGAAGGGCCTGCATCGCTGGCCGTATTTTTACTACGAGCCAGCCAGCTATCCTGACCCGCACAAAAGCAGGTCATAAGTGCCGCGAGGGCTGTCATAGATTTTGGCTTTTCTTGGCCGAGGTGGCGGGCGAGCCATTCGTCGCGGATGCTATGTTTAAAGGCCGCTAGAGCTTCGCCATCCGGACAGTCGACGATCTGGTTCTTTTTGGTTAGGAACCTAGTCCAAAATTTCCTGGCTGACTCTCCAGGTTGTTGGACTATGTGGCTTAAGTCATCGGCGTATGGTGGCTGGACATCTGTACCTTGGAAGTTGTCGAGGAAGGCTTCTTCCAAGTCCTCCCAGCTGCCGATTGAGTTTTCAGGCAGGTTGTTTAACCCGTGCCAAGCTGGCCCTTTGAGCTTTAGTGGGAGGTATTTGATAGCGTGGAGGTCATCTCCACGGGCCATGTGGATATGGAGAATAAAATCCTCGATCCATACCGCGGGGTCGGTTGTTCCGTCGTATGATTCAATGTTAACGGGTTTGAACCCTTCGGGGAATTCGTGATCCATTACTTCATCGGTGAAGCAAAGAGGGTGTGCGGCGCCTCTGTATCGGGCCGCGTCGCGACGTAGCTCCGATGGAGTCCATCTACGGTTGTCGGCTCGAGTGTGACTAGGTTTGTCACGTCCGAATAGGTAGCCATCATCACGTGTCGAGGAACGTCCTCACGATCCGTAAATCGATCGGGTATGTCCTGCTCTATTATCCAGCGTCTGCCAGAGGTCATGTGTATGACCCCGACCTGTTTTGTCTCTATTTTTTCATGGCGGTGGGGCGGGCTGCTGTTCGGCTTGAGTTGCTGCTCTATCCCGACCACGTGGTGATCGGTCCGCCGCACTGTCCCAACCACGTAGTGTTCGGTCGGCCGCATTACGCGAGGGGAGTGTGACACCCCAAAATTTTAACCTTGTTTTATTAATTAATTTTTTTTCCAGGAAATTTAAACTTTTAATTTTCTGGATTTTCTTTTGATTTCAGAGCCATCCTTTTCCTTATTATGGAGTTTTTACCTCAAGTGAAAAACTTTCCAAAAATATTATTGGACTTGTCTAACCTCTCAAGAAAACATTTCTATTATCAGTGGAATTGATTTGCACAATTATTTCTCTCTGAGCTTTATTCCTTAAAATGATTTTTCCTTTAGTTTTGGAGCTCTTTTGAACTACAACCACTTGATAAATTTATTTAACATTTTCACCAAAATTTGGAGATGTCATGAGATGTTTTTAAATCACTTTTATGCAAAAATATATTTCATTCATTTAATATTTTGAGCTCTACACCAAGTTTCCAAATCTGGTCCAGAGAGCAATTTTGCACTACAACCCCTTTAAATATTTCTTTCTAGCTTCCACCAAAATTATGGGATGTTAATAGGAGTATATTATTCAACTTCATGCAAAAACCCATTGATGTTCTTTGAAAAATTTGAGTGAATCAACCTCTTTTTCATTCTGGCCCAGTTGGCTATTTTCAACTGCATCCCTAATAAATTTTGCTCTAATGGCCATGAGCTTGCTCCTTCTTGTAGTACAGCATACCAAACCCTTAAGTCCAGGAGAGTGGACCCATTGGAAGATTTTTGGCTCCTAAAACAATGCATTTTTCCTTCTGCCCAGAACTGAAGTTTGGCAAAACTTACACTAACAAGTTTGAGCTTTTGGCAAACTAACCTCACCACCCTCTGTATCATCTAAAGAGACATTGATCTGGAGAATTTGGCCACCCCAAGAATTGCCTAGATGACCTTGGCATTCTGTCAAACACCCTGAGTGCATAGCTAGTTTTGGCATGATTTTAAGTTTACTTTGTGAACTTGATCATCTGACCTAACAACCATGTCCATTGATCTCCTCACTAACCCTAACCTAGCCCTGTTATTTTCCAGCCCCGCTCAAGCACTCTAGCATGCTTTGGCATATTGCCGAGCACGTAGCGTGCGTGCTCTGGGCGCACCCAGAGCGCGCGTTTTGCACGTGCGTGCGCACGGGTCGCCGCGTCGCGCCCGTCCCTTGCTCGCCTGCAGAGCCACGCCCCCGGCCTCATCCACTCACTAGAACCTGCCAGCTCACCCCTGGCGCCCTACAGCGCCGCCGTCAGGTCGGCCACGGCGGCTAGCGGCTGGCCACAGTGGGCTCCTGCCCTGGACGGCGCCGCCCGAACCACTCCAGCGCGCCAGCTGCCCTCTGGAGCAGCTCGACCTCATCCGCAAGCCGTCTGCTAGAGCCCGTCGTCGCCACATCGCCTACAGCAACAGAATAGCGGTTCGCCGTCAAGCTTATCCTCGGCCGCCGCGAAGCAACCTCGTCCACCTATAAAGAGGAGTCCCCGAGCTCGTCCAGGCACCCAAGCAGCCTCAAGCCATCCTCCTAGAGTTCCCCTAGCCCGCAAGCGACGGCAGGAAGCCTTCTTCCCCGTCTCCGGCCAGTTCGACCGCCGCCGCTCTCCGGTCCAATTCGTCGCAAGCAAGGCCTCCCCAGCCCATACAGAGCCACCATCCTCCTCCCCTCGATCTTGCGAAGCCACCCAACACCTCAAACCCGCTCAAGAACCACCGTAGTGCGAACCCCCAATTCTCCCAAAGCCACCGGCCGCCGTGAAGCTCACCGCCGGTGACTCCCTTCGTCCCCACCTACCTAATGACCACCGGGAGGACCGCCCCGGTCTTGCGGATCCATCCCAACCCTCTGGAGCCCGCGGGGGAGCCGCCGTTCGCCGGTGTTGATCGCCGGAGCCCTCACCTCTGTTCGGCCAGAGGAGGACGAAGGCGGGGCGACTGGTCAAACCTGACCAGTGGGCCCCCTGGACCCACTGTCAGTGACCCCGATCGAGTCCACGCTGGCGTAATTGGAAGTGCAAACCCCCGAGTACGTGTCCTCTGCTTCAAAGACGTATTCTGCCCGAAACGTTTTCCCTTTTTCTTTTTTATTTTAAAACAGAATTGACTAAACTTTGACTGGCTATAACTTTTAAAATATAAATCCAAATGACTTGATTCTTTTTCTGTTGTTCCTCAAATATTATCTAGTTTATTTTCATATTTATTTCAAAATTTTCCAAGCAACTTTTTTGTACTGTTTTTAAACTATGTGTTAATTTAAATATTTCCAAAAATAGGATTTGTTGGAGAGAGAAGAAAACTTTCAAAGTTTTGGAATGTACCCTGCCTCTCCACATCTTGAAGGCAAGCATTCTGAACCCTGGCATAATGTTTTGTGGGTTGTTTGATACGGTTATAACACCACCTCGACATGAAGCGTTGGTTATTTTTATGTGACGATATGATCATACACCTTGAGTGCATAAATGAAAATTCTTGCTGTTGGAAATGGATAAGCTTGTGATAGCAATCACCCTCATATGCCTCTCATGCCTACCGGGAAGGACCCGGGAAAGTCTCTGTCTTGTGTAGACACGAGCTTGTCCCTCGTCGAGATGGTTATGACCAGTAGGGCAGGGGGAGGTATGATGAGTGGTGGTTGTGTCTGATGGCTGTGAAATATAATTCTTGAGCTAACCATGCAGGAAATACTTAAGCCTCCTGAGTCGGCCGTAGATCGAGTCTTGTTCCAGTAACCCCCATACTTGTTTCGTGCTGCCACTTGTCCCTGTCGTAGGTAGGGTACGGTTTAGTAAGTTGTCAACCCCTGTCCTAGCACACACCATACAGAGAGGCCATGGTGGAAGATACCGGTTGTAGCCGGTAGGCATGCCACCTGGTCCGGGGGCATGGGTGTTTCCGGTTGGGACCGAGAGGGGAGGCCACCCCTTAGAGCGCACGATAAAAATTTGATCCCATGCTACGCGAGGTTGTAGCCTCCCCACTTAGAGTTTTGCTTAACAGGTGTCTGGGTGATTCCATACACGAGAAAAGTTAAGCTGGTGTGTGCAAGTCAGGCGTGTTTTCAACTAAAAGACTGTAGACGGAATTAGTTCTGATGGACTAAAGAAATCCGTTACTCATGGGTAAAGAGTACACCCTCTGCAAAGATAATACCTATTCGAATAGCCGTGTCCATGGTTAAGGACTACAGTCTGGGATGGGTCAAGTGTCGGTCTTAGTGTCGGTCTTCGGAGGAGAAACTACTAAACCAGAACATGGATCATAACTTGTGACGTATGATGATTATGATTATTATTTTTATGGACTAATCATTTATGTTATTTGAATTATTGAGTATCCCTGGGACTGTTCTACCTCCTGGATATTCACCGTGATTATTATTATATGAGCCCTTTATGTGGTGTCGCCCAGACGCCCGACTGTGGCATGCGTGTTATTTCATTTACTTATAAGCCCTTTATGTGGTGTCGCTCAGACGCCCGACTGTGGCATGCTTGTTATTTCATTTACTTATAAGCCCTTTTTGTGGTGTCGCACAGACGCCCGACTGTGGCATGCTTGTTATTTCATTTACTTATAAGCCCTTTATGTGGTGTCGCACAGACGCCCGACTGAGGCACGCTTCATATTATTATCCTTTCGAGGCGTCGCTTCAGACACTCGATCGGTGCTTTTCATTTCTACTCCCTGATTGTTTACTCATGTTTTATTTGAATGATCTGCTTGCGTGCATCATGAACCTTATTTCATAACTGACGAAGTGATCATGGAATATTTCAAAACATGATTATCAATGGCTATATTATACCCGTGTTCTTAAGGTTTGCGAGTACATTCAAAGTACTCACTGGCTTGTCCCTGGCTATTGTCTTGGCCAGATTTCTTGCGTGGAAAGGAGCGTTGCGATGAAAGCCCCAAAACCTACGTAATGGTGATAGCAGACTCGCGAAGATAGGAGTTATCCTGGTCAGCTGTTCCTGTGGGAAATGGAGTCCGATAGACGCTGATGATCCGCAAACCGCTTCTGCCATCAACCTCTAGAAACAAATTGTTGTACCCATAGGCCAGAATGGTCTTGTACTTCATATTTTGTATTTTGCTTGGAGTTTCTGTAACAAGTTGGTGTCTCATCAGCTAACAGTAATCCTGGGGCTGGTGAGCACAAGGGCCGCTTTTGGGAAATTAATATCCCGAAAATCCGGTCCTGATAGGGAGTATGGGCTCCGGCGCCTCTTCATCGAACTGAGGTAGCAACCTTCGCTTTGGGTAACTCTTGGCTGGGCGTCTGAGGCCGTATTCTTTGGCTGCCAGAACATCAATCCACCCGTCGATGAGCAGATCTTGGTCAGCTTGAAGCTGCTGCTGCTTCTTTTTCTGGCTCCTTGCGGTGGCTATTAGCTGGCGCTTGAAGCGCTCCTGCTTGAGAGGTTCCTCAGGCACGATGAAATCTTCATTGTTGAGGCTTTCCTCGTCCTCAGAGAGCGGATGATAACTACCGTCCTTCGAGTCGTTGGGCCTGGCCTGTTCGTCGGGGCTGGCTTGCCCGTTTTCTTGCTCCTCCCGTTCGGATGTTACCTCAGCAAGGTCTTCATTGTTTTCGGCATCGTCCGGAGTATTGTCTTCTCCGGTGCCGGTATTGCTGTCCTTTGAACGATGTGACTTAGTGCGGCGCTAAGGATGCCGACGTTTTTGCTGTGTCTCAGGAGGTTTATTCTCAACTCGATTTTCTTTGTCATCGTCGTTGGTTGTTTTGGATGTGTCCACCATGTACACATCGTACGAAGAGGTCGCCGTCCAGCATCTAGTGAATGGCGGACTTTGATTTTGCTCCTCATTAGCATCATTGTCAATACCGTCGATGTCTTCAGAGTCGTAATCCAGTGTGTCGGTTAAATCCTCGACTGTGGCTATGAAGTGGGTGGCGGGTGGGAAGCAAGATTCTCCATCATCAGCCCCTAATTCGAACCGAACATAGTTCGGCTATGAGTTCCTCGCCAAGGACAGGTTCTTTAATGAGCCTAGCACATAGCCCAAGGGTGAGTGCTGGAAGATGTCTGCGGCGTTGAACTCGAAGACTCACATGGTTCGGAACTTACACCCATAGACGAGTCCGGGGTTTCGGTGACACAAATATTGTGTGAGTTTAAGTCCATGTGTGGCTCCAACGCCGGGGAATCTGTGGCCTCCATGGTGGGGTTGAACCTCCAGTCCTTAGATGGCGTCGTATGCTCCGGATCTAAGGCCAGAGCAGTTAGAGGAGCTATCTCCTGAATGTGGTCCGATGACCGATTTAGGTCATGTTCATCGAGGTGACCAGGAGCGATCGCCGCGGTCCCGAATCCAGCGAAGATCAAATCTTCGTGGATGTCCGTGACGTATTTCAAGCTCCCAAATCCGACCTGATGGCCAGGGGCGTAGCTATCGATCTGCTCGAAATGGCCAAATGAGTTGGCTCGCAGTGCGAAGCCGCCGAACATGAAAATCTGTCTGGGGAGGAAGGTTTCTCCTTGGACAGCGTCATTGTTGATGATTGAAGGGGCCATCGGACCTTTTGAGGATGGCACCGTGGAACTCTTAATGAAAGCACCAATGTTGGTGTCAAAACCGGCAGATCTCGGGTAGGGGGTCCCAAACTGTGCGTCTAAGGTCGATGGTAACAGGAGACAGGGGACATGATGTTTACCCAGGTTCGGGCCCTCTCTATGGAGGTAATACCCTACGTCCTGCTTGTTTGATCTTGATGAATATGAGTATTACAAGAGTTGATCTACCATGAGATCGTAATGGCTAAACCCTAGAGGTCTAGCTTGTATGGCTATGGTAATGAATATATCTCCCTGTCCTCTGGTTTATATAAACACCAGGAGGATCTAGGGTTACATGAGGTCGGTTACAAAGAAAGGAATCTACATATTTGATCGCCAAGCTTGCCTTCCATGCCAAGGTGAGTCCTATCCGGACACACATGCAGTCTTCGGTCTTCGTGTCTTCACAGCCCATCAGTCCGGCCCATGGCTAACAGGCCGGACGCCCGAGGACCCCTTAGTCCAGGACTCCCTCACGCACCATGAGGCCGATCGGGCCCCTCCTCCCCTCCTTTATATACGGGGGAGGGGGGCACCCCATAGACACACACGTTGATCTCTTAGCCGTGTGTGGTGCCCCCTCCACAGATATCCACCTCGGTCATATTGTCATAGTGCTTAGGCGAAGCACTGCATCGGTAACTTCATCATCGCTGTCAACACGCCGTCGTGCTGACAAAACTCTCCCTCGGCCTCAGCTGGATCTAGAGTTCGAGGGATGTCACCGAGCTGAACGTGTTCAGATCGCGGAGGTGCCGTGTGTTCGGTACTTGACCGGTTGGATCGCAAAGACGTACGACTACAGCAACCGCGTTACTTAACGCTTTCAGTTTCGATCTACGAGGGTACGTAGACACACTCTCCCCTCTCATTGTTATGCATCCCTAGATAGATCTTGCGTGATTGCAGATTTTTTTTTGAAATACCACATTCCCCAACACTTTCCATAAGCATGTATGACTATTTACGAAATACATGGCTACATTATATTTATGAACTGGAGCTAGTGTTGTATCGCCCTAGGTTATGACTGTTATATGCACTACAAAAAAATACACTTTTGCGATGATACGTGTTTGTCATAGTAGGTCACGTTTTCTGTCATGCATGTACATCCATGACAAATTTATGACAGAATGAAGATAGTCATACCTGTGCTGTCGTAGAAGTGTTCCATGACATTACCAAAATTATCATCACGGAAGTGTCCACTTCCATGACGATAAATCGCGCGTCATAGAAGTGCTTTCATCATGGGTGACCGACACGTGGCATCCACCGTAACGGGACGCCATTAAGCCATCGAGTCCGGTTTTGGATCCGATGACCCGCTAACAGCCACGACCAATGCCGAGTTTCCACGTGTAAAATTCTCATTGGCTGACGGAATCACGCGTCAGCTCCGCGTTGGCACATGTGTCACTCATCCAAGGGTCGAGATGGGCCTATGATATGTTGACATGTGCACGGGCCCAAAAGTGGCCCATAAAGTTTAAATGGGCCGGCCCAACTAAAGGCCCACAAGATTTAGCGGACCGTAATGGGCCGGCCCAGCTAAAGGCCCACAAGATTTAGCGGACCACAATGGGCCAGCTCAGCTAAAGGCCCACAAGATTTTGCAGACCATAATGGGCCGGCCCAGCTAGAGGACCAACATTCTCAGTTAAGGCCCGTACGGCTAGTGCCAAATCGGCCCATCAACGGCCTGTCCTAAACTTGTCATCATTGTGGCCCATGGTCACTTCTGGCCCGTTAACAGTCCGTTAAGTATATGGGCCGAATTACGGTCCGGTGTATTTCCGGCCTGTTAAAGGTCTTGCTTCATTTGGGCCCATTTACAGGCCATTGAAACTTTCGACCCATAAACGATCGTGAATGATTTGGGTCATATTCGGCCATGTTTGACATTCGGCCTGTTAGAGGCCCACTATAGATTTGGACCACTTTCGGCCTATTGTGATTTTTGGCCTGTTAACGTCGGACGAAATCCATGGGCCATATGTGGCCCAACGTCACATCGGGCCCATTAACGGCCCATATAAAAATGATGATAATCTAGCCCGACCGAACATCCGGCCTGTTAAAGGCCTGTGTATTAGGTTGGCGCATTTACGGCCCGTCCGAATTTATGCCTGTGAAAGATCCGCATCGTAAATGGGCCACCATTTCGGCCTGCTAAGACCAGTGGGTTATTTGGCACAATCAGGGCCCAATCTCACTTTAGGTCTATTAAGGTCCCATGTTTTTTATGGGCTCAAGATATTTACACCTGTAAACGGCCTATTGTTATTATGGGCCCAAATTATGTTTAGGCCTATTAAAGGCCCACTATGGGCACATGCCTACCAGAAAAAATGAAAGCTTATGCTGATTTAGGCCAGATATTTTTAGTGGGCTACATGCAAATTTTGGCCCATAATCGTTTTAGCCCAATTGAAATGGGCCCGACGAATGTTGGCATGTTGGGCTCCTACGAAGCTTTCAGCCGAATACATTACTAAGATAAACCTACATTATACAAAAATAGCGTCGTAATTACTACAGCCTTTGGCAGCATCATAAATGTTGTATCACAACAAAAAAATCCAAGCATACAATAAAAGGCCTATTGGCATAAAGTTTACAGTCCTTGCATATAAAAGCACCATCAGATGTATAGAAACACAGATCATTTGACCTGAGTGCTAATGTTTCAGGTTGTAGAATCTGATGGAGCAGCACGATCTTCACCTTTTTTCCGCCATTGCTCTTGAACAACGAAGCGAATGTCTGATATTCTGGTTTCAAAACCATTCATATCTTGACGACATTTGTCAACCACTATTCTTGTTTTCAAAACGACGTCCATTAGGGATTGGATTTGTGTCTGGAGCACAAATATATCACTCTGTCTAGCAGGAAGATTTTGTTTAGTAGGTGATTTGGACGAGGTTACCTTGACAACCAACCCAGAATTATGCAGGAAGGTGCTTTTTGCACTGTTAGTGGAGAGATACTGACGCACTGCAACAAGAGGTGACATTGTGCCTGTGGTAGCCTCGTCACTTTCAGGTGGTTGTGGCTGTTCAATCATTTGTTCCATAGCTTCCTGAAAGTTTGAACTTGTAGATTAGTGTACCAGATAAGTTACTAATGAGACAAAAACAAACAAAGTAGTTACACGTTTATACATAACTTATTTTGGTGAACTACTGTAATACATTAGCATGTATTGTAGTGCCAACTACATAATAAAATCACTTTCGGAACATATGTCCATGTAGCATGCCTACTGTATTGTCTATTTCCTCACATTCGTTGACATCTAAGGATAAAGAGACATGGTTTAAAGTAGGATGAACATAGTATGACATCATTCATATCATGGGCAAATAGATATAAAACAAACAGGCTATTTTATCATTGTGTGCGCACGTGAACATAACAACTAGATTACAGACCAAGACCAAAAGAATATCCTTCATCTCTTTTAAACCATGTAAGGTGAAATGATACATTAAGACAACTATGTATAAAAGTGAACAGAGTAATTGACATTGGCTGCAAGCCAAGTAGTTAAATGAACACATCACAGTACCAATCAGTTCAAAGGTAGGAGGAGTAAGGACTTACAATAGCGGCTTGAACTGGTGTGCTCATGCCCTTCATCTTGCTGGTGTGGCAATCCTTGAAGATTTGCACTACATTCGGTTCAGGTTCTTTTTGGTCCGCACAGTGTTTCCTTTGTATTTGGAACAAGTCAATATAGATACGATAATATGGCACTGAAAAAAGAAGGAAGTAGCAGCTATTTACAAGAGCCTTGCAGTGTGCAATATAGCTACGAGATCCTGTTGTCTGTTGGAATTTCACTTTAGAACGGTTGGTCTTGTTCTTCAAACAGTTATCCTAGAAGAAGATACACTTGTAAGGCACATACATAAATACAAGATCAATATGTGGTCGGATCAAATACATATAGCCTACCTGATACTTTGGATCAGACCAATGTTTAACGAGGGTTGTCCAGTCTTTATCTGTAATATATTCAACTGGAGATGTTTGGGCGATGTCATTGTTAGCCTTGCTTTCAAAGTGAGATTTTCTAAGGTGGTACCGATACTGTCGCAGAGCAGACTGAAAAACATGAGTGCATGCTTGTCTAGTTGCATCATCTTTCGGATCCAACTTGAACCTCATCTGTTGAAAAAAGAATGTAAGTCTTATTAGGAGGAAGCTAGAAAGTATGGGACAGAGCAAGACAATATTACTAATTGCGATGAATAACATTACTTACGGATAAATGGTCAAGGAAGGTGTTAAACTGGGTATTGTCTTTCTCATTCCTGTACTGGATCCACGTTGGGAGGATACATGAATGACACCTAACGGCAACGGCTGCCTCTGGTACTAACTTGGCTGACTCTGTAGCATCACGTGGCCTTTTTAAACCTGCCTCAAAATGGATCTCCATTCTTCCTCCTTTAGATTTTGTTAATCTGTCAAGCATTATCCCTGATGTCTGTTTCCGCTTGCACCATGGTGCTAGTTCAATAACGAATATGGAAAGTGTTAGTGTACATCAAACTGTGAGAGTACATATAAAGGAGCATGCAACTGCAACTTGACTCGGTCAGGTACCGTCTTGGTGTTGACGCTCATGAGGTTCATCTGATCTTGCCAAGTCCTGTTGTGTCAGCAGTGCTTCGGAAGTAGTGTTAGGTGTGAAGGAAGCTTGGGAACTGGCCAGTTCTGGAGCAAATGAACGAGTAACTCATTGAGATGCTGGTACAATTGAAGCAGACGCTGCAGCTGGTGGAGCAGGTGATACTGTGTTTGTAGATTTAGCCGGTGGACTTGGACCTTCTACTGCACTATAAGTACCAGCAGAATCTGGATGACAGATCCTTTTCCGTTTCACCCGACGAGTAACACCACTCCCTACTATATTATTTTGACTTTGAATAAAATCGCTCTTCAGAACTCATTGATGCATGATACAGATAAGCAATACTTTGATGTAAGACAACTGTATGAGGATGGAATATGTAAGAAAAACAGGACGGCATGACATATTCACAGCTACGATGTGTAAACTAAGCAGAAGGATTTTCAAGAAAATAGAAGTAATGCAAGCTAGACACCATATGAAAGATGCAACCAATATTACTCTGCCAAGTTAAAAGTGTCTTGTCATAAGTGGCAATTCAAAAAATTAGAAGCAGTACAACGTAGAAATCAATGCAAGATGCACCACTATCGAACTGCCATGTTAAAAGCGTCCAATCATGAGTGACTGATGCGGGATACACAATAGCAGTACTTTGATGTAAGAACATGGTATGATAGATAGATGCAGTGTATTCTAGACACAGAATGACATGTCATATGCACATGTATAACGTATAAACTCAGCAGGTGCAATTTAATCAAAATAGAAGAAATACAGGCTAGACAACATATGCAACATGAAACCAATTATCACACTGTCAACTTAGAGTAAGCACCTGCGATGGTGGAGTACGGGAGATGAACTCATCATGTAGACTTGGGACTTCAACTTCATTAGTAGTAGCAGTGGCAAATCTAGAGAGTCTCTGTTTGCGTCGGTGCGGAGGACCACCAACATCCCCTAACTTACTCTATTCCTTCCTATTTTATGATATTGCCTTATGAAGTCAAAACCATAAGAAGATGAATAAAATTAGCTCTGCATAACTGGTTGACGCATGATACAGACGAACACTACTTTGATGTAAGGCAAGCGCGGGATAGGAGGATGAAATATATACAAAAAAAGACAGCGTTTCATATTCACACGTACGGTAGGAGGATGGAATATGTATGAAAAAATAGTAAGCGGAAGGCATTTCAACAAAATTAGAAGAAATGAAAGCTAGGCACCATATGAACATGCAACCAATATCACTCTATCAGGTAAAAAGTGTCTCGTCGTAAGTGCCATTTCAAGAAATTAGAAGCAGTACAATTTAGAAGACAATACAAGATGCAACCTACATCACAGTCCCAAGTTAAATGTGTCTTATGGGTAAGTGATCGTTGCAGGTATAAGTTGTAAGATACACAGATGCAATTCAACATAATCAGAAGAAATACAAACTAGACATCATATGGAAAACGCAACCACATATAACAGTTCCAAGTTAGAGCAAGCACTTGTGATGGTGGAGTAGGGGAGATGTGCTCATCATGTACACGTATGTTCTAGAAACAGGAACACATGTCATATTCACAGACATTATGTGTAAAGTAAGCATATGCAATTCAACAAAGTTAGAAGCAATACAAGCTAGACATCATACGCAACATGCAACCACATATAATAGTGCCAAGTTAGAGCAAGCACTTGTGATGGTGGAGTAGGGGAGATGTGCTCATCATCTACACAGCTACGTTGACTGTCTAGCCTTGTGTTGTCTTGCGAATCTTGTTGGGAGGATGGCAGAGTAGAATCTGTAGAGACTCCCTGTTTGAGTTTCTTTGAAGGACCACCATCATCCACTACCGGACTAATTTCCTTCAGCTGTAATGATTTTGCATTGTGAAGTCAAACCGATAAGAAAAAGGAATAAAATTCGCTCTTCAGAACTCATGCATGACACTGACGAACACTACTCGGATGAAAGGCAAAGACATGATGCGAGGATGGAATATGTATGAAAAACATGATGGCGTGACATATTCACACCTATGATGTGGTAACTAAGCAGAAGGCATTTCAACAAATTAGAAGCACTGCAAGTTAGACACCATATGAAAGATGCAACCAATATCACTCTGCCAAGTTCAAACTGTATGGCGTTTCAACAAATCAGAAGCAGTACATGCTAGAAATCATATGCAAGACACAACCAATATCAAAGTGGCGACTTAAAGGTGCCTTATCATAAGTGACTGATGCGGGATATGCAAGAACAGTAGTCTGATGTAAGAACGTTGTGTGATCAGATATAGTATGTTCTAGAAACAGGAACATATGTCATATTCATAGGCATTATGTGTACAGTAAGCAGATGCAATTCAACAAAGTTAGAAGTAATACAAGCTAGACATCATACGCAACATGCAACCACATATAATACTGCCAAGTTAGAGCAAGCACCTGTGATGGTGGAGTAGGGGAGATGTGCTCATCATCTACACAGCTACGTTGACTGTCTAGCCTTGCCTTGTCTTGCGAATCTTGTTGGGAGGATGTCGGAGTAGAATCTGTAGAGAACCTCCGTTTCAGTTGCTCGGAAGGACCACCATCATCCAATGCCTTGCCAATTTCCTTCAGCTTTATTGATTTTGCATTGTGAGGTCAAACCGACAAGAAAAAGGAATATAATTCGCTCTTCAGAACTCATTCATGCATGATACCTACGAACACTACTCTGATGAAAGGCAAAGTCATGATACGAGGATGTAATATGTACGAAAAATGGACAGATTGACATGTTCACACCTATGATGTGGTAACTAAGCATAAGGCACTTCAACAAATTAGAAGCACTGCAAACTAGACACCATATGAAAGGTGCAATCAATATCATTCTGCCAAGTTAAAACTGTCTTGTCATAGGTGGCGTTCATCAAACTAGAAGCAATACATGCTAGAAATCATATTCAAGATGCAAACTAATATCACACTACCAACTTAAAGGTGTCCCATCATAAGTGACTGATGCAGGATACACAAGAAGAGTAGTTTCATGTAAGAACATGGTGTGATAAACATATATAGTATGTACCAAAAACAGGAAAGCGTGTCATATTCACACGTATCATGTGTAAGCTAAGCAGATGCAGTTTACACTAATTAGGAGCAATACAAGCTAGACACCATATGCAACATGCAAGCAGATATCACACTGCCAAGTTAGAGCAAGCACCTTGGATGGTGGTGTAGGGGAGCGGAGACTTGGACCTTGTAATGCACTATCAGTACAAGGAGCATCGGTACAGATGCTCCGTTTACATTGCTGCAGAGGACCACCATCATCGCCTTCCTTACTCTTTTCCTTCTTCTTTCTTGATTTTTCCTTATCAAGTCAAACCCACAAGAAAAAGGAATAAAATTTACTCTTCAGAACTCATTGATGCATGATACTGATGAACACTACTTTCATGTAAGGCAGCCGCATGATAGGAGGATGGAATATGTATGAAAAACAGGACAGCGTGACATATTGACATGTATGATGTATAAAGTGTAAACTAAGCACGAGGTTCTTGAACTTGTTAGAATCAATGCAAGCTAGAAACCATATGAAAGATGAAACCAATATCACTCTGCCAAATTAAAAGGGTGCCCTAACAAATGTATTTGACCAAATTAGAAGCAATACATGGCAACATGCTAGAAATAATATGCAATATGCAACGAATAAAGGTGACTCATCGTAAGTGATTGATGCAGGATACAGAAGAGAGGTAGTTTCATGTAAGAACAAGGTTAACACATAGATGTAGTGTGTACCAAAAATAGGAAGGCATGTCATATTCATAGGTATAATGTGTAAACTAAGCAGATGCAATTTACCCTAATTAGAAGCATTACAAGCTAGACACCGTATGCAACATGCAACCACATATCACACTGCGAAGTTAGAGCAAGCACCTGTGATGGTGGTGTGGGGGAATTGCGGTCATCAACTAGAGAGCTACGTTAACTATCTTCATTTAGTCTTGCTGTTTCCTGAGAATCATGTGGGGAGGATGACACTGCACTGTTTAAACGAGTATGGCGTCTCACAGTAACCCACTGGGGTGACTGTCTCATCATAAGGGATTGACAAGGGATACAAAAGAGCATTAGTTTGATGTACAAACATGGTTAATAGACATATGTAGTATGTATCAAAAACAGGAAGGCATGTCATTATCAAAGGTATAATGTGTAAAGTAAGCAGATGCAATTCAACCAAATTGGAAGCAATACAAGCTAGACACCATATGCAACATGCAACCACATTTGACAGCGCGAAGTTAAAGCAAGCACCTGGGATGGTTGTGTGTGGCAATTGAGATCATCAACTGCAGAGCTACGTTTACTATCCCCAACTGCTGACACTGCACCCTTTAGAGCGCTGAAACGCTTAGTGCTTATCTTCGAATTACACCAGAGCGACTTCTGTCTTTTCTTTTTTGCATTCATCAACACTGTGTCAGAGTCTGAAATACCCATGCATAAAAAACAATAGTGTGAGTATGGGTGAAGTGTGTGCCACTTCACGCTACTCCACCGGCTATTGTTCAACCAGCCCTCTCCATGGGCTCCTGTTCAACCACCCCTCCATGGGCTACTGTTCATCCAGCCCTCCACCGTCTACTGTTCATCTAGCCCTCCACGGGGTGGTCCTGTTCATCCAGCCCCAACCGGCTCGATCGATCGGGGTCCTGTTCATCTAGAGGCAACACCACGGGGTCCTGTTCATCCACCCCCACCGAGAACTATTCATCCAAACCCCCCAACAACGCTCACTGTTCATCCAGAGGCAGCATCGACCGGCTTCAGCTAGCAGCAGTAGCGAAGGAATCGCTCGACCGTGTTCAGTTAACAGCCATCGATCGGTCGCTCGGGTTCAGTAACACGTAGCCTGCAGTGCAATCGCTCGGGTTCAGTAGGCGAACACCTCGCTCGTGTTCAGTTAGAGCCCAACGCCTCGCACCCATGTGCATGCGTGTACGAGAGAAACGTGCAAACCTCCGTGCATTGCTCGGCCCCGACCACCCACTGTAATCGGGAACACCCCGATATTTTCCTCGCCCTCGCTTCTACCACTGTTTTTTCCGTCATGGACGGCCCAAAGAATGTCATGCAGCTGCGTCTCCGGCCCTCCTAGGACGAAAAGCCCATTTTCTGTCATGATTTTTTGTCATAGAAGTAGGAGCCCATCACATCTATGATGATACCAAGTTTTGTCACAATTATCGTCATAGAAGTGTCATAAATATGACAGAATTTTTTTCCGTTCGGCCCAAAATGTCACGGATGTGTCTTTTTTTGTAGTGATGATGAATATCATCCAACGAATTCACTGATACAATGCCTATGAATTTCTTTCATATTGTTTCTGCTAAGTTACCACTACTATTGTTACTGTTACACTTGCTACAAAATCACTGCTATCACTATTACTGTCACTATTGCTGTTGCTACTACTATCAAAACTATCATACTACTTTGCTACTAATCACTTTGCTGTAGATAGTTAATCTCTAGGTGTGGTTGAATTGACAACTCAGGTGCTAATGTTTGCAAATATTCTTTGGCTCCCCTTGTGTCGAATTAATAAATTTGGGTTGAATACTCTACCCTCGAAAACTGTTGCAATCCCCTATACTTGTGTGTAATCAAGACCTTTTTCTGGCGACATTGCCGGGGTGCAAAGCTATATTTGTTGAGTCAGTTGGGATTATTATCAAATTATCACTATGAAGTATCTGAAAGATTCTAAGACTAAGATTTTTCCCTCCAAGACAAGGGGAGGTAAGGAACTGCCATCTAGCTCTGCACTTGATTCGGCTTCTCTTATAAGTAGACTTGCAACACCACCACATGCTATTAATCCTGATATATTGCAAGTTATTGATGATGCTACTTCTGCTATGAAAGATGCTCATGATGATGCTAGTACTACTTGATGGTAATGTGCCACTAGGTGAATTTCTTGATGAACAACTTGCTAGAACTAAAGCTTTTGAGAATGCTAAAATTGATGAAATTATTGGAACTGATGAAGAGCTTGCAACTAAAAATCTGGAAACACCTGTTAGATCTAGTTCTCCTAGATATGAATTGCCTAAGATACCAGAAGGTTATGTTATGGATGAGGAGACAACTAGAGACTTTCTTGCTTTCAATGATAGGGATGATCTTAAGAAATTATTATGCAAACTGAAATAAAAATCTTTGAATGCTAGAATTAAATGTGATCCTAAGTTTGCTACTTCACCCATCTTTGTTGATGAAAGGATCGATATAGTTGACTAGAGGGGGGGGGGTGAATAGGCAACTAACAATTTTTAGCTTTTCTTTAACAATTTAAACTTTGCATCAAAGTAGGTTGTCTAGAAATACAACTAAGTGAGCAACCTATATGATGAAACAATGATAGGTACACAAGCAAGCAAGAGATATATCACAAATAAGCTTGTACAAGTAAAGGCACGAGATAACCAAGAGTGGAACCGGTGGAGACGAGGATGTGTTACCGAAGTTCCTTCCCTTTGAGGGGAAGTATGTCTCCGTTGGAGCGGTGTGGAGGCACAATGCTCCACAAGAAGCCACTAGGGTACTACCGCGAGGCCATGCGGTACTACCGCTCCTGAAAAGTGGTACTACCGCAAGGCCATGCGGTACTACCGTGAGGGACCACGGTACTACCGCAGCAACGGCAGGGACTAGAACAGGCCTGACTGAGAACGGTACTTCCGCAAGCGCGGTACTACCGCAAGGCAGGAAAGTCCTAGCCTGGGAAGGGCGTGGATGAATAAAAATAGGTCCGTGCCTACTTCCGCTGGAAACGAGAACATGCAAAAATCCGACACGGAACTACCACTGGGGAGCGGTACTATCGCATGGCAGCTGAACCAGGCCCCGCGCGGTACTACTGCGCACGAGGTGCGGTACTTCCGTGGAGGCGCGGATGTAAAAAATTACATCCGCCCCTACTACCGCAAATCAGCGGCACTTGGCCTGGGGGCCACGGTACTACAGTTCCAGGGGAGCGGTACTACCGTCGGCTCCTGCGGTACTACCGCGCTGAAGTACGGTACTACCGCAGGTGCCTGCGGTACTACCGCTCCGGGGAGCAGTACTACCGCAAGCCCAACATCAGCAGCCAGGACACTTGCATAGGGGAAAAACGGAGGATGCTCCAAAGTGCAGGGGAAAGGTGGAGACAAGTAAGAAAACGTGTATGTGATGATTCCACCCGAACCTTTTCGACGCGGACCCCCTCTTAATAGTACGGCTTTCCTACGACTCAAAGCCACCAAAAAGAAACATAGAAAAACGCCGTCTTCAATAGTCTTCGAGGGGCACCAAACCGTCTTGTGCCTAGCGATGAAATGTCTGTGAAACTCAAGGCACACGATTAGTCCACAAAAGCATTATCATCAATCACCAAAACACCTTAGGGATAAATATGGCCTCACAATCTCCCCCTTTTTGGTGGATTGATGACAATATGGGATTTGCACAAGGGAAATAATATTGAGCAAACGCAAACCCCTCCTCTCTAGAATATAGATGGGCTCCCCCTAGATGTGTGCAAACTAGATGGGTGCTTTGGACTGCACGACACACATACTAGGATCAAAACTCCCCCTATATTTTAGAGACAAGGCATATCTTGCAATAGTAATGCTAACACTAGGTAGCACAATCATAATCTCACTAAGATAGGATAGAGTGCATATGTATTACACCATATGAAGGATAAGTCTCAAAGGCGCAAACCAAACCAAAGCAAACGAGGTCCAAACGACAAAGCAAACACACCAAACATGACACACGGCTTGCAAGCACGCAAATCCCTACACTCTATCCCCCTTTGGCATCGAGACGCCAAAAAGGCAGAGAGGACACCTACACACAAGGGGTGGCTCAGGCAGAGAAATCATCCCAACTCTCCTCGTGCTCCTCGTCAGACTCGGCGGCAGGGACGGTCTCCTCGATGTCCTCCTCAGAACTAGTCCACTTGAAGCCTTGCTTTGCCATCCATGCAGCCTCTGGCGTGATGGCATCCTCAGAACCGCCAGAGACATCCTCTCCAAAGAGCCTCATAACCTTCTTGTCGCGGCGGCGACTCTCCTTGGATGCCACGTGAGTCCTATACTGCCCCTTTGCTTGCATGCAGAAAAGAGTCTTCATCTTGTCCTTCAACTTCTTGGCCCACGACGGCTCAGAGGAAGGTTGGGAAGACCTAGCAGCACGGTCCTCAGCAACATCCTCTGCACCAGCCTCCTCCTCACCAACAGCCCTCCTAGCAGCAGACGCCTCAGCACGAGTAGTAGTGTTGGCCCAGTTGGCTTGACACGGAGACTGATGGGCTCATGCCGAATCCAGTCTGGAGCAAGGAACTCGTCACCAGGGTACTGCTTCTCCCAAGTCTTGGAGATCAATCGAAACAGGTATGGTCCATAGATAGGTACCTTGCGGGTGAACACCGCAAACCGAAGCTCACACCACATGATGCGTGAGACACCAAGTGGCTGAGTCTGAGACACTCGTGCCTCCTTGCACAGGAGCATCATATCCACCAGATAGGCATGAACCTTGTCCTTGTCGCCAATGCGAGGGAACAGTGAGTTGCGGAAGATGCGATGCATGATATCCAGAAAGGAGTTCAACACCCATGTCGACTTGCCACTGGGAAGCACCTTCTCAACATAGAACGGCCGTAACTTGTTCTTGCTAGCAGACTCTGGATTGGCATGGGGGCGAACACCCACGGGTGTGGTGAGCCCGTCATCAGGAACTTGGAGCAGATCCATGAACTCCTTCCAGGTAGCAGTCAACTGACGGCCATTGGTCATCCAGGTCATCCTCCGCTCCTCCCCGGGGTGAAAGTAAACTGAGGCAAAGAACTGACAGATAAGCTCACGGTCATAGTCAAGGTGGAAAGAGATCACATGTTCAATACCGAACCGCTCCACCAAATCTAGATCTTCTCCAAAGTAGTCACGAAACTTGTCCTTCCTCAAGTGATTCATGTCTATCCACTTGACATCCACGTAGGTGTTTTGCTTGTTCTTGATTACATCCAGATAAACGAGAGTCTGCTGCTTGTTCCAAAACAATTCACTGCCTCTGAGGATAGCACGAGCATGCACATAAGGGTTGATCTTCCGGCGTTCGATGTACTCAGCAAGGGGAATCTTGTCCATGCCCTTAGCAAGTTCCTTGTTCTTGCTGGCGGTGGTCTTGACATTGCGCTTGGGGGCACTGGAGCCCTCTAGTGCTTCCTCTTGAGGATTGCGCAGTCGCTTGGAGCTAGTGTCACGACTGGGATTGGAACGGCGAGAGCCACCACCTAAGAAACACGAGAAAGCACACACAAAGAGCGAGAAGAATCAATGCAAAGACCTCGGCAAAGCAAGGGAAACAAGTAGAAAGCATACGGGATAAATGCCACGAGGAAGATGGGACAACAACGGTAGGGCCGCCGGGTCGGGCGGTACTAAAATTTTAGTACCACGTGAGAGCACGGTAGTACCGGGGCTCGGAGCGGCAGTAGAGTTTTAGTGTCGTAGCACGTGCGGTAGTACCATCCAAAACGGGCGGTAGTACCGGACAAGCGGTAGTACCGCCCAGACGGGCGGTAGTACCGCATGGTGTCAGATCTGAACATTTGAATCTGAGAAAAATCGCAAAAATGCGGCGGTACTATGGTTGATCACATCTACCACGGGGCAATATATCAAGTAATATTTCTACGCAACACTACTCTCCTACAACCTTCTCTTGCAAAGATTTGACCTAAAATCTCAAGAACACATGCATCTCCCCAAAAACCTAGAGACAAGAGAACCAACTAGAAAGAGAGGGATTTGGGGAAAAACCTTGGTCCATGGCAAGAGGAAGTGGTGGGGAATGATCCCACCGGTCGAAATCCAAGGAGAGCAGCCGGAGACGGAGATCCGGCGAGGGACTCTGGCCCCGTTCTTGAGCGAGCGAGAGAGAGAGAGAGACGAAGTGGGGAAAACTGACGAATGGGTATGGGGGAGTTAGAACCCCCCTTTTCCCGTCCTTATCCCCCACGCGCCTCTAACAGCGCGGTAGTACCGCGTATCATCACGGTAGTACCGCTTGGGTGGAAGAACCGCACCAAAGCGGTAGTACCGCTCTCCCAGGCGGTAATATCGCGCTGGGCCGGTAGTACCGTACTCTCCACCCACGGTAGTACCGTGGCAGGCCGCGGTAGTACCGTGAGCTCAAGAAGAAGCATTTTCCAAACACAAGAAAAGAGAGGTCTTCGCGAGGAAACTTCAAACAAACAAGAGACCACAAAACAAGCTCAAACACGAAGAGAAGAAGGGGCAAAATGACAACAAGAGACGACCATGAGACACTACCTCTCCAAAGAGTGGCGGTGGCCGGAGCCACCTATGTTTGAGTCAATTGGTATGGCACCGCGAAGAATTATTCTTGGGCCCATGACCAAAACTCGTCTTTGAAGCACAAGTACCATAAAAAATGGTTAATGTGAAAGATTTGATCAATTTATGCATAATGGGGGGAGGGAGAGTTCATTGAGAGAACAACACCCCCCCTATGTCCATGCCTACATCTAAACAAGACAACAAGTTGAGTATGGTGGGGTGTGCAAGGGTTCAAGCAACATTGCTCGAATCAATGATATTTAGCTCATGCCTTAACTCGCGAAATCTTGCTTCATCCAACGGCTTCGTGAAAATATCTGCAAGGTTATCATGAGTGTTGACGTAGTTGAGCTCGATCTCCCCTCACCTAATGTGATCCTGGATGAAGTGATACCGAATCTCAATATGCTTCGTCTTGAAGTGTTGCACCGGGTTGAGAGAAATCTTGATGGCACTTTCATTGTCACACCAAAGAGGCACTTTGTCACAAATGACACCGTAATTCTTTAAAGTTTGCCTCATCCATAAGAGTTGTGCACAACAACTACCGGCCGCTACATACTCTGCTTTGGTGGACGAGAGAGACACACAACTTTGCTTTTTGGAAGATCAACTTACTAAAGAGCAACCAAGGAATTGGCACCCTCTGGAAGTGGACTTCCTATCCACTTTGTCTCCCGCCCAATCGGAGTCCGAATACCCTACAAGCTTGAAGTTTGCTCCTCTTGGGTACCATAAGCCAAAGTTTGGGGTATGAGCCAAATATCGAAAGATTCACTTGACCGCCACAAAGTGACTTTCCTTATGTGCGGCTTGAAACCGTGCACAAATTCCCACACTCAACATGATATCTGGTCTAGATGCACAAAGGTAAAGCAAGGATCCAATCATGGAGCGATATACCTTTTGATCCACCGCTTTACCATTGGGATCGATGTCAAGTTGGCACTTGGTGGGCATTGGAGTGGAAGCCGGCTTGACATCACTTAGCTTGAATCTCTTGAGCATGTCTTGAGTGTATTTGGCTTGGTTGATGAAGGTTCCTTCTCTTCTTTGCTTCACTTCGAACCCTAGAAAGAACTTCAACTCTCCCATGGAAGACATCTTGAACTTTGAGGTCATGAGAGCGGCGAATTCCTCATTGAAAGCTTTGTTAGGGGAACCAAAGATAATGTCATCAACATATAGTTGGCATACAAACAACTCCCCTTTGACCTTCTTAGTAAAAAGAGTGGGGTCGATTAGCCCAACTTCAAACCCACGATCTTGTAACAACTCGGTAAGGTGGTCATACCACACACGTGGGGCTTGTTTAAGCCCATAGAGTGCCTTATCGAGTTGATACACATAATCGGGAAAGTAGGGATCCTCAAACCCCGGGGGTTGCTTGACATAGACCAACTCATTAATAGTACCATTAAGAAAAGCACTCTTCACATCCATTTGTTGCAACTTAAAGTTGTGATGAGAAGCATAAGCAATCAACAAACGAATGGATTCAAGGCGAGCGATGGGAGAAAAGGTTTCACCGTAGTTGATACCCTCGACTTGGGAGTAGCCTTGTGCCACCAATCTTGCCTTGTTGCGAATGATGGTCTCATGAGCATCTTGCTTGTTCTTAAATATCCACTTGGTTCCAATGACATTGTGGTTCCCCGTTGGCCTTGGCACCAATCTCCACCCCTTGTTGTACTCAAAGTTGTTGAGTTCTTCACGCATGGCATTAAGCCAATCCGGATCTTCGAGTGCTTCATATACCTTTTGGGGTTCAACACAAGAGACAAACGCGTGATGTTCACAATAGTTTGCGAATTGTCTACGAGTTCTTACCCCCTTCTGAATGCTTCCCAATACATTCTTCATGAGATGACCCTTGGTGGAGAGCTTGGAAGCAATCTTGGCGGCACGACGCTCCAATTCCTCCTCGGTGGTGAATTGAGGAGCGGTCACTTGATCATCCTGAGTGACGTCTTGAGCTTGTTCTTGATCTTGAACTTGCTCGGAGGAGAGAACTTGACCTTGGGCATCACTTGGTGTGTCAACACCGTCTTGAGCATGATCTTGCCCTTGGTCTTGTTCATGAGGATGAGGGCCTTCACTTTGTTCTTCGGAAGTGTGTGGGCCTTGGGTTGGTGATGGCTCCACTTGAGTGGAGAATTGTCCTTCTCCTTCGGCCACAAGGGGTTCCTCAATGGGTAGGATAAAACCAACACCCATTCTTCTTATGGCTTGAGGAGGAATTTCATCACCTACATAACAAGTGCCACTTTGCTCCACTTGGGAGCCGTTATTCTCATCAAACTCCATGTTACACGTCTCCTCAATAAGTCCCGTGGATTTATTGAGGACACGGTAAGCATGAGAGTTTGTAGCATAACCAACAAATATGCCCTCATAAGCTCTAGCCTCGAATTTAGACAACCGAACACCTTTCTTGAGAATGAAACACTTACACCCGAACACCCGAAAGTACTTAAGGTTGGGCTTGTTACCGGTGAGTATCTCATATGGAGTCTTGTTCAAGCCCTTGTGGAGGTAGAGCCGATTGGATGCATGACACGCGGTGTTGATGGCTTCGGCCCAAAAGTTGTATGGAGACTTGAACTCCGCCATCATGGTCCTTGCCGCATCCATCAACGTCCGGTTCTTCCTCTCTGCAACACCGTTTTGTTGAGGGGTGTAGGGTGCGGAATATTGATGCTTGATCCCCTCATCACTAAGAAACTCATACAAGGTGTAGTTCTTGAACTCGGTGCCATTGTCACTTCTTATTGTCAAGATCTTTGCATTGTGTTGACATTGTGCTTCATTTGCAAAGTCAATGACGGTTTGTTGGGTCTCGCTCTTACTCTTGAAGAAATACACCCAAGTATATCTTGAGTAGTCATCCACAATCACCAAGCAATACTTCCTACCCCCAAGACTATCAAAGGATGGAGGCCCAAAGAGATCCAAGTGAAGGAGCTCCAAAGGCCTCTTTGAGTAAATGATAGTCGTGGGAGGGTGAGCCTTCTCATGAAGCTTTCCTTCGATACAAGCACTGCAAGCACGACCTTTAGCAAAACTAACATTCGTTAGTCCACGGACATGGTCCCCCTTGAGAAGACTTTGCAAAGATCTCATATTGACATGGGCTAAACGGCGATGCCAAAGCCATCCCACATCAACTTTAGCCATTAGGCATGTCGCGGCCTTAGTGGGTCGCTCCGAAAAGTTAATCACATATAGACCATTCTCGACATGCCCAACAAAGGCTACTTTAAGAGTCTTGCTCCAAAAGAGGGCCACGGTATCAACATCAAAGAAAGTGGAAAAGCCCATGATTGCAAGTTGATGAACGGAAAGTAAATTGTATGCAAGGGACTCAACAAGCATGACCTTCTCGATTGTGAGATCATGAGATATGACAACCTTGCCAAGTCCCAATACCTTAGAAGATGAGGCATCAACCCACTCGACATTGGTGGGCATAGATGGAATCTTGTGCACGTCCACCACCAAGTCCTTGCTTCTGGTCATATGATTTGTAGCTCCACTATCGAGCAACCATGATCCCCCACCGGAAGCAAACACCTACAAGAGATCAATGCTCGGTTTTAGGTACCCATTTTGTAATGGGTCCTTTGATGTTAGTAACAAGGGTCTTAGGAACCCAAATAGACCATTCAATGTACTCATGAGGAGAACCAACAAATTTGGCATAGACATGCCCATCACTAGCACGACATAACACATAAGAAGGATTAAAGTCGCCGGCTTTGTTGGGAGGGGTGGCATTGCCCTTTTTGACACCGCCACCCTTCACACTGTTCTTCTTCTCCTTGGAAGCACTCTCTCCCTCCTTCACAAAAGTTTGCTTGAGAGGAGGAGGTCGTTTGGTCTTGTTATCCTTCTTCTTGTTCTTGGGGTTGGGTGCGAACCCAATCCCCTCCTTGACCAAAACTTCCTTTTGATTTCTCAAAAGGTCATTTAGGTTCTTCTCACCTTGTATGCATGACACAAGGCCTTTCTCAAGTTGCTCCTTCAACTTAACATTCTTCTCAATAAGATGCACATGCTCACAACAAGGGTTAGTAGCATTTGCATTATCAATTAATACCATACGAGGAAATGTGGCTTTCTCCTTGGTTAGCTTCACTTGGAGTTGATCATGAGACTCCTTGAGGGTAGCATGAAAACCCTTCAAGACTTTGTGAGCCTTGTCGAGAATGTCAAAATCCTCTTTGAGTCTAGAAAGATCAACCCCAAGCTTTGCCTTCTCGGAGTTTAGCACACGAGAAACAACAAGAGCATGATCAAGATCTTTCTTTAATTTAGCATGATCATTGTTGTGAGACTCCTCAAGAGCCAAACGAAGACCACGCTCTTCCTCAAGAGCATTGGAAAGATCCGAAATCTCATCGGCATAGTCACGACTATGCCCCTCCATCTTAGAGATGGTATCTTTGTGAGCCTCGATCATGTCATTGGCTTCACCAAGTTGTTCCAAGAGAGCAACAAAGTGCTTCTTGGATTTACCCTCGAGTTTACCCATAAAGGCCTTAAACTCACTCACCTCCACATTAGTTCCCTCATGTTCATCAATGCTATCCGTTGAAGAAGGATGATTAATGATGGTAGTTTTGATGTTGGGGGTTACCTTATTGGTGGCTTTAGCCATGAGGCACTTGGCGGTGATGCTCTCATTGGGTGAGTCGAAGAGAGACACCCGTGGAGTCGTCGCAATGGCAACGGAGGCCATGGCAACCGACTCACCATCTTCATCATCGTCATCATTCTCATTGTACTCTTCTTGTACCACCAATGCCTTGGGAGGAGTCTTCTTGGTGAAGTTGCTCTTGTTGGGGAATGACTTGGCCTTGTCTTTTTGGATGAGCTTGCCACCATTGTCTTCCCTCTTCTCATAAGGGCATTCCGCAACAAAGTGGCTTACATTGCCACAATTGAAACAAGTCCTCACTCGTTGCTTGCCCTTTGCGCCACTTGAATTGTTCTTGTTGAAGTTGGGCCTTGAGTTCTTCTTGCTCCAAAATTGCCTTGAAGCAAGGGCCATGTGTTCATGATAGGAATACTTCGTATCTTTGAGGTTGCTCTCCTCTTCTTCCTCTTCATCCTCTTCCTCCATACTAACCTTGGCCTTTAGAGCAAGGTTGGGTTTCTTTACTCTTTGAGAGCGAAGTACCACATTGTCGGCGGTCTTGTCCAAGATGCTCATAGCAACGAACTCATCCAACACATCACTTGAGGACAAGGTGTGGAAGTCCGGCCTTTGACGAATGACGGAGGACATGGCTTTGTGGTAGGGCATCATTGCCTTGAGGAATTTGTGCTTGATCCAATTGTCATCCATGTCCTTGCTTCCATGATCTCGAAGCGAGACCGCGAGTTTAGTTACCCTCCGATAGAGCTTATGAGGTTCTTCATCTTCTTTCATTGTAAACTCATCGGCTTCATCTTGCACCACTTCATAGTTGGAGCGTTGAATGCTTGCGCTTCCCCGGTAGAGGGAAACCACTTGGCGCCAAGCATCTTTGGCCAAGGAGTATGGCCGGAGATGAGAAAGGTCTTCGGGTGGGATTGCTTCTTGAATGATGAAAAGAGCATTCTCATTGAATTGATTATCCACGGCTTCTCTAGGAGTGAAGTTGCTTCGGTCATGCGGATAGAAACCTTCTTCAATGATTCTCCAAAGGTTAGTGTTCACATGATTTAAATGATGCTTAAAACGATAGACCCAATAATCAAATTCTACATTCTTCTCAATCTTAGGGGCTGGGCCGACATGATTTAAATGAGTGGAAGGGAGAGGTCCACCATAGACAAGTGGAGGTTCCACATGGGCAAAGATGCTGGTGCCACTTTTACCACTAGAAGGAAGGGCTTTCTCGCTAGTAGCTTCCCCCTTGTCGGAGGTAGCATCCGTCACCTTGTTGGCGGGATCACCCACTTTCAATGGTGTGGTGGAAAGTTTAAGCCCTTCTAAGAATTCATTAAACATGCCTTTGACCTCGGTCGTCATGGAGGTTTTCAATGTGTCCAACGCCACATTGAACTCCTCATGAGAGACCGTGGTTCCCCATCTCCCGTAGAAGATATCGGATTTGCACCGGAGTGCTCCTCCTCACCTTCTATGACGTCAACCATACTCTTTGGATGGTAAAGTCCTTAATAAAGAGACGAGGATCTGATACCAATTGAAAGGATCGATATAGTTGACTAGAGGGGGAGGGGGTGAGTAGGCAACTAACAATTTTTAGCTTTTCTTTAACAATTTAAACTTTGCATCAAAGTAGGTTGTCTAGAAATGCAACTAAGTGAGCAACCTATATGATGCAACAATGATAGGTACACAGGCAAGCAAGAGATATATCACAAATAAGCTTGTACAAGTAAAGGCACGAGATAACCAAGAGTGGAGTCAGTGGAGACGAGGATGTGTTACCGAAGTTCCTTCCCTTTGAGGGGAAGTACGTCTCCGTTGGAGCGGTGTGGAGGCACAATGCTCCCCAATAAGCCACTAGGGCCACTGTATTCTCCTCACGCTCTCACACAATGCGATATGCCGTGATTCCACTATTGGTGCCCTTGCAGGTGGCGACCGAACCTTTACAAACAAGGTCGAGGCAATCTCCACAACTTAATTAGAGGCTCCCAACGAGACCACGAAGCTTCACCACAATGGACTATGGCTCCACGGTGACCTCAACCGTCTAGGGTGCTCAAACACCCAAGAGTAACAAGATCCACAAGGGATTAGTGGGGAGAATCAAATTTCTCTTGGTGGAAGTGTAGATCGGGGCCTTCTCAACCACTCCCGAGAAAATCAACAAGTTTGATTGGCTAGGGAGTGAGATCGGGCAAAAATGGAGCTTGGAGCAACAATGGAGCTTAGGGTTGGAAGAGGTGGTCAACTAGAGGAAGAAGACACCCCTTTTATAGCTATGGACAAAATCCAACCGTTAGCCACTTAACCAGCCCGCGACTTGCGGTACTACTGCTCCTAACAAGCGGTACTACCGCGAGGCCATGCGGTACTACCGCTCCTGAAAAGTGGTACTACCGCAAGGCCATGCGGTACTACCGTGAGGAACCACGGTACTACCGCGGCAACGGCAGGGACTAGAACAGGCCTGACTGAGAATGGTACTTCCGCAAGCGCGGTACTACCGCTCCCCCTTGCGGTACTACCGCAAGGCAGGAAAGTCCTAGCCTGGGAAGGGCGCGGATGAATAAATGCCTACTTCCGCTGGAAACGAGAACATGCAAAAATCTGACACGGAACTACAGCTGGGGAGCGGTACTACCGCATGGCAGCTGAACCAGGCCGCACGCGGTACTACCGCGAAGGCACGGATGCAAAAAATTACACCCGCCCCTACTACCGCAAATTAGCGGCACTTGGCTTGGGGGCCACGGTACTACGGCTCCAGGGAGCGGTACTACCGCGCCGAAGTACGGTACTACCGCAGGTGCGTGCGGTACTACCACTCCGGGGAGCAGTACTACCGCAAGCCCAACATCAGCAGCGAGGACACTTGCATAGGGGGAAAACAGAGGATGCTCCAAAGTGCAGGGGAAAGGTGGAGACAAGGAAGAAAACGTGCACGTGATGATTCCACCCAAACCTTTCCGATGCGTACCCCCTCTTAATAGTACGGCTTTCCTACGACTCAAAACCACCAAAAAGAAACGTAGAAAAATGCCGTCTTCAATAGTCTTCGAGGGGCACCAAACCGTCTTGTGCCTAGCGATGAAATGTCTGGGAAATTTAAGGCACACGATTAGTCTGCAAAAGCATTGTCATCAATCACCAAAACACCTTAGGGATAAATATTCCCTTACAGTTGATGATAAGGATTATGAATTCTCTGTCGACCCAGAGTTAATTACTTTGGTTGAATATGATCCTTTCCATGGTTATTAAACTGAAACCGTTGTGGCACATCTTACTAAGTTGAATGACATAGACACCCTTTTTGCTCATGATGAGAAAATTCGCTATTATTATATGCTCAAATTATTTCCGTTCTCACTAAAGGGTGATGCTAAGACTTGGTATAATACTCTTGCTCCTGGTTGTGTGCGTAGCCCCCAGGATATGATTTACTACTTCCGTGAAAAATATTTTCTTGCTCATAAGAAACAAGCTGCCTTACAGGAAATATTTAACTTCGTGCAAATTGAAGAAGAGAGTCTCCCACAAGCTTGGGGGAGGCTTCTCCAATTGCTTAATGCTTTGCCTAATCATCCTCTTAAGAAACATGAAATACTTGATATCTTCTATAATGGACTAACTGATGCTTCTAGAGATTTCCTAGATAGTTGTGCTGGTTGTGTTTTCAGGGAACGAACTGTTGAACAAGGTGAAGAACTATTGAATAACATATTGAAAAATTGTGATGATTGGACTCTTCCTGAACCACCGCTTAAACCTACTCTGAAGAAGAGGGGTGTCTTATATCTCAGTCCTGAAGATATGCAAGAGGCAAAGAAATCTATGAAGGAAAAATGTATTAAAGCTGAGGATGTCAAAAATTTACCTCCTATTGTAGAAATACATGGGCTTGAAACAACACCACCTAAGGTGGTAGAGGTAAATTCTTTAATGAAATTCAATGACAATGACAATCCTTAAAATATACACCCTAGTCAATGCCTTTATGAGTTTGATAATTACATTAGAAAACAAGATCACTTCAATGCAAATGTTATGAAACAACTGAAATACAATTCTGATATGATTGCTCGCTTGAGTAACTTGCTATTTAGAATTACCAATGATGTTAGAGGTGTGGGAAAAACATGCCTCTATGGTTCAAACTCAACTAGAACAAGTTGCTAAATCTCAAAGAGAGTTGCTTGATGAAATGAACAATACTATCAATGATCATGCTGTTAGAGTAATGACTAGAGGAGGTAGAATGACTTAGGAACCACTTTACCCTAAGGGACACCCAAAAATAATTGAACAAGACTCTCAAAGAGTTAATACTGATGCACCTAGTCCTTCTAAAAAGAAAAAGAAGAAGAAAATGTAGGACTTTGCATGCCTCTACTGAACCTGAGATAGAGAAACCTGCCAATAATGATAACGATGTTTCTATTTCTGATGCTGAAACTCAATCTGGTAATGAACACTCACCTTCTGATAATGAGAAAGATAATGATGAGGTTCATGAAGACACTCAAACAAATAATAAAGAACCAGACAATGATGTTGAAATAGAACCAGTTGTTGATCTTGATAACCCACAACCTAAGAATACAAGATATGATAAAAGAGACTTTGTTGCTTGAAAACATGGTAAGGAAAGAGAGCCATGGGTTCAAAAACCTATGCCATTTCCACCTAAATCAACTAAGAAGAAAGATGATGAAGAATTTGAACGCTTTGCTGAAACGATTAGGCCAGTCTTTTTGCATACCCGCTTGACTGATATCTTAAAAGTGGCCCCTTATGCAAAGTACATGAAAGACATCATCACCAACAAGAGAAAAATACCAGAAGCTGAAATCTCCACCATGCTTGCTAATTACTCTTTTAAGGATGAAATACCTAAAACACTTGGAGATCCAGGAATACAAACTATACCTTGCTCCATCAAAAGAAATTATGTGAAAACTACTTTATGTGATTTAGGAGCTGGTGTTAGTGTTATGCCTTTCTCTTTATATAAAAGACTTGATTTGAATAAACTCACACCTACTAAAATATCTTTGCAAATGGCTGACAAATCAACTGCCATACCTATCAGTATTTGTGAGGATGTGCCCGTTGTTATTGCTAATGTTACTATCTTAACTGACATTGTTATACTTGAGATACCTAAGGACGAAAACATGTCGATTATCCTTGGTAGACCCTTTTTGAATACTACATGGGCTTTTATTGATTGCAATAAAGGCAAGGTCACTCTTCATATCAATGGTAATGAGCATATGGTGCACCTTCTGAAGAAACAATTCCAAGTGAATGGTATTAATGTTATTGAAAAATCTTCGACAATCACTATTGGAAGTTTTCAACTACCTCTACCTACTGCCAAAAAGAAATATGAAATGCTTATTGTTGGGGATATTCATATCCCCTTTGAGGTAACTTAGTGTTTTATGAAAGTTCTTCGGTTTCATGCTAAACGAAAGTGGTTGTTAATAAGACTTGATCAACCTTATTAGTGAATCACTTTTGAGAGGTATGAAGTTGATGAATTTAGTGAGCACTACCTTCTGTCCTTACCTTTTGTTTTCCGTTTTTATTAGTTAAATAAAATAAAATGCCATTTTTTGTCTGTTTTCTGAATTTCCCATGCAATAAAAAATGACCCAAAATAAAAGTTCTCAGAATGATTTGAAAATTTAATATGATTTTTTCTGATTTTTTCTGAATTTTTCATGCAAATAACATCAGACGGGGGTGCACCAGGTGGGCACAACCCACATGGGTGCGCCAGCAGCCCCAGGCGACCCTGGTGGGTTGTGGTCCCCACACGGACCCCTCACTTATTTCTTTATCCCATGTCACCACCTACCTCTAGAAAAAATTCACCATTGCTCTCTCTCTCTCCCTCTCTCTCTCTCTCTCTCTCGTGTTCTTGCTCTCAAACTCGCGGATTTTGATCTCTTTACTCAAAGCTCCATTTCCAAAACTATTTCGGGGGATTGTTGCTTCGTATGTGACTCCTCCATTGGCCCAATTAGTTTTTTCTTTACTGGTTTATATTTTGAATAATTATCTACTCTTGATGCTATTGTAGATGAGCTTGCATGTTGAATTCTTAGAGTTCTAAGTAGTTTTAATACTTGATATGGCCTCTATGCATCCCTATGAGTAGTTGCTATCAATCTTGTGAAGTTTTTTTGAGAAAATTTTGTGGACTAAAAATTTCAGAATTTCGTTCATAGGAAAAATATGAGTTTCTTTAGGAAGTTTGCTTCCAAGAAGAACTCCAAGAGAACTCCAAGGGAGTTATTGGGGAGTCATCAGACAATGATCTCCACATCCGAAGAATGGCGGAGATACGGCCGTGCGAATGGCCGCATAACCAATTCATGGAGGAAGCCATAATCCGTCAACAGTTTGCACAATATGCTGGTAATGCCAGCCTCATCGACTTCATCGCAACTGAATGTGAACAGTATCATCTCCTCACAAATTCTGTTGTGCAAAGTTTTCATTTCTTGAGTAGGAATAATCCTCCTGAGGTGCAGTTTAACTTATATGCTGAAACCCATCGGATACCACTTATTTAATTTTGTGACATATGCTTGATCCCTTATGATGGGGATTTAGTAAAGCCTAGGCCCGCAAAGTTTGATGGTTTTTTACATCACTCTCACTACAAAAAAAGACAAATCTATGACATTTTGTGCCAAACAATTTTTTTTCTGTCATGCTTATGACACTTATATGATGATAATTGTGACAAAACCCGGTATCATCATAGATGTGGTGGGCTCCTACTTCTATGAAAAAAATCATGGCAAAAATGGGCTTTTCGTCCTGGGCGGGACGAAGACGCAGCTGCATGACATTCTTTGGGCCATCCATGACGGAAAAAACCGTGGTAGAAGCGAGGGCGAGGAACATATCGGAGAGTTCCCGGTTACGGTGGGTGGTCGGGGCCGAGCGATGAACGGAGATTTGCGCGTTTCTCTCGTACATGTACGCCCGTGTGTGCGAGGCATTGCGCTCTAACTGAAACCGAGCAAGGTGTTGGGCTCTAACTGAACCCGAGCGATTGCACTAGCTACGTTACTGAACCCCGATCGATCCCTTGCTGTTAACTGACCCCGAGTGATTCCTTCGCTACTGCTGCTAACTGAAGCCGATCGATGCTGCCTCTTGATGAACAATGAGCGTTGTTGGGGGGATTTTGATGAACAGTTCTCGGTGTGGGGTTGGATGAACATGACCCCGTGGTAGTAGAGGCCATTGCCGCTGGATGAACAAGACCCCGATCAAGCCGGTTGGGGGTGGATGAACACGACCCCGTGGAGGGCTGGATGAATAGGACCCCGTGGAGGGCTGGATGAATAGGACCCCGTGGAGGGATGGTTGAACACTAGCCGGTGGAGGGCTGGATGAATAGTAGCTCGTGGAGGGGTGGTTGAATAGGACCTCGTGGAGAGGACTGGTTGAACAGTAGCTGGTGGAGGAGCGGTGGAGGCTGGATGAACAGGAGCCCATGGATGAACAGTCGCAGGTGGAGGCTGGAGGAGGTCGACGGTGGATGAATAGTAGCCCGTAAGGCTGGAGCAGGTCAACGGTGGAGATGAACAATAGCCCGTGGAGTCCCATTTTGCGGTACGCCACACCCCTCCCGATTAACATGACTCCCGTTTCGACCGTAGCGCTCCAACACAAGTCCGTTTCCTCCGTTTTGTGGTATGCCAGGCCTCGTTTCGACCATAGCGCTCCAACACAAGTCCGTTTCCTCCGTTCTGCGGTACGCCAGGCCTCGTTTCATTCGGCTGTTCCATCCAAGCCAGTTGACTCCCAATGAACACGATGCATTCCGACACAGTCGGTTGCCTCCCGATGAACATGACATTGTTTCTCCGTTCCAACCCAGCAGGTTCGCTGCCCGATGAACAGGATGTCGTTGCTGCCGTCTGTTGCCTTTCCATGTACACAAGCCCTGGCCGTCTGTATATATATATATATATATATATATATATATATATATATATATATATATATATATATATGCGCGAGTACGCGCTCGAGACCCTGCCCGTATGTATGTACGTGGTCGTATTTTTTGCCCTGTGGTTGTATGTATGTGTACATGACTTAGACAGGAT
The DNA here is from genome assembly GCF_018294505.1 of Triticum aestivum. NCBI lineage: Eukaryota > Viridiplantae > Streptophyta > Magnoliopsida > Poales > Poaceae > Triticum > Triticum aestivum. The sequence continues at coordinate 343,698,206 of NC_057800.1, read as the reverse complement.
TGCGTGAACTACTATGTCGGGTGCTCTACAACGACACGTGCCGCTACTTACTCGGCCACGGTTCATACTTGCAGAGAGACCGATCGACCAGTATGTACGTACACGTTCGCGACCATACATACAACGCTATGTACACTTTGACCGGGTGGGTCCTAGCGGTCAGGGAGGATAAGGACGCACTTCCTTCCGTGCAAAGATATAGCTGCTCGGTCCCAGCTGTCAGGGGGAGGAATCGTTTTTATTTTGTGAGTAATAAGGAGGCACTTCCTCGTGTTTGAAGATTTAGCTGGTGGGTCGAGCTGTCAGCCTCACCGCCTCACCGCCTAAAGTCCTCTTCAAATGGTTGTCCTCCGTTGACCACGCCGCACCGAGAGCACCAAGGCGGTGGACGATGACGAGGCCTAGGAAGGGAACGACACGGAGGCGGGGAAGATGCGGCAGTGGATGCCCACACGGAGGGGAGTACGTGGGCTGACTGCTTCGGCTGCGGTGTGAGGTTGCCGTCGCCGGAGAATAACAGGAGGTGTGGGTGAGTATAGAGGGATGACATGGCCAGCGGTGGCAGCACAGCCAGACACGGGAGGCAGGAGCAGGCGGCACGGCCGGCGCTAGTTTGGGCGGCTGGAGCAAGAAGACCAGAGGTCGAAGAAGCACAACGGCCGTTGGATGGACATCGTACGGTCACTACATCTAGAATCGTTTATATTGACTAAGTTGACAAAGCCCTTGGTACGCGTCAACTTAGTAGGCCCACAGGTCAGCCTCCGAAACGGTGCGCCCCAGATGTCAGGGGGAGGAATCATTTTTGGGGCGGTTGAAGCAAGAATATCCGAGATTGAAGAAGAAGCACGACATCCGTTGGATGGACATCCAACGACCACTGTTGCTAGAACCGTGTGTTGACTATAAGTTGACAAAGCCTTGCATACGTGTCAACTTAGTTTTTGTTTTTTTAGGGGACACGTCAACTTAGTAGTCCCACAACTGTGTGGCAGGGAACATATAGCCCATTTGCGATTTGTAAGAATGTATGGCACATTTTTGAATTCTAATGGAATTTACTACATTCCATTTATAGTTTGTTAAAAGTACAACCCATTTTCTAGCTAGGACAATGATTAATAATTTCAACCAACCGCTCAAAACAGAATTCAATAAAATTTCCCACATTTTGATGGGATCCAAAATATTTTTATCATGAAATTTCTAGTCAGATTAAATATAATTTCAAAATAAATTTGTATTATGTCAAAATCCAACGAAATATTGCACGCGCAACAAGTAATGAAATTAAAATTTCCAAATTCCAAAAATAATATATTTTTTAAACTAATTACGTGTTTGGTGCATTTTTTATTGTTACTGCCCAGTTTTTAGAATTACATCCCATTTATTATTTCTTAAAGCCCATTTTCTTGTTAAGCCTAATGCATCCCTCCTAGGAAAGGTTTGCAGCTCAGCGGGGCAGAGAATAACAAGTTGACCCGGATATTGTGTACAACTGTCGGCCCAGTTGAATTGCTGATGTTGAAAAAAAGGCATGTGTAGTACAGTACAACCTTACATGGCTACACAGCCCACATTCAGTGACGCCAAAAAGGCCCAAACAAGGCTTCTGTACAACTTTTTGAAGTCACTGAGCTCAATTAATAACTTAAGAAAAAAGTTAGAGTACAGTGGAACCTAATTAAAAGCTGTCATGAGCGAAGAAATAATTCAACGGGTCCCACTTGTGCATGTGTGCGTGTGTGTGTGTGTGTTTGTGTTTGTGTGTGTGTGTGCGTGTGAGTGAGAGAGAGACCCATCGGTCAATGCTCGTAAATACATATTTCAGCCATATGCATTGCTGATGCTCAGTAAAAACTTATATAGTTGACACAATCATATAGAACATCATGGCACACTAAACTTGCATACAAAAATTTCACCCAGGCGACACAATCAGGGTGGAAGCAGTGGATGGCTACGGGTAGGGCTGTGTTGAAACCGATGAATTCGTACATAACGATTCATCGTCTTTATCAATGACGGGGAAATATCTTGAATGTTGTGCAAAGAAAACAGACAGACAACACAATATATAAGTTCTACTAGAACAGTAAGTTGACGTACAACCCTTTCTAAAAAAATTTCAGGTAAAAAAATCGAACAAGTCACAATCAAATGTATTGGCACATTAGTGCTTCACACCACTAGCTCAGAATTAACTAGTATCTGATAAGATTCAGTTGTTACCTCAAATTAGAGCACATCCAGGCAGCCATCCCTGCCTCTTCTCCCAAAGAAGCAGTAGCTTCCGCCACACGATGGAGTAGGCCCTGTGCCATCCATCGTTCCGAGAAACACGGGGAAAGTCTGATGTTGACTCCTGTAATGGACGTCGTCGACGGACCCAGGCACCAGCGGTGGCGGCAGGACTTTGGTTGATGGATTGACCACTTCTTGGACATGCACGAACACTCGATATAGGTACATCCCTAACATGGTTCGCGACGGCCTTGGTGGCGACCAATAGTACAACCCCGGTTCCTACACCGGTATCTCAACACCAATCACCTTCAGTATGGTGGATGGCTTCTTCATCCATGCCATAACTGTCAGAGCCCAGCTGTTTGGAGGAACAAACATACTTACGAGCTCACCTCCAAGGTCGTTGATAATCTCATTCATGCACTCGTTGTTCCAAGCACGTCGAGGCATGCCGTGGAAGGTAAGCTTTGTTAAAAACTCAAGCTTAGAGGGCACCGAGCCCCATCTTGGGTGCCACCGATCAAAGCTCACCAGCGCGCCATCACGGAACAAATGCCGAGATGATTCGAACACACGACTGCAGTCGAAAGTTGTCCGGAACCTGACGAAGAAATCAGCCGGTGGCGGACAGACTTCGACGAGCAAGTCACTTATTTGGATGTCGTGCGCAATGTCAAGAGCTTTGACAAGGTCGTCCGGCGAGACGGGAGGCCGATCGCCGTTGATGGTTACCATCAGCACTTTGCCGGCAAACTAGTTGTCAAGCGCCGCCATGCCACTGTTGAGCGACAGCATGCAGCGCCCGAAGGCAAGACATACCTTAGGATCTCCGGCTCGGAGATCCGCGTTGACCGGCAACATGATAGTGCGCTTGAGTACAGGGAGTACAGGAGGGGGATTTGGGGGAACTGGAGTAGGAATCGAGATTCCATAGGTGGGGGAGGGGCGGGAGATTGGAGATGAAAAGGTAGCATGAATTTCGAACACGCGCCAATATGCTCTCGGCGCGCAAGCGCACGAAAACACCGGTGGCGCCACATATCAGCCTAGGAGTCCCAATTCTTCATTTTTTGAGAGCCCAACCTTTTTTTTGAGGATCTTTTGAGATCCCGACCTGAGAGTCATAACTGACCTGTTTGGCATTGCGTTACTACTCGGCCCATATTCAATGACACCTCATTGGCCCAAACAAGTGTACATCATCAACAAGACACTGAGCTCAAATTATAACTTGAAACAAGGAGATATACTCTGAACACTGGAGAATGGTGATGCCCTCATTTATCCCACTAGCAGTTCGAGACAATAAACAGTTCGAAACAATGATATATACAACATTCAAACACTGACTAGTGACTACTACTGACATAAACAGCAAGACATGATATTTCATAAGAAGTCTTGCTACACCACCAAAACGCACCCATCTGCAGAGGTCAGACTCTTGTGATCCAGATGAGAATGACATTCTAAATAGAGGCAACTATTACATAGTAGGAGTGACATAGACGAGGATGACCAATGACAAGGAATATGCATAACAAAAGAGAGAACTACCCATCCAGAAAAGCAGCAAAGACAACAAGTCATTCGAAGAGGGATGATCCAATACCATAATAATTTGCAGCCACGCTTCAGCCACCGGTGATCTGGAGACACTAGTACTCCACCCTTTCGACGCAACAACCCAATTACCTATCAACCCGAAGGCTTGAACCACATCACTGCCTGTCGGACTCAACACATCCAAGGATCAAAGTTAATCCAGATGCCTTTGCCATTCCCACCTTCTTTTGGCTGCAGGCTGTATCATTCACAATCAGGGGAGTTTGCTCCCAAACTCCTATGGCTCGTCGTGTAGACACATCTTTCCATATCAAACAGAGCCTCTCTGCCATCAAGGTCCTTGCCAACAGTGATCTCCTGGTTAATCGGATAATTGAGTCCGAGAAATAGAGATTTTGAACCAATGTTGTTTACCCGCCTCCAACTCAAAAATCCTGAAGGCCCCAACAAGCTGGTATCCTTCTCATAGACGTAACAGCCATTGTCCAGACACTCACGCATTTCACGGTGCTTGTATATAGTGGGGTTTTTGCAATATAACTTTTTCGGCTCATGTGTCTGAATGATCATCAGTCTTTTGCCGTTGTCTGATCAAGCGAGGAACCGGTTGTAATTCCCTGTTTTTCGCAAAGGTGGTGTGATTAGAAAGGGCAGTAACTGTAGGGACACTACATCATATCAAAAAGGACAGTCATTGTTAATGTAAGATCTGCATTATTCAGAGTATGAGTAGTATAATGTAAGAAACAACATTGATATGTCCCTGTTGGAACTGGGAGGAAAACACAAGGAAATGTATACTGGGTTCAAAAATATAGAAGTGCCATGCATGGTTATACTCATGTTATCTCACACTCAATTCTTCAGAGGAAACTACCATGTCATGCATGTTATGTAATCATGTTCCGTCCTCACAAACATATTATTCAAGGAAACTAACATACCATGCATTGTTATCTACTCTTGTTCCGTGGGCAATTTTTTTGTGAGGATATTATTCTAGCCATTGATTGCTGAAGGTCGAATATAGGTATGTACACATGGTAATCATTGCAGGATTTCACTACTTCCAAATATAGAGTTCTCCATATGCACATTTACTTTCCTAATGTATGGTTAGATGAAACCAATGGTATGATGCATGTTTCTACATCATGAAAATGAGGAAACTAACATGGCCATTGATACACACTCATATTTAGTTGTATATAGATTACTATAAAATAAGGAGAATATCCATATCTTCCTAACCATTTGATTATTCAGGGGTACAAATTGGTTGTAATGACATGGTCACAATCGCATGAATTAATCATTCCAAATATAGCTGATTTACAACATCTCTAATACATTGCCATAGTTCTACTCAAATTCTTCTCAAACAGGGATATGCCAATCATCACAAAAAGTTCAAACAGTGTCATGGCGTCATCATTACCATCAGACAAAAACAACTTACACGCGCTGTCCCAGCAATACATGGTGCCATCTGCTTTGTCGATCACGTAGATGATGCCATTGTGTTCAATAGCATAACAGAAGTGTGTATCAGCTTTGACGATCCACTGCGAGGTGAGCTGTCTCTAGGTAAAGAAGGCACCAGCGGAAAGATAGGCGAGTCCGTGGTCGGACAAGGCAATTAGCTTGAAGTCGGCATAATTCACATCTCGTGTGGGCACTTGGCAGATTACAATCTTCTGCAAATCAAGGTGCATCCAACTGACTTCGTAATCTAGATCACTTGGACCGCGATGGTAAAACCCTATATAATCCAATGTAGGAAGGATAATCTCATGGGAGGTGTGGAAATTCACGAGCACCAACTTTTTCCGGTCTTGTCTGACGACAACCATCCAGTGGGAGCTCATGCCGACCCAGTACATACCTGCCAAGAAGTTTCGGGCGATGGTGATTGGATCGAAGTCGAGGGAAATGATGTATGGCGACCCACTACATACCTGCAAAGAAGTTTCGGGTAATGGAGATCGAATTGAAGTCGAGGGGAATCATGTACGCCTCCGTATCATGGTGAGCAAATCATGCAAGACCAGATAGCAGCAAGCAGGGTGTCTTGAAAATCTTAGGCCTCGCTTCGACGATGGCCGTCTGCATGTCCCTTGAGCATGCAGCCAGCTGATATGTCTCCGTCGTATCTATAATTTTTGATTGTTTCATGCCAATATTATACAACTTTTACATACTTTTGGCAACATTTCATATGATTTATTGGACCAACCTATTGATCCAGTGCCCAGTGCTAGTTCCTGTTTTTTTGCATGTTTTTTGGATCACAGAAAATTCATATCAAACAAAGTCCAAATGCAATAAATTTTTACAGAGAATTATTTTGGAATATATGTGATTTCTGGGACTTGGAATCACCACAAACGGAGGCCCACACAGCCCACAAGACACCAGGGCGCGCTAGAGGCCCCTGGCGCGTGGTGGTGGGTTGTGCCCTCCTCGAACGTCAGTTAGATCTCTACTTCGGGCACAAGGAAGCTTATATCCGGAAAAAATCATGTTAAATCTCAGCGCAATTGGAGTTACAGATCTCTCGGAATATAAGAAACGGTTTTCGGCCAAATCTGGGAACGCGAAACAGAAGAGAACAAAGAGGGAGATCCAATCTCGGAGGGGCCCACCATTGACACCAAGGACCAGAGGGGGAACTCTCCTCCCATCTAGGGGGGGGCAAGGAAGAAGAAGAAGGAGGGGGGCTCTCTCCCCCTCGCTTCCGGTGGCGCGGGAGTGCCACCGGTGCAAAGATCGAGACGATGATCTGCATCAACAATCTTGCTACCGTCAACACCAACTCTCTCCCCCTCTATGCAGCGGTGTAACACCTCTTCTCCCCACTGTAATATCTACTTAAATGTGGTGCTCAACTCCATATATTATTTCCCAATGATCTATGGTTATCCTATGATATTTTAGTAGATCTGTTTTGTCCTATGGGTTAATCGTGATCTTGGTTGGTATGATTGTATATCTTATTTATGGTGCTATCCTACGGTGCCCTCCGTCTCGCGCAAATGTGAGGGGCCCTCACTATAGGGTGTTGCAATATGTTCATGGTTTGCTTATTGTTAGTGTTGCGGGGGTGACAGCAGCCTAAATGCGGGTAGGTGGGTTATGGCGTATGGGAGTAAAGAGGACTTGCTACTTAATGCTATGGTTGGGTTTCACGACCTTAATGATCTTTAGTAGTTGTGGATGCTTGCTAGAGTTCCAATCATAAGTGCATATGATCCAAGTAGAGGAAGTATGTTAGCTCATGCCTCTCCCTCATGTAAAATTGCAAGAATGATTACCGGTACTTGTTATCGATTGCCTAGGACCAAATAACTTTCCTGTTGACACAAACCCTTTTTCTAAACACCTAACTTTTATTATCTTGCAAAGTACTTCTAGTTTTAGTCTTGCAAAGTAGTTCGAGCATCACTCCTACAAACTAGTTTCATAATTGCTTTCGGTAAAGCAGACGTAAAGTGTGCATAGAGTTGTATCGGTGGTCGATAGAACTTGAGGGAATATTTGTTCTACCTTTAGCTCCTCGTTGGGTTCGACACTCTTATTTATCGAAAAAGGCTACAAACGATCCCCTATACTTGTGGGTTATCAAGACCTTTTTCTGGCACCGTTGCTGGGGAGCAATAGCGTGGGGTAAATATTCTCATGTGTGCTTGTTTGCTTTATCACTAAGTAGTTTTTATTTTATGTTCTAAGTTGTTCTCTATCTTTAAGTTATGGATATGGAACACGAAATACCAAAAAAATAGTTGTACTTGCTACTCATGGATATGGGGAACCTCCTAAAACCCTCGATGCTCGTTATGTGAAAGATATTATGCACTACTTTGATAATCCTGAGAAAACCCCATTAAACTTGATAATTGGAGTAACGTTGGATTAGCGTGAATACTTTAGGGATTATCGCTTGACACAAAAAGGGAAACTATTATGGGATCAAATTCATATGTTGCATTGGTATGCTTGGAATTTATGCCAGAGATATGATTATACTTGTTGCTCTAGGATGAATGCTCCACATCTTCCCTTTTCATGTAAATTTAATGGTAATGAAACCTTAGCTTCTTATGCTAATGGTATATATGATTATTGTGATGTGGAACGAATAGAAGAATTTGTTTCTTTTAAGGGTGCTTATGAAGTTGAATCTTTGTTTGAAAAGTTTGAAGATTTTGATGATTCAGTTTATAGACCTGAAAATTTTGCTATCCTTAAATATTGCTATCATAATTATAAATACAATTCTGATATTGATGCATATATTGAGAAAGTCTCCGCTGTCCATGAAGAGACTAATATTTTGCAGGAGTTTATGGAAGAAGGAATTGATGAAACTGTGAGCCCATTGGATGAAAAAGATGATGAGGAGAGCGAAGAACAAACGCAGGAAGAGCGGATTAGCTACCCGTGCCCACCTTCTAATGAGAGTAACTCTTCAACTCATACATTATTTAATGCCCCTTCGTTCTTACCGAAGGATGAATGCTATGATAATTGCTATGATCCCGTTGATTCGTTTGAAATATCCCTTTTTGATGATGCTTGCTATGCTTGTGGCCAAGATGCCAATATGAATTATGCTTATGGAGATGAACTTGCTATAGTTCCTTATGTTAAGAATGAAATTGTTCCTATTGCACCCACATATGATAGTCCTATTATCTTTTTGAATTCTCCCAACTACACTATATCGGAGAAGTTTGCTCTTATTAAGGATTACATTCAAGGTCGTTGATAAGCTCATGCATGGACTCGTTGTTCCAAGCACGTCGAGGCATGCCGTGGAAGGTAAGCTTTGTTAAAAACTCAAGCTCAGAGGGCACCGAGCCCCATCTTGGGTGCCACCGATCAAAGCTCACCAGCGTGCCATCGCAAAACAAACGCCGAGATAGACGAGCACCGTGGAAGCGAGAGCTAGCCTTGAACTTTTTCATGCCCATGGAAACTTTGTGAATCTTAATTACAGAAACTTTTCAACAAAAATAATTATCCCCTTGTAAAATTCCATTGTATTATAAAAATAATGTGCCACGGTTTGCCTTTAGGATGATTAAATTGCTTGTTGGTTTGTGCGATGGAGAACAGAAACTTTGGCTGGAGTGCTTGATTTTGCATTTTTTACTGGAACGTCAAACGGTTTTGAAACTTTTTGTACTGTCTTTCTATACAAAATGTTTATTTTGTCCTAATTGTTCAGAATTTTTTGAGTTACAGAAGTATGGTGGATGTTCAAATCTTTACAGACTGTCATGTTTTCACAGATTGCTGTTATAGCTTCATTATTTGCATATGTTTGAATTCTTGTTGAAGCCTCCTTGACTTGAGGCCATAGAATTGTGATAGCATACAGTGGGTAATGTTTGTTTATAATCATACAATAATGTTATAGCAGTACATGATGGGATTTCATTGCCATATTCACTAACCCCGCCACTAAAAGTTCGGTTGGGTTTTGTGTGGATGAAGTTATCAAAGATCGAGGAGGTCTCGATATGAGGAGAAGGATGAGAGGCAAGAGCTCAAGCTTGGGTGTAACATTCCAATTTTCAATTTGGATGTTATACATAGGTCATCGTATGCATATCATACTTTATTTGCATTTTGGTTGTGATCCTAGAAATCTAAAGCAACTCAAGGACCCAAGGAGAGAGTTGGAGATTTCACAAATTTTCCTATTTGAATTTTTTCAAAATTGAAAAGAGGATCAATTTGATTTTAATATTTTTCTCTCCAGTTATTTCCAATAATAAAAATAAATGAGAGAAGATAAAATGACTTCTTCAAAAGAGAGGAATATTGGAGAAGAACTTTTAAAATCAAATAATTATTTATTTGTATTTTATTTGAATTAGAAAATATGCATTTTTGAAAATTGCATTTTTAGGCCAGAAAAATGTTCACCTTGTCCTAAATATTAGGTTTGGACGGTGAAAATTGTTTCTGGTATTTTTTAGATTCTTTTATATTTTATTAGGATATTTCTTTCGGGCGAAATTTATTTTAAAAAAAATCTTGGTCGCCCGACTGGGTCGAAGGCCCAGCCAAGCCAGGCCGGCCCGCTCACGCCGCCACCTTCCCACACGCCGCTGTGACTAAGCCGGACTCCGGCAAGGACTCCGAGCCACCACCGCCGACCCCTTTAAAACCGGAGCCGCCGCCTCCTCAACCGCTACCGCCGCCGCCCGGCTCCCTACGCCGAGCCGCGCTACCGCCGCTGCCGCACCGCACCATCGCCCGCGCCGCCCCATGCCGCCGTCATTGCTCGCTGCTGCCGCCGCTCGCCGCCGATGTCGCCTCGCCTGCCGAAGCCTCGCCGGATCTCGCCGTTGACGCTGCCGTCGTTTTTCTCCGGTTAACCGGTAAAAACCGTTCGGTTTTCCTTCGGTTTATTTTAGGGTTAGGGTTTTTCTCTATTTTTCTGACTGGTTCTAAGTAGCAGACGTTCGTCCGTTAATCCGTGGTAGCGAACATTTTCGTTCTGTAGGGATCTGTAGCGAACGTTCGTTCGTTAGGTTTTTCTTTTTATTTTATTTTTCGGCCAGGGACCTATCCACAATTACTTTTATCACAGATTAGTCCCTGAACTTCAAACCCTCATTACTTTTTGCTCGTTTATCCAAATCCAGTGAAACCAACACCAAAATCCGAGGATAGGATATACCTAAGACAACTTTTACCACAAGGTATGGGCTATATGAGTACACGGTCGTATAATTTGGATTGACTAACGCCCCTGCCTATTTTATGAGTATGATGAACAAGGTGTTCATGGAGTTTTTGGATAAGTTTTTTGTGGTGTTCATTGATGATATATTGGTGTACTCGAAGAATGAAGAGGAGCACAAGGAACATTTGCGGCTAGTTCTCGAGAAGCTCAGGGAACATCAGCTATATGCCAAGTTCAGCAAATGTGAGTTTTGGTTGAAGGAAGTTGGATTTCTTGGACATGTTATATCGAGAGAAGGTATAGTAGTAGACCCTACCAAGGTACAGTCTGTCACTGAGTGGTTGGCACCCACCTCAGTTGGAGAGATCCGCAGTTTTCTGGGACTCGCATGATATTATAGGAGATTCATCGAGAATTTTTCCAAAATTGTGAAACCCATGACGGAGTTGTTGAAGAAGGACACCAAGTTCAAATGGATCGAGGAATGTGAGGCCAGTTTTCAGGAGTTGAAGAAACCTTTGGTCATAGCCCCAGTACTTATTCTTCCGGATATACACAAGGCTTTCCAAGTTTATTGCGACGCTTCCTGCTTGGGACTTGGAGGTGTACTTATGCAGGACGGAAGAGTTGTTTCATATGCCTCATGTCAGCTTCGACCTCATGAGTTGAATTATGCCACACATGATTTGGAGTTAGCAGCCGTAGTGCATGCACTCAAGACCTGGAGACATTTTCTTATCGAAAACCGTTGTGATGTGTACACGGATCACAAGAGTTAGAAGTACATTTTCACGCAGAAGGACTTGAATCTCAGGCAGAGGAGATGGTTGGAGCTCATAAAGGATTATGATATGAAGTTGCATTATCATCCAGGAAAGGCCAATGTCGTAGCAGACGCTTTAAGCCGCAAAAGTTATATCAATACACTCGTAAGCGGAGGATTACCGCAGGAGTTAGTCGATGATCTCAAGGAACTTCGTTTGGAGATAATTCCAAGAGGTTTTGTTGCAGCAATGGAAGTTCAGTCCACATTATTGGGAAATATTCGAGAAACTCAGAAGGATGACAAGGAAATTGCTCAGATAAAGGAGAAAATGAGCAAAGGAAAATCCAAGGGTTTTCGTGAGGATGAGCATGAAACTTTCTGGTTTGAGGATCGTGTATATGTGCCCAATAATGCGAAGATCAGGAAGTTAATACTTCAGGAGGCTCATGACTCGCCATACTCGATTCACCCCGGAAACACCAAGATGCATTTGGATTTGAAGGAGCGTTTCAGGTGGACAGGTATGAAGAAGGATATTGCTAAGTATGTAGCAGTATGTGATGTATGTCAGAGAGTGAAGGCAGAATATCAGAAGCCAGCAGGATTACTTCAGCCTATGCCCATACCCGAATGGAAGTGGGACAAACATGGCATGGATTTTATCACTGGATTATCCAGGACCAGATCAGGATATGACTCCATCTGGGTAGTAGTTGATCGCTTGACCAAAGTGGCTCACTTTATCCCCGTGAAAACCACCTATACGAGCGCAAAGTTGGCCAAGATATATATGACCAGGATCGTATGTCTGCATGGAGTTCCAAGGACCATCATATTAGATAGAGGAACACAGTTTACCTTGAAGTTTTGGAATCAGTTGCACCAGAATTTGGGTAGCAGGCTTGAGTTCAGTACAGCCTTTCATCCACAGACAGATGGATAGATAGAGAGAGTCAATCAGATTCTAGAGGACATGTTGAGAGCTTGTGCGCTAGATTATGGATCTAGTTGGGATGAAAATTTTCCTTACGCAGAGTTCTCATACAACAACAATTATAAGGTAGTTTGAAGATGGCCCCTTTCGAAGCTTTGTATGGAAGAAGGTGCAGGACACCGTTAATGTGGGATGAAGTTGGAGACCGTCAGTTATTCGGACCAGATTTAATCAAGGAGTCTAAAGAGAAGGTTAAGTTGATTCGTGATAGACTGAAGGTAGCTCAGTCTAGGCAGAAGAGTTATGCTGATACTAAACGCAAGGGGGTAGTCTATGAGATTGGAGACAGAGCATATGTTCATGTGTCACCGCTCCGAGGAGTTAAATGATTCGGAGTCAAGGGAAAGTTAGCCCCAAGATTTGTAGGACCGTATCAAGTTGTGGAACGTATGGGAGAAGTTGCCTACAAGTTGGAGTTACCCAAAGGATTGTCAGGAGTACATGATGTGTTTCACGTTTCCCAGTTGAAGAAGTGCCATGCTGAGATGGCCGATATTCCTCTAGGAGATATAGTGCCCCTGGAAGCAATTTAGTTGGAGAATGACTTAACCTACAAGGAGTAACCCGTGAAGATTCTTGAGTTTGCCAGCCGAGTTACACGCAGTAAGGTTTTGCAAAGTTCAGTGGAGCCACCATACCGAGGAAGAAGCCACCTAGGAGCGAGAAGAAGACCTACGGAAAGACCACCCACACCTATTTTCTAGCCAACCCGAATCTCGGGGCGAGATTTATCTTAAGGGGGGTAGGTTTGTAACATCCCAATTTTCAATTTGGATGTTATACATAGGTCATCATATGCATATCATATTTTATTTCCATTTTGGTTGTGATCCTGGAAATCTTAAGCAACTCAAGGACCGAAGGAGAGAGTTGGAGATTTCAAAAAAAAATCATATTTGATTTTTTTCAAAATTGAAAAGATGATCAATTTGATTTCAATATTTTTCTCTCCAATTACTTCCAATAATAAAAATAAATGAGAGAAGATAAAATGACTTCTTCAAAAGAGAGGAATATTAGAGAAGAAATTTTAAAATCAAATAATTATTTTATTTGTATTTTATTTGAATTAGATATATATGCATTTTTGAAAATTGCATTTTAGGCCAGAAAAATGTTCACCTTGTCCTAAATATTAGCTTTGGATGGTGAAAATTGGTTATGGTATTTTTTAGGATTTTTTATATTTTATTAGGAATTTTCTTTCGAGTGAAATTTATTTTTTTTAAAATCTTCGTCGCCCGACTGGGCCGAAGGCCCAACCGAGCCAGGCCGGCCCACTCACGCCGCTGTGTCCAAGCCGGACTCCGGCAATGAGTCCGAGCCACCGCCGCCGACTCCTTGCCCAAGCCGCCGCCGCCAACCCCTTTTAAACAGGAGCCCCCGTCTCCTCAACCGCCGCCGCCGCAGCCCGCCTCCCCACCCCGAGCCGCGCCGCCGCCGCAAGCCTCTGCTGCCGCGTCGCACCACCGCCCGCGCTGCCGTCGCACCATCCCGCGCCGCTGTTGCCGCCAGCTGTTGCCGCCGCTCGCCGCCGACGTCGCCTCACCCGCCGAAGCCGCCGGATCTCGCCATTGACACCACCATCGTTTTTCTCTAGTTAACCGGTAAAAACCGTTCGGTTTTCCTCGGTTTTCTTTCGGTTTATTTTAGGGTTAGGGTTTTTCTCGATTTTTCCGATCGGTTCTAAGTAGGGGACATTCGTTTGTTAATCCGCGTTAGTGAACATTTTTGTTCAGTATAGTTCTGTAGCGAATGTTCGTTCATTAGGTTTTTCTTTTTATTTTAGTTTTCAGCCAGGGACCTATCCACAATTACTTTTATCACAAATTAGTCCCTAATATCCAAACCCTCGTTACTTTTTGCTTGTTTATCCAAATCCAGTGAAACCAACGCCAAAATCTCCGTCTTGTTCCCCTCTTTCGAGATAATCAACTTGAACATGGTTTTGACAATTTAAAATTTGGTTTCAAGCAGATTTGATTTCGAACTTCTTTTGATCGCAATTTGAGTTTTTGTAAGTGCATCTAGTGCCACCCCTAGTTGGTTTTGGAGTATTGACAACAAACCTGGTTGAGGGACTAATGTGTTTGTGAGTATTGCAGGATAACACAGGTAGAAGTCCCTCATTGATTCGGTTTTCCTACCAGAGATGACCCCTAAAAATGTATGAAGACATTGAAGTCAAAGGCAGTATGTGAAGACATTCACATTGAAGACTATGACAAGAGAATACATTGCGTGAAGACTATGGAGCGCGAAGACTTAGTTGTTTCGTCGTTCTTTTTCTTCTTTGTTGAGTCATAGGAACTGCCGTACTGTTAAGTGGGGTCCAAGAGAACCAGTCAGAATGACTGAAGTGATGCTAAACCAAAATCCTATGTCTTCGAGCGAAGACAATGAGAGCAAAACTTATCCAGAGCTGGATAAGTCAGCTTTGCTTGTAGCCCAAGTAAATTTGTCGTATGTGTTTGAAATCTGACCGTTGGAACACGTGTCAGTTCCTTAGTGACCCAGCGTCATTTCGGACAAATCAGGTCGGGTTGCCTAGTGGCTATAAGTAGCCCACCCCCTACAACCATAAATGGTTGGCTGCTCAGAGTTAGTGTACGGCTTTTGTCGTTTGAGAGCAACCCACCTCGAAGCCTTTGAGAGAGAATTCCTTGCGAGGACAACGCCCTAAACACCCAGAGCCAAAGAGTGTTAGGCAGCACTTAAGTCTTCCTGTCTGTGTGATTTGAAGACTTATTACACTTGAGGACTGTGAATCCTCCAGCCAGTTAGGCGTCACGTTCTGAGCATCCAAGAGTCATTGTGGATTGCCGGTGAACAAAGTCTATGAAGGTTTGGAAGTCTACCTTGAAGACTTACCAGAGTGATTGGGCGAGGACTGGGTGTCCTTATCTCAAGGGGAATAAGGTGAAGACACGGTCTTCTGAGTTGAATCTCAGCCTCCCTAACCAGACGTACAGTTGTCACAGCAACTGGAACTGGTCCAACAAATCATTGTCTTCAATGAGCCACTGGTTCTATCCTTCCAATCTCTTTATTTACAGTTGGTCCTTGTGAAGTCATTACCTGTTTGTATTATCTTTTGTCTTCACTGAGTGACTGCTTGTTCTGATTGGCTTCATACTATCTTCCAACCTGATCCATACTGCCTAGTTGCTATTAGTCATTGTGCCTTCACTTCATTGAATACTTGACTATGGCTTGTCTAGTGTAGTCTACCTTCTGCTGCATGGTAATAGGTTTATTTCTATCGTTTGTCTTCGAAACTTCCATGTTTTGAAGACTTTCGTAAAAATCGCCTATTGACCCCCCTCTAGTCGACCACTCACCTTTCAATTGGTATCAGAGCAAGGTACTCCCTTGTTCTGTGTGATTCGGTTTAACCACCTGGAGTTCTAGCTATGTCGACTGCAGGGATAATCAAAGTCTCCGCTGCATGCCCAGTCTTCGATGGAACTGAATATCCCTACTGGAAGAATAAGATGCGCATGCATATTGAAGCCATTGATGTTGACCTCTCGTATGTCGTCAAGAATGGCGTCCCCAAGGCTGGTGAAGGTGTCACCGCTGCTGATGTCAAGAAGTTCGTTCAATTGGACTCCACGGCCAAAGGACATTATGGCCGTGTGAGTGCGCTGGAAACATCTAAGCTAGTCTGGGACTGGCTCTCCAAGGTCAACGAAGGCGTCTCAACCCAGAGAGATCAAAGAATCAGTGTCCTTCGCAACCTCTTCAACCGCTTCAAGAGAAACAACAATGAGAATGTTCAGCTCACGTTTGATCGACTCACTGACATCACAAATGAGCTTCAAGCCCTCAGCGCTATTGAGATCACCAAGCATGAAGTCGTCAAGACACTCCTGAGATCACTTGATAGCTCATTTGACACCCTAGCCCTGATGATTCAAGAACGCCCTGACTTCAAGACACTCGATCCGTCTAACATACTTGAAAGGCTCAACACACATGAGTTTCAGCTTTCTGAGAAAAGAGACATCTACGGTCCCAACTATGGGCGAACTCGTGCCTTGAAGGCAAAAGCTTTCTCCTCATCTGAAGAAGAATCTGACAGCAGTTCTGGTGATCCTGAAGACATTGGAAAGGAGCTTGCTATGCTTGTGAAGAAGTTCCAAAAATTCACCAAGAAGAAGGGCTTCAGAAAGTCTTCACGATCAAGCTCAAGGAATGATGAAGCTTCTCCTCATGACTACAAGAAGAGAACATGCCACAAGTGCAATAAACCTGGCCACTACATCTCTGAGTGTCCGCAGTGGGACAATGAGAACAACAACAAGAAGACGAAGAGTAAGGAGTATCATTCTGATGACAAGAAGAAGAAGAAATGCTCAAAGTCTTCTTCCAAGTCTTCATCAAAGTCTTCATCACACAGGACGGGCTCATCTGGCAAGGCTCGTGCGTTTGTTGGCAAGGAAATGGATTCAGAGGAGGAGTCCGCTTCTGAGGAGGCGGAGGTGGAGTCTGAGGAGGAGTCCGATTCTGGCATTGCAAGTCTGGCTACAGCATACGTTGCCAAGTCCATCTTCAACACTGAAGACAATGACTTCATCACCGACACCGATGCAAATGACAAGGACTACTCTGCTCGCACCTACTGCTTCATGGCACGCGGTGCCAAGGTAAACACACGCACTAGTGAAGATGACTCTGATTGTAGTTCCAAACCCAGCTACAAAACACTTGCTAAAATTGCAACTGAACAACAAAAAGCTATGGAACATATTCAAAAGCTGTTAGACAAAAGCGATGACCTGTTAGACGCTGAAATGACTCGATCTCAGTCCTTAATTGAAGACACAAAAAATCTTCATGCTAAGTATGAGGAACTTGAAAGTCGTCATGAAACACTCTCAACAACTCATGAAAAGCTTTCCTATGATTATCTTCAAAGGAAGCAAGATCTTGAGAAATTGAGAGCGGCTCATGAAGATCTTCAAAAGGAAAACGAGTCACTTCGCGCCAAACAGATCAGTTCCGCTCAGGAAGGATTTGAACCACCATGTATTAAATGCATTGAGCGTGACAACGCTACTTCTGTTGCTGGATGTTCTACTGCTGCTACTATTGCAATATCTTCAACTGTTGATGTGGTAACTAACCCCTCTGCTGAGGATACCACTGCTATTGCTGATGAAAATGCTAGGTTGAAGACATTGCTTGAAACAGGGATGTACAAAAGTCTCAAAGGGCATCATACACTATGTGATGTCCTCAAAAGGCAGAATCTGAACTGAAACCCTAGGAAAGAGGGTGTTGGGTTCGAAAGGAAAATGAATGCTGATGGCTCTTACTAGAAACCTGAGCAGCACCTCAAAACCACATGGGTTGCTGCAAAGGAACCTTCGGTGGATCCATCCACCCTATCTGGCTTCACTTGTGCTAATCCCATTGTTATTGATGAATCCTTTGATGCAAACTATAATTTTTTTAAGAATCAGAATGGTGAAGTGTTTGCCAGGTATATTGGTACTAACTGCAGGAATGGGCCACCTATGAAGAAAGTCTGGGTGCCGAAAAAGTGTTTGGAGAATCTTCCTGTGAATGTCGTCATGACACCACAAGTGAAGAAGACAAACTCCAGACCACAGGCTTCATATGGTCCAAAGGCTTCATACAGACAAAGGACCCACCTGAGTCGCACTAACGCAAATGTTTTGCAGGGAAACCATACTCAGGCCTATGAATATGAGCGCGTTTCATCAAACAACCATGTTCATAAGACCAAGAACTACTCTGCTTATTCTTATGAGTACTATTGTCCGCCTGCAAGACTATTTGCTAGGGCTCCAAAGCCAAAGTTCTCAGATGTTGCACTTAGACTCATTGCTTCGAAGCCACCCTTGAAGATGTGGGTGGCTAAGAAAGTTTAACTCTCTTTTGCAGGGAAAGGTCTCCAGCCGAAAATCAAATGCGTCTGAAGCTATTGCTGGGGACCTTAAACATCTTGTAGGGCGCAAGATCAAATGCCCAAATGGTCTTATTATGTATTTTGTTCCTGAGTCGCTTGCTACTTGCCCTATCAGTCCTAACCTCGATCTAAGCTTTCATAATCCACTTGCTCGTCAAATGTTTATGCTTCACAATTCTCTTCGTGAAGCCTATCCCCCCAACTGCACTGTAGGGTATGACACCAGCTCCTTCAGAATGGATTATTGATAGTGGGTGTACTAATCACATGACTGGCAAGCGAAGTCTTCTCATGGACTCTACTTTACATCCATTTGACAAGAGTCACATCACATTTGCTGATACTGGTAAAAGCAAGGTATTGGGTCTAGGTAGAGTTGCAATCTCAAGGGATCAACACATGGATAAAGTGATGCTTGTTGAATCCCTTGGTTTCAACTTAATGTCTGTCTCAATGCTTTGCGATTTAAACATGATTGTGATATTTGGAAAATATCGTTGCCTTGTTCTAATGGAATTTGACAAGTCTCTAGTCTTTGAAGGGTATCGAAAAGATGATTTGTACGTGGTAGATTTCTCAGCAGAACCACAGCTTACCGTATGTCTTCTAGCAAAAGCTTCAGAATGCTGGCTCTGGCATCGGAGGCTAGGGCATGCTGGCATGAGGAACTTGCACACTCTTGCAAAGAAGAAGCATGTCATAGGCATCGAGGGCGTCAAGTTCAAGAAGGATCACCTATGCGGTGCCTATGAAGCTAGAAAGATGACGAGGGCCAAGCATCCCTCGAAGACAATCATGACAACGACTCAACCCTTCGAACTGCTACACATGGACCTCTTTGGTCCCACTCACTACTCAACTCTTACTACTACTGCTTGTCTCTATGGCTTCGTCATTGTTGATGATTATTCAAGACATAGATGGGTGCATATAATCCTCTACAAGACTAAAGTGCAGGATGTCTTTAGACGCTTCGCCAATCGAGCCATGAACAACTATGGCGTCAAGATCAAGCACATCAGAAGTGACAATGGCACTGAATTCAAAAACACCGGCCTTGACACTTATCTTGATACTTTGGGCATCACTCATGAATTCTCAGCTCCATACACGCCGCAGCAGAATGGCGTCGTGGAACGCAAGAACAGAACACTTATTGAGATGGCCCGGACGATGCTCGATGAATACAAGACTCCAAGAAAGTTCTGGCCCGAAGCCATTGATACTGCATGCCATATCATCAACCGTGTTTATCTTCACAAGCTTCTGAATAAAACATCCTATGAGCTCCTCACTGGTAAGAAGCCAAATGTCAGTTACTTTAGAGTATTTGGTGCCAAGTGCTGGATCAAGGATCCACATCACACTTCAAAATTTGCACCGAAAGCACATGAAGGTTTTATGCTTGGATACGGAAAGGACTCGCACTCCTACAGAGTCTTCAACCTCTTTCACTATAAAGTGGTTGAAACTGTGGATGTGCGGTTCGATGAGACTAACGGCTCACAAAGAGAGCACCTGCCAAATGTGCTAGATGAAGTTCCATCCAGTGAATCTATCAAGCTTATGGGAACTGGAGAGATCATACCGTCTGAAGCTCAGCCTGAAGAGGAACTCATCATCTCTGCACCTGATCAACCTGAATACAATGCTCAGCCTGAAGACAATCCTTCCACTGATGACAATGATCAGCAAGAGCAAAATCTTCGTCCTACTCATCCTCGTGTTGCAAATGAAGTATAGATTGAGAAAATAATTGGTAGCATCAATGCACCTGGTCCACTCACTCGTTCAAGGGCAACACAACTAGCAAATTTTCTGTGGGCACTTCGCATTCGTCTCAATATCTGAACCCAAGAAAGTTGATGAAGCCTTTATGGAACCTGAATGGATTCAAGCTATGCAAGAAGAGCTTCAACAATTTGAGTTGAATAATGTATGGGAACTGGTCAAGCGTCCTGATCCTCGTAAGCACAATATCATAGGCACTAAATGGATATATCGCAACAAGCAAGATGAGCATGGTCAAGTTGTCAGAAACAAAGCCCGTCTCGTCGCTCAAGGATACACTCAAGTTGAAGGAATTGACTTTGATGAAACATTTGCTCCTGTGGCTAGGCTTGAAGCTATACGCATACTGCTGGCCTATGCAAATCATCATAACATTCTTCTGTACCAAATGGATGTGAAGAGCGCTTTTCTCAATGGCAAGATTGAAGAAGAAGTGTATGTTGCACAACCGCCTGGCTTTGAAGATCCAAAACATCCTGACATGGTTTACAAGCTCAAAAAGGCACTGCATGGCCTTAAACAAGCCCCTCGAGCTTGGTATGACACACTCAAAGACTTCCTGAAGAGCAAAGGCTTCAAACCTGGTTCCCTGGATCCCACTCTCTTCACGAAGACATATGATGGTGAAATATTTGTGTGCCAAATATATGTGGATGACATTATCTTCGGCTGCACTAATCAGAAATACAGTGATGAGTTTGGATTCATGATGCAAGAGCAATATCAGATGTCCATGATGGGAGAGTTGAAATTCTTCCTTGGTCTTCAAATACGACAGCAACGCAACAACATCTTCATATCTCAAGAGAAGTACCTCAAAGATTGCCTAAAGAAGTTTGGAATGCAAGAATGCAAAGGCTACACGACGCCAATGCCAGCTAAACACCATCTGGGTCCCGACGACAATGGTAAAGAGTTCGATCAAAAGGTATACTGCTCCACGATTGGTTCTTTGCTTTATTTATGTGCATCTAGGGCAGATATCATGCTTAGTTTTTGCATGTGTGCCCGGTTCCAAGCGGCACCAAAGGAATCGCATCACTTAGCTGTGAAGCGAATTCTTTGATATTTGGCTCACACACCAACTCTAGGATTATGGTATCCAAAGGGCTCAGAGTTTGATCTAGTTGGATTCTCGGATGCTGATTATGCTAGTGACAAGGTGGATCGCAAGTCTACATCAGGCACATGTCACTTTTTGGGACGATCACTTGTATGTTGGTCTTCAAAGAAGCAGAACTGTGTATCTCTCTCCACTACTGAATCTGAATACATTGCTGCTGGATCTTGCTGCGCTCAGCTTCTATGGATGAAGCAAACTCTCAAGGACTATGGCATTCATCTGAAGCAAGTGCCACTCTATTGCGACAACGAGAGCGCCATCAAGATTGCTAACAACCCAGTTCAGCACTTCAATATAAAGCACATTAAAATTCGTCATCACTTTCTCAGAGATCATGTCATGAAGGAAGATATTGATATCATACACGTCAACACTGAAGAGCAACTGGCAGATATCTTCACAAAGCCCTTGGATGAGAAGAGATTTTGCAAGTTACGGTGTGAGCTAAATATCTTGGAATCCTCAAATGTCCTGTGATCAGGCACACATCCTAACACTTATGCATGTCGATAACTTAGATGTGCAACGCACGAAGTAACGTATGTCTTCAATCAATGAAGACTTACATTCTGAATGTGAATACATTAACATGGAATTTGACTTCGGAGCGCCACAATAATTGTGCGCCGTGTCTGGGTCTAATACTTCCTATACAGAGGGTAACGCCACCACCAAATTCTACCCTTAGAAGTGTTTTTCACATGGCGTTACATTTGCAAAGTCTTCACTTCATGTTTATCTTCAATTTGGTTTCTGTCCTCTACAACATTCACTTATAGCTATGTCTTCATGTTGAATCTTTTGAACTAAGTGAATGTGATCGGACCCTAACCCCTCTATGCTTCTATCTTAAGTCTATCTATCCAAATCATATGCATTCTATTGACACTGTCAAAATGTCTTCTCTGCGTCCTTGTCAGCAGAAGACACAGAGACAAACATTAATCTGTTTTCAATGCTAAATCCTTCAACGTGAAACCCGGAGAAGTGGGAACGACCACCCGACAATCCAGGCGTGTGTGGGAATGTGGAACAACCTCCAATGTGTTGCATGATCGCCACGTGTCCTTCAGATGTGAATCGCCAGGGGCACCTCTGTAATAACACTGTGCCGTCCCTATCCCTATAAATACACGCCTCACCCCAGTCATTATCTCCTCTTCCACCCTCGCACAAACCCTAGCGCCACCGCTATCCCTCGATGACACCAGCGACGAAGCACTTAGCTGTCGTGACCTCACCGACGCCGTCCTCACGCCGGCCGCGGACATCGTCTTCTCCGCTGTCGCCATAGGTGTCCTCCGTCGCCAAGTTAGGGCACGAAAGATCAAACTGCTCGACCTCCTCTCCCACTCCGTCTAGCAGTTCCTCATGTGGTAAATAAAACCTCCTTTTACAGTCTTTTTGATCCGATAGATTCATCCTTTTCTACGACAAGTAGTTTCTGTTCACACAAGTTGGATCTACCTCATACTGCATCGCATAACATGCCTAATATATTCACTTATGCTTCACAAAGTAGTTAGATTCCTCACTTGTACTTATTCGTGGATTCGTACAAATCTGGAACCAACTCTCTACCTATGAGTGAATGTCTTCGCACTATGAGGTCAATGTCTTCTAAACTGATTTATCTTCAAAATCTTCTGAGAATGCATATGACCTCTTCCCCTTCCCTCTTACCTTAATGCTGTCACAGACGGAAGACTTTGATAATGTTGAAGTCTTTCAGTCTAAACTTCATGGCAACAGAGAAATCTGCAAGGAAGGGTGGCAGACAGTGTCATGGGAACACCTCAAGAGATTTGCCTCCTGACCTCTATGAGCTGTACAAGACAGATCCAGAGGAGGACTACAATCAGCGGAAAACACGAATCCAATAGATTCGAAGATATTGGGCAGAACAATGGTTCAAGTACAGGTTTGTGACCCAGGAATTTGCTGAGAAAAATGCCATCAAGCGACTGTGGGGAGACATCTTGTACAGAAATCTTCAACCCCGATCCAGAGCTGAAGCCATTGAACAAGGCTTCTATCCTTGGATGGTCCGTGGACCACAGCCTGCCGATGCAGACCCATCTTCATTGCTATGGTGTTGTGACGACAATCTGTTCAAGCGCAACTTCCAGTTTGCCAAGAACTCGGCCAAGGAAAATAAGAAGTCATGGGGATTAGACTTCAATCCAGGCCCCTCTGCTCCTCGTGCTGACGGCACATGTGAAACTGAACCCAATCTGGTTGGGCCCTTCTATAACTTAGAAGGTCTCATTACTCACATAAAGGTTCAAGGGGCAGTCGTGGATCAACTTGCAGACGTCGCTGATTCTGATGAAGCGCCTGCACCACCGAAGCCAAAGAAGCTGAAGAAACCTAAAGCTTCGAAGCCCGCCCCTGCACCAAAGGTTTCTTGGGCGAAGTCTCTGGCCACTGCACCTCTTGAACACAGTGTGCAGTCTGAAGATCTGTCACGCATCTCCAAGCCCTCCAAAGTGAAGATGCCCATGCAACCCACCAGCCAAGCACTGACCCCTGCTGCTGTTCTGCGCAACGAGAATGATGCCATTGATCTGTCCAGCGACGACGACCTTGGCGATGACGCTCTTGAGCAGTTGATCAAGAGAAAGCAAGAGGCAGAAATCTTCAATGACCTTCCTCTCTTTGATGTTGTAATCATAAACAAGTTCATTGATGAGTGGTTTGACAGCCCAAATGTTAGCTTTGATGATCTTCAGCTTCCCATTGGCCTCAGCGTCGCCTTCCATGGAGCCATTGTTGCCGAGCTGGCTCTAGCTCAGAAAATTGTTGAGCTGAAGCATAAGGTAGATTATGAAAAAGGCTTAGTTCAAGAAGCATATGGCCAAGCTCAATGTTGAAGACATTCAGAACTTCCAGGTCATGATGCATGAGCTCAAGGAAGCATTCCGAACGAAACGCGAAGAAGCCAAAGGTTCTCGTGAGCGCATGAAGGATCTTGCTGCTAAATATGTTCAGGGATACAATGAAGCTGAAAAGCGCAAGGCTTTGGGGCGACCAGGCATCGACCCCCGAATGGCGGCCAAGAAGAAGAAGAAGCCAGCTGTGGCAGAACCTGAAGCACCAAGGCAGGAAGTACATCCAATTGTCTTCCCAGCCAGTATGACAAGCTCGAAGCCTAAGGTCCCCACAGTGGCTTCAGAACTGACAAAAACAAGGGTAGCTGAAGCCGAAGCCAGAAAGCGCAAAACCAAGGCCACCACTGATGATGCTCCTCCAACCAAGAAACGCAAAACCAAGAAGAGAGACCGGGCTGCTCCCACAGAGCCCCTTGATGTCGAGCCAATCTCAGTGGCTCGTCCTGCATCTGAACATCAAGAACGCCAAGTGATAGTTCATGATCCTGCTTCCATAGAGGCTCATGAAGCTGAAGACAATCCAGCTGTTGACCCCACCACAGCTGAAGACATTGGTCCTCACAACAATGTTGAAGATGATGAAGTCCTGCCTCAGATCGAGCACCAGTTGGTATCATCGCCTGTGCTCACGCACAGCGAACTCATCAGCATTGGTCGTCCTCTGACGCCAACTGCTCAGGATGCATCATGGGCTGATCACCCAGAATGACAAGACACCCCAAGTTCTCCCCAACCACAAGTCACCTCACCAGTGCAAGATGACTATGACTTTGAGGCCCAGCACACTCCATCTCCGCGAGCGTCACTAGCATTACGCAGGCTTCACAAAGGACCAAGGCCCCAAGTCCGTCCCACTGTGCATGTGTCAGAGTCTGAAGCCAAAACGGCTGAAGATATTCCGGCTGCATCAGCCGATGAAGAAGAAGAACCAAGAATTGAAGTTGAAAGAGTTGCTACACCCCCGTCCCACCAAGATGTTGTTCTCGAGGAGAACGTGTCCGACCCTCTAGCTTCTGAAGTGGAGGTTAACAATCCTGAGGCGGCCACCAACATCAACACTGAAGCCAATGACGTTGTCATGGCTGAAGCTAATGTGGCGCCTGAAGCTACTGTGGTGCCAGAAGAGCATGCACCTGAAGCCACTGCAGCGCCCGAAGCCAATGATGGAGCACCTGAAGCCAATGTGGCCCCTGAAGCCCAGATCAACGACAATGTCAGTGCTACTGTACCCCCTCCAAGACCTCATACAATTGAGCTGGCACTTGATCGTGGTCAGCCTGTTATGGTCCGATGGCCCATTCTGGTTCCTCCACCTGCTGCGGGTCCACAATTTGACTATCATGTCGAGCACAGACCTCCCGTCCAAAAGCCCAAGCCAAGACTTCCACGATTCCCAGGAACTGCAACTTCACCTGGGGTCTTCAATGTGAATGGCTTTGTGGCACATAACACCTTCTTCAACAGTGCCAAGAACCCTTACACCAAACCTCACATTTCATCAGATCGGTTCTGGAGCCATCAGCAGCACAGCTACTATTCCTGCGTCCTATACAATCAAGGGCGCATATTTCCACATATGCGTCTCGACATTGAAGCTATAGCTGGCCTGCCCTGCCTTGAAGAAGCGCTGGATTGCTTCAGAGACGCTGGACTGCTGCAGTTTGTCACAAATAAGGAACACTGGAATGAAGAGCTTCTGCTACAGTTCTATGCAACTCTTCACATTCGAGGCTACAACAGGGATCCAAAGACTTGGGTCCTTGAGTGGATGATAGGCAATGTCCATCATGAAGCCAAAGCTCTTGATATCATTGAGCTCACAGGCCTGCCCACTCCTGGTGAATACTATGAGCCAGGTTGTCAAGAACACCAAAATGCTTTGGAGAGCATTTTTCAGAAGCCAGAACCCAACATGAGCCAAATGTTGAGCATGATGAAGCCTTTGCCTCACGACACTGACTACCCATCTGAATTCTTTGTTGAAGACCTAGAGTATCTGCCTCGCACCATTTATCACATCATCAGAAAAACTCTATGGCCCATCAAAGGACATTCATCTACAGCGAAGCTTGAAGGAGCAATGAAGACTTTGGTTTTCTACATCTTCAATGGCATCAGCTTCAATGCTCAAGACTTCTTCATTAGGCAGTTGGCTGCATCTGGCTCCGACATTTTTGGTCTGAAGTTCTATGCTCCATGGGTAATGCGCCTTATCAAGCTTCACTCTGCCATCAACTATCAGCCGTCTGCGCGCAATCATCTTCTCTTCTTGCCAGAGGTTGATCTGTCTATTGAAGCTATTTACCCAGAGCCTGCTAAGGATCCCATTTATCCTCATAATGTTGATCACCAAAGCTTCACCCAGCCCATTGAAGGAATTCAGGCAGTCTCACGTGTTTATCCCTTGGCTGGCAACACACGTGCCCCTCGCTCTCAAACTAACACCACTGGTAGCATCATTGCGCAAAGGCCTCGAAGGCGATCTCATGTTCTCAATGACCGAGAGCTTCTCGTCGCACTACACCAGAAACAGGACAAGCATCACAACTGGCTCAAGCGTCAGATGCAAAGCCTCTTGGTGGATGTCAACCGCATTCGCAATCTTGCCACCAAGAATGCCTTTGTCACTCATGAAACCTGTCGGAGGTCGTGGAAGAGTTTGACATTGCTTAGTGCTGAAGCTGATTTGCAAGACGATGGCTTCACCGAAAGATTCAAGTTTGACTCAACTCCTCCCAGGAATGCTCACTTGCGTCGGACTCCCTCACTTGAAGACTCTGACTATTCGTCCTCAGCTGCGATAGTGAATGCCAGAGTCATCGATGACCAAGATGATGCAACTTCACCCCCTTCAACTTCAGCGCATGTCGACACTGCACCAAGTTCTTCTGCACCACCGGACCTCAACGACGACCCTTCTGCCTCGCCTACACTTCATGGGAACGAGTAGGCGCTCTATGTCTTCAAACCTTTTTGGTCCTTACTGACAAAAGGGGGAGAAGCATATGAGTTGATAGTCTTCAAGCGGGTCCATATGGGTGGTTGCTTTACCCTCTGCTACTTTTGCCAAGTGCTTACAACTCTTGCCTTTCGATGCATTTTGTTCTTTGAGTTGTAACACTTAAACTCGATGGTCGTCTGCTACTTATTTGCTATTCTGTGATGTGATGATAAATTCCGCATGTGCGATGATAACTTCCGCACTTAGGTCATTTTGCAGACGTCCATTTTTCATTATGCATGTCATTATCTTCGTTATATCAAATCATGCATGATGAATTGTCATCATAAGTTGAAGAGGATCTCCACAAGTACAACCTTCCATGTGCATTTGCATTCTAAAAGCAAATTACTTATATGCACATCTTCAGGGGGAGCCTTTGCCACTTATGAAGACAATACACTATCCGTTATAATTTCACATATTTTATTCCCCGTTGAAAACTTCAACCAGTTTGTGATCAATCACCAAAAAGGGGGAGATTGTAAGTGCATCTAGTGCCACCCCTAGTTGGTTTTGGAGTATTGACGACAAACCTGGTTGAGGGACTAATGTGTTTGTGAGAATTGCAGGATAACACAGGTAGAAGTCCCTCATTTATTCGGTTTTCCAACCAGAGATGACCCCTAAAAATGTATGAAGACATTGAAGTCAAAGGCGGTATGTGAAGACATTCACATTGAAGACTATGACAAGAGAAGACATTGCGTGAAGACTATGGAGCACGAAGACTTAGTTGTTTCGTCGTTCTTTTTCTTCTTTGTTGAGTCATAGGAACCACCGTATTGTTAAGTGGGGTCCAAGAGAACCAGCCAGAATGACTGAAGTGATGCTTAACCAAAATCCTATGTCTTCAAGCGAAGACAATGAGAGCAAAACTTATCTAGAGCTGGATAAGTCAGCTTTGCTTGTAGCCCAAGTAAAGTTGCCGTGTGTGTTTGAAATCTGACCGTTGGAACACGTGTTAGTTCCTTAGTGACCCAGGGTCATTTCGGACAAATCAGGTCGGGTTGCCTAGTGGCTATAAATAGCCCACCCCTACAACCATAAATGGTTGGCAGTTCAGAGTTAGTGTACGGCTTTTGTCGTTTGAGAGCAACCCACCTCGAAGCCTTTGAGAGAGAATTCCTTGCAAGGACAAAGCCCTAAACACCGAGAGCCAAAGAGTGTTAGGCATCACTTAAGTCTTCCTGTCTGTGTGATCTGAAGACTTATTACACTTGAGGACTGTGAATCCTCCAGCCGGTTACGCGTCGCGTTTTGAGCATCCAAGAGTCATTGTGGATCGCCGGTGAACGAAGTCTATGAAGGTTTGGAAGTCTACCTTGAAGACTTACCAGAGTGATTGGGTGAGGACTGGGTGTCCTTAGCTCAAGGGGAATAAGGTGAAGACACGGTCTTTTGAGTTGAATCTCAGCCTCCCTAACCAGACGTACAGTTGTCACAGCAACTGGAACTGGTCCAACAAATCATTGTCTTCAACGAGCCACTCGTTCTATCCTTCCCATCTATTTATTTACAGTTGGTCCTAGTGAAGTCATTGCCTGTTTGTATTATCTTTTGTCTTCACTTAGTGACTGCTTGTTCTGATTGGCTTCATACTATCTTCCAACCTGATCCATACTGCCTAGTTGCTATTAGTCATTGTGCCTTCACTTCATTGAATACTTGACGATGGCTTGTCTAGTGTAGTTTAAAGTGCAACTATCCCTAGGTGGTTTTGGTAATTCATAACAACATATAGCTCATTGAGCTAATGCTATTCCAAGATGATTATTTCAGGAAAGCTCAATGATTGGCATGGCATGGATGTGAAAGTGGAACCCTTAAAATGCTAAGGACAAAGGATTGGCTAAAGCTCAAAAGCTCAAGACTCTTCATTTTATATTTTAGTGATCCAAGATCACATTGAGTCTTTAGGAAAAGCCAATACTATCAAGGAGGGATGAGGTGTTGCTTAATGAGCCTCTTGCTTCATGTGCTTAGTGATATGCTCCAAAACCCTCAACTACTTTCCCATATCCACATATGACCTAAACCCTAAGCCAAACTCGGTCCTACCGATTCTTCCTATCCGGCGCCACCGAGTTTCACTTGTCATAAGCCACTGCCAAACCCTAGCAATTCGGTTCTACCGATAGGGATCTCGGTCTCACCGAGATGGGATTGCAAACTCTCTGTTTCCCTTTCGTAACTTTTCGGTCTCACCGAAAGAGCGAATCGGTCCCACCGAGATTGCAATGTAAATTCAGTGTTTCCCCTTTGTAACTTTTCGGTCTCACCGAAAGAGCAAATCGGTCCCACCGAGTTTGCCTGACCAACTCTCTGGTTAGCTAATTACCAAATTCGGTCTCACCGAGTTTGTGTAATCGGTCTCACCGAGATTACGTTATGCCCAAACCCTAACCATATCGGTCCTACCGAGTTGCATGTCAGTCCCACCGAAAATCTCTAACGGTCACTAGGTTTACATTTTCGGTCCGACCGAGTTTGTTGATTCGGTCCCACCGAGATTGGAAAACTGTGTGTAACGGTTGGATTTTGTGTGGAGGCTATATATACCCCTCCACCTCCTCTTCATTCGAAGAGAGAGCCATCAGAACACATACACCATTCCAACTCATATGTTCTGAGAGAGAACCACCTACTCATGTGTTGAGACCAAGATATTCCATTCCTACCATATGAATCTTGATCTCTAGCCTCTCCAAGTTGCTTTCCACTCAAATCTTCTTTCCACAAAATCCAAATCCTATGAGAGAGAGTTGAGTGTTGGGGAGACTATCATTTGAAGCACAAGAGCAAGGAGTTCATTACCTACACACCATTTGTTACTTCTTGGAGAGTGGTGTCTCCTAGATTGGCTAGGTGTCACTTGGGAGCCTCCGACAAGATTGTGGAGTTGAACCAAGGAGTTTGTAAGGGCAAGGAGATCGCCTACTTCGTGAAGATCTACCGCTAGTGAGGCAAGTCCTGTGTGGGCGATGGCCATGGTGGGATAGACAAGGTTGCTTCTTCGTGGACCCTTTGTGGGTGGTTGCTTCTTCGTGGACCCTTCGTGGGTGGAGCCCTGTGTGGACTCGCGCAACCGTTACCCTTTGTGGGTGGAGCCCTGTGTGGACTCTCGCAACCGTTACCCTTTGTGGGTTGAAGTCTCCATCAACGTGGATGTAGGATAGCACCACCTATCCGAACCACGGGAAAAACATCCGTGTCTCCAATTGCGTTTGAATTCTCCAAACCCTTCCCTTTACATTCTTGCAAGTTGCATGCTTTACTTTCCGCTGCCAATATACTCTTTGCATGCTTGCTTGAATTGTGTGATGATTGCTTGACTTGTCCTAAAATAGCTAAAATCTGCCAAGAACTAAAATTGGGAAAAGGTTAAGTTTTATTTGGTCAAGTAGTCTAATCACCCCCCTCTAGACATACTTTCGATCCTACAAGTGGTATCAGAGCTTTGGTCTCCATTTGCTTTGATCTCCATAGCTTTTGGTGGTCATAGCCTTGGTTTCACAACCTAGGAGAGTATGGCGTCTAGCGAGGGAAATTATCACCGTAGAGGTCCCTACTTTGATGGTACTAATTTTGCTAGTTGGAAGCATAAAATGAAAATGCATATTCTTGGACATAACCCCGCCGTTTGGGCTATTGTGTGTGTTGGTTTGCAAGGTGACTTCTTTGATGGGAGAGAACCAAACCGTGAAGCTACCGCGGATGAGTTGAAGATGTTGCAATACAATGCTCAAGCTTGTGATATTCTCTTCAACGGATTGTGCCCCGAAGAATTCAACAAAATCAGCCGTCTTGAGAATGCGAAGGAAATTTGGGACACTTTGATTGATATGCACGAAGGTACCGACTCCGTCAAGGAATCCAAGTTGGATGTGCTTCAAAGCCAACTTGACAAGTTCAAGATGAAGGATGGTGAAGGTGTCGCTGAAATGTACTCTAGGCTTGCTCTCATCACAAATGAGATTGCCGGCTTAGGAAGTGAAGAGATGACCGATAGATTCATCATCAAGAAGATTCTAAGAGCCTTGGATGGAAAATATGATACCGTGTGCACATTGATCCAAATGATGCCCAATTACAAAGATCTCAAGCCAACGGAGGTGATTGGAAGAATTGTTGCTCATGAGATGTCACTTAAGGATAAAGAGGAACTTCACAACAAATCAAGTGGTGCCTATAAAGCCTCATGTGAAGCCCCTACATCATCAAGTGAGAAACAAGACTTCAATGAAGAATTGAGCTTAATGGTGAAGAACTTCAACAAGTTCTACAAGAGTAGAAGCAAAGATAGAAGCTTCAAGTCAAGGTCCTACAATGACAAAAGATCTTCTAGTCGAGAGCGAAACTGCTACAGTTGTGGAAGACCCGGACACTATTCCAATGAGTGTACGGCTCCCTACAAGAGAAGAGAAGATTCTCCAAAAAGAAGAAGCAAAGAATCACCACCAAGAGAGAGAAGGAGTAGAGATGATCGTTATGAACGAAGATACTCACGGAGAAGCAAGGATTCGGAAAGAAAGGAAAAATCATCAAGGAGCTACACAAGACGAAGACATCAAGCTCATGTTGGTGAATGGGTATCCGGCTCCGACTCCGACAGCCACTCCGAGAGAAGTTATCACTCCGACTCCGAAGATACTCAAGATGAAGGTGTTGCCGGTCTAGCACTTGTGTCAACCAACTCCTACGACATATTTGACTCACCAAATGAAGGAATTGGAAGATGCTTCATGGCCAAAGGTCCTAAGGTAACACACCCCGAGTATGTTGATTTCAATAGTGATGAAGATGACTTGTTAGGTGATGATTTGCTTGTTGACAACTCTAGTGATGAATACTATGATGAAACGTCAATTAAACATGCTAATCAAGATAAAACGAATGACAATGATAAGGAGAAGATTGAGGCCCTAACTAAAGAACTAAACACTCTTAAGTTAGCCCATGAAACTATCTTCGAAGATCATCGAGAACTTTTAAGAGCTCATGAGAAATTACGCTTTGAAAAGCTCAATCTTGAGCAAGAGCATGAGTTCTTAAAAGCAATCAATGATGATCTCCGCAAGAAAAGTTCTTCTCACATTGCCAAGCGTTTACTCTTATCCACTTACATGCCTCAAGTCAAGTCTAGTAACAAGAACAAGAAAGATTCTTCCTCTAGTAGTAACAATGATCATGCTAAATCCAATATTGTTGCTTCTAGTAGTTCTCTTGATTCCACTAATGATTCTCTTAGCCAAGTTACACTTGAGCAAGAAAATAGCTTATTGAAGGGAATTATAGAGAAAGGAGTGTACAAAAGCCTTGCCGGGAGTAAGCAATTCGAGGAAATTGTGCGCAAGCAAGGAATGCACCGGAAGAATCAAGGTGTTGGTTTTGAACGAAAGTTCAATGCCAATGGAGTTGAGTGGGAAGAAGATCAATACCCCAAGACAAAGTTTGTTCCTCAACAAGAGAAGTATGATACTTCTTTCAAGGGGACACAAGCTCAAGATGATCTTCCACCACAAGACTACAAGCAAAAAGGCAAGGACAAGCTTCAAGAGGAAATTGACGCATTTGAAGAAGCTCCTAAGACCTTAGTCAAGTGGATTCCCAAGACTACTTCAAGTTCCACTTCATCAAGTACGACTACAACTCCAAGGATTCCCATCAAGATGGTGTGGATCCAAAAGAAGAAGAACTAGAGAGTTCTTGAGGGTGACTCCGCCAACATACTTCACTCTTATCATTTTGGCAAGAACAAGTGCAATCAACTTCCACATCTTGCACTAGTTCAAGGAGTCACAAACCCTCTTGTTGGTAAGACAAGGGACAAGGTAACCTAAAAGTTTTCATGGACATCATCTTGTGTGTGCATCACTCTATGTCTATGGATATCCTTGTTTGTTCCTTGTGGGACTAACCCATGTAGGTATTGAAAGTGCAATTCACTCAAATGGATAGCTCCAAGTGATCTACATCAACATTGAGCATCCACATCTTCAACATCTACATGAAGTCATCATCGACAAAACCCAAGGTTAGTTCATCCCTCTTAGGGGGGTATCACATCTAGGGGGAGCTTTACTCTAAGACTTGAGCTAAAGCAACTCTAAAGATGTGAACACAACAATGCTTTATGTAAAAGTGGTAACCCCACTTGAGCTTAAACGATGAGTATGACCTATGATCAAGTGTTCTCACTTGACTCCTAAGTCAATATACTCATATATAGATGACCTAGTCATCGCAAATTGCTTGATAGATGCTAGAATTGGTTGTGCATGCCTTGTCACATATTTCATTTGCCATCTTATTGTGTGAGCATGCTGGTTGCATATTTTACTCATTCGAGGACATCCACTTGTTGTTTTGATTGTTTGGTTTTATTT
Source organism: Triticum aestivum (assembly GCF_018294505.1). NCBI lineage: Eukaryota > Viridiplantae > Streptophyta > Magnoliopsida > Poales > Poaceae > Triticum > Triticum aestivum. The sequence continues at coordinate 343,664,797 of NC_057800.1, read as the reverse complement.
TCTTTTGCCAAGTGGATGGACAAGAATGCCTAAGAACCTCCTCTAGCTATCTATGCTTTTCTCGTCTCAAACTCTATTCATGCTGCATCACAAAATTTGATCAAGTCAGATTCGAACCACTCTGTGTGAGGAGCGCTCGGAGTCCCCGATTCGTCATAGACTTAAACTTCCAAAACCTCTTTATGATTCTCGGTCTGACCGATACCCCACTTTCGGTCCTACCGAGATCACTAAGTTGATCTAGGTTTTCGATCTCGGTGCAACCGATTTGAACCTTTCGGTCACACCGAGTTTCAGTAACTGCTTGCAGTTATGAATCTCGGTGCCACCGAGTTGTTCCACTCGGTCACACCGACAGGGTCGGGCTATATATAGTCACGGGCAAAATTTGGAAATTTCTCCGAACTCCTTCGCCCGCGCGATAGCCTGCTCTGCCAACGTGGTCTCCGGATCGTCTCCTCGCCGCCAGCCGCCTCCAGTCGCTGGTCTCCGTCGCCGTCAACGGGAATTCTGCCCCGCCGTTGCCGCCGTAGCGAGTCTCCGCCGAACTAGGGTATGGACTCGATCTTTGTGCTATTCCCCAATCCGATTCTTAGCACATTGTGATCATCATGATTCTTGCCACGATTGAAACACTCCTATCCAGTCAATACGCTCGTAGATTAGGTTTGATTCGAAAATTTTAGGGTTAGGTTTCCGCCGAAACCATCTCGGACCCACCGAGTTGAAAAACTCGGTCCCACCGATTTGGCTTATGCCATTGCACAAGTGAGACTCGGTCTGACCGAGAATTACTTATCGGTGTGACCGATTTTGGAATTCTGTGAAACCCTAGCAGTCTCGGTGCCACCGAACTGTGACTCGGTCCAACCGAGTTCACTAGTTTAGGTTCCACAACTGCTTCGGTATCACCGAGTTTGAAAATCGGTAGATCCGAGATGATTTCAGTGGGAAACTAAAACTAAGTTTTTGGATCATTCTTTTGCAAAAATCTCTGCATTTTGTGATGCTCATCCATTCTACCTCATCTATAAACTATTCACAGGGTCAGCAGTCAGAGTTTGCAGCATGTCTGATCAGAGTGATAGCCAAAACATGTCAGAAGAGCAAGTGCAGATGAGTGAGGGCACTAGCCCCTCCAGCTCTTCAGATGATGGCAGCAGAAGTACCCCAAGCAATCTGCCAAAAGCTGCCACTAGACAAAGGAAGAAGAGAACTTCTGATTCTGAAGATGAAGATTATGTGGCAGAAGAAGAGGCCACATCAAAGAGAGTTGAGCCAGCTCAAGGCACAAAGCCAGGTCTAAAGATCAAAAGGCCAGCAGGCAGGCAGCCTATGTCAAAGGCTAGAGCTTCAACTGAAAAGCCTGCACCCAAAGAGCCAGTTGCTGCAGAAGGCAAGAAGAGGAAGGAAAGGGTCAAGAAGACCGTAGCCAGAGTGCTTGGAAAGGCTTCCATTATGGAAGAGGAAGAGGAAGAAGAGGTTGCTGCACCAGCACCTAAAGCACCTAAGCTTATGGGTGATGCTATCAGGACAGGGGCTGCTGCATCTAAGCCCAAAGAAGCACCCAAAGCTGCCTCCAAGCCCAAGTCTGCACCAAAGAGGAATACAAGGAGCATTCCTGCAGCTGAGAAGAACAAGGCCCCAGTGCCTGAGACTGTTGCTGAAGAAGAGGATGAAGAGCAAATTCTGAGAAAGCTCAAGCCCAAGATCCCAGACCACAACGATGCTCATCCTGTGGCTGAGGATATGAAGCTCAGGAGAGACTCAGGGCTGAGGAAGTGGAGAGAAGCAGATCCGTATGCTTCAAGGAGAAGGACTGCTGTGGATTACAGGTTTCACACCAAGGAGCAGCAAGATTTTTATGAGACAGTGCTGCTAGACAAGAAGCCAATAGTCTGTGACATGAGATGGGTCGATTGGAGTACATGAAGGAAAATGAGGAACACTACCCTGGAGTGTATGACAGCTTTAGTGCTTGTGGAGTTGCTGACTTTGTTGGGCAGAAGCTCACAAAGTGGAACGAGGAGCTCATCATGCAATTCTACTCCACGGCACACTTTTATCCAGATGGGAGGATCACATGGATGTCTGAGGGTACGAGGTACCAATCAACTGTTGAGGAATGGGCAAAGTTGATCAATGCCCCAGAGGAGCAAGCAGATGACTTGGATATCTATGCCAAGAAGAAAATGGATCATAACTCAATGTCCAACATGTACAAGGAAATTCCCAATGAAGCTCTTGACACTTTCAAATTTGGCTCAGTGCATTATCTTCTGTCAGGGCTGCCAACCATCAATTGGATATTGAGGCACACCTTATTGCCCAAGTCTGGAGATCACAAGATGATCAGAGGCCATGCAATCAACTTGCTACATGTATTTGATGTGCCACAGAAATTCAAGGTCATGAGCCTCATAGTAGAGACTATCAAGAGGACTGCAGCAGACCAGAAGAGGAGCTGTGGTTATGCCCCTCAAATTCAGGAGCTCATCAACTCCAAGATGGGCACGGGCATATATTTATTGGACAAGGAACACCTGCCCATCCGTCCAGATTTTGAGGACAATCAAGTTGTAATGACTGAGAATGAGCCATCATCAGTTCAAGCACAAGCAAAGAAGGAGAAGGCAAGGAAGGAGAAAGCTGCCAAGATGCCAACTCAAGAGGAGGCATCTGAGTATTTCTTGAAAACCAAACAAGAGCAGCTTGGTTACCTGATTGCATCCACCCTGCGGATTGAGAAAGGACTAGCCACCCTAACTCAAAACCAGGCAAGCCTAGAGAGAATCATGGAACAAAAGTTCTATAACTTGGATGTCAAGGTGACAGAAATTCAGACTGCAGTGGAGCAACTTCAAGACGATATGCAGGAGAGGAAAGGGAAGACAACCACTGATGCCTTTGCCAGAGTGCCACGAGGTCCGAGGTCGTCTGAAGTGCCAGTTCCTGACACAAGAGCAACTGCCTCAGCTCCAGCCGTAGCACCAGCCCAACCTGCTCCAGCGTCTACTTCAGCTCCAACTCCAGCGTCTACTTCAGCATCTACAGAAGCCTTCATCCTTGGAGTAATCCGGACTCCACCACCACCTGAAGATCAAGCCTGAGCGTCGATCTAGCACTATGCATTTTCTAGGAACTTTTTGGTAACTTGTTGCCAAAGGGGGAGAAAAATGTATAGATCATAGGCTTCGAGAGAGAGAGAGAGAGTGTTGCTTTTCTCTCTTGCTTTATTTGGTGGTTTTTCGAACTTGTTTGCTTTTAAGTGCTTGAGATACTATGCTCATGAGACATTGATGATCATGTGTTTGATCATAAGCTACACTTAATGTTTGATTAATGTTATTATCTTATCTATCTTATGTGATCAATCACTATTCTTGGTGATGAGTGCATGTATTTCATTCTTATCATTTCAAGCGCTCCACCAAGATGTATGTGACATAGAAGAGTAACCCATGACTCTAACTCCTTGTGCATTTGCAGTCCAAAGCAAATTTTAAATATGCAAAAATTTAGGGGGAGCTCTTACTTATCACATACTTCTCAAAGCGACGATATATTTCATGCTTATTATCATTTGTCGAAGCTTTGATCTATATGTTGTCATCAATTACCAAAAAGGGGGAGATTGAAAGTGCAACTATCCCTAGGTGGTTTTGGTAATTCATAACAACATATAGCTCATTGAGCTAATGCTATTCCAAGATGATTATTTCAGGAAAGCTCAATGATTGGCATGGCATGGATGTGAAAGTGGAACCCTCAAAATGCTAAGGACAAAGGATTGGCTCAAGCTCAAAAGCTCAAGACTCTTCATTTTATATTTTAGTGATCCAAGATCACATTGAGTCTTTAGGAAAAGCCAATACTATCAAGGAGGGATGAGGTGTTGCTTAATGAGCCTCTTGCTTCATGTGCTTAGTGATATGCTCCAAAACCCTCAACTACTTTCCCATATCCACATATGACCTAAACCCTAAGCCAAACTCGGTCCTACCGATTCTTCCTATCCGGCGCCACCGAGTTTCACTTGTCATAAGCCACTGCCAAACCCTAGCAATTCGGTTCTACCGATAGGGATCTCGGTCTCACCGAGATGGGATGGCAAACTCTCTGTTTCCCTTTCGTAACTTTTCGGTCTCACCGAAAGAGCGAATCGGTCCCACCGAGATTGCAATGTAAATTCAGTGTTTCCCCTTTGTAACTTTTCGGTCTCACCGAAAGAGCAAATCGGTCCCACCGAGTTTGCCTGACCAACTCTCTGGTTAGCTAATTACCAAATTCGGTCTCACCGAGTTTGTGTAATCAGTCTCACCGAGATTACGTTATGCCCAAACCCTAACCATATCGGTCCTACCGAGTTGCATGTCAGTCCCACCGAAAATCTCTAACGGTCACTAGGTTTACATTTTCGGTCCGACCGAGTTTGTTGATTCGGTCCCACCGAGATTGGAAAACTGTGTGTAACGGTTGGATTTTGTGTGGAGGCTATATATACCCCTCCACCTCCTCTTCATTCAAAGAGAGAGCCATCAGAACACATACACCATTCCAACTCATATGTTCTGAGAGAGAACCACCTACTCATGTGTTGAGACCAAGATATTCCATTCCTACCATATGAATCTTGATCTCTAGCCTCTCCAAGTTGCTTTCCACTCAAATCTTCTTTCCACAAAATCCAAATCCTATGAGAGAGAGTTGAGTGTTGGGGAGACTATCATTTGAAGCACAAGAGCAAGGAGTTCATTACCTACACACCATTTGTTACTTCTTGGAGAGTGGTGTCTCCTAGATTGGCTAGGTGTCACTTGGGAGCCTCCGACAAGATTGTGGAGTTGAACCAAGGAGTTTGTAAGGGCAAGGAGATCGCCCACTTCGTGAAGATCTACCGCTAGTGAGGCAAGTCCTGTGTGGGCGATGGCCATGGTGGGATAGACAAGGTTGCTTCTTCGTGGACCCTTTGTGGGTGGTTGCTTCTTCGTGGACCCTTCATGGGTGGAGCCCTGTGTGGACTCGCGCAACCGTTACCCTTTGTGGGTGGAGCCCTGTGTGGACTCTCGCAACCGTTACCCTTTGTGGGTTGAAGTCTCCATCAACGTGGATGTAGGATAGCACCACCTATCCGAACCACGGGAAAAACATCCGTGTCTCCAATTGCGTTTGAATTCTCCAAACCCTTCTCTTTACATTCTTGCAAGTTGCATGCTTTACTTTCCGCTGCCAAAATACTCTTTGCATGCTTGCTTGAATTGTGTGATGATTGCTTGACTTGTCCTAAAATAGCTAAAATCTGCCAAGAACTAAAATTGGGAAAAGGTTAAGTTTTTATTTGGTCAAGTAGTCTAATCACACCCCTCTAGACATACTTTCGATCCTACAGTAGTCCACCTTCCGCTGCATGGTAATAGGTTTATTTCTATCGTTTGTCTTCGAAACTTCCATGTTTTGAAGACTTTCGTAAAAATCGCCTATTCACCCCCCTCTAGTCAATCACTAGCGCTTTCAGTTTCGTAGCTCCGATTCGATTGATTCTTTTTGGAAATCGAAGCTCTTCAGTTGAACTTTTAGTTTGGATCTTTTCTCTTGAGTTTTACCCTCGCATCTTCTGCTTGAGTGCTTATGTATTCTATTGTTTGTTCATGATAGAGTTTCCGGAGTGCGAAGCGTGCTACTACGAGTCACTAGGGTTTTCAGATCGTCAGCAAGGCAAGTAACACTTTGATCATATCCCTTATTACCCAATTTTTATGCATTAGTTTCAATCCTCAAACACTGCATGGTTAAGACTTGATAACATGTGGGTATTGGGAAGTAGTTGATGAGGTAGGAACCTATTGCCCTTTTTATATCAAACCCTGGGTGTTAGTACGTTATGCTTATACTGCTATGCTATGCTTGTAGACATGGTTTGGTTTGAGTGATCCATGACAGATGTGAGAGTTTCTAATTAATGGTTAAACTTAAGGTGGCTACTTTAATACACACCTGGGTGGATTTGTTGAGGCACCCTGGAGCACCCAGTGGTTGTCTGGGCACCTGGAGTAATCCAGTGTTGTCCTAGGATATCCCGGAGTACCCGTGTGATCATCCTATGGTTTGCCACCCAGGCTCAAAGGGATCATAAGATTATTCATGCTAGAAACTTCCGTGTGCAGCCACAAGCCAATATGGGCTTTGGCATAGTTGAGTAAGTTATGGGAATCCTTTCCATGACGGCCTAGCAGATGTAGGGGACTGTAGGTGTACCGGCCTATCTATCGGTTAAGGTGACCTCTTCAGAAAGACTGTGTCTCGGTCATCCGTTTCTCAAACACCATGCAATGCGAGAAATACAACGGAGGAGATCGAGTCTTGTGGGGAAAAGTTCTCAAACCTCTACAAAGTGTATAAACTAATCATGGTTAGCCGTGTCCCCGGTTATCGACATCTTGAGTATCTGGTACTTGAATCATTATGTTGATCTCATCACTATACTTAATTAACTTGTTGGGTTACAACTATTATTTTGATATTGAGTTGGAGGAACCTTCTCAATAATTTTTTTAACCAACTTGGTAGTTAAATAAAACATATTCCTTTGTTGTAGAGAAAAACTAGCTTTATGCAACTGATAACCATAGAGCCTCCACTAGCCTTATATGCATATAGTGATAGCTGTTATTTGTTCATTGCTCTATAGTGTTATCTTGGCAGCATATTCCATGTGCTAACCTACACAGGCTGCTATGTATTATGTTGTAGAGTTTTCAGACGAAGAGTAAGGTGCACCAGGTCATTGTCATGCACTCAGCTATGCTGTTGGAGTTGATGGACTCATTTACCTTCGAAGCTTCCGCCATTATCTTATTTAGATGGTCTTCAGTCATATTATTGTAATAACTTTTCTTTTTGAGACATTCGATGTAATAAGTGTGTGATTGAACTCAGTTATAAAACCTCGAGTACTATGTGTGTCAGCATTACTGATCCAGGGATGACACTTAAGCATAGAGATTTGACTGTCTGAGGTCATATCGCTACAAGATGGTATCAGAGCACACGCTGACTGTAGGACGCTACCACTAGGATGAGCCATAGGATCCTCTTCTCTACTCATTTCTGACTCTTCTCCACTTTCCACTCTATAGATGGCAGACCCAAGGAACAAGTTTGCTCAACCAGATGAAGACACCCCTTTCGGACGACACTTGAAGGAGGCCACTAAGTACATGAGTATCGGAATACCAAGCTTCATGGGGACCTACACCGCCACTCTACCTAAAGAAGAGCGCTGGACAATTCGAGTACATGTTCCAGGAAGGACATTCACACCAGTTACTGAGCCCATAAAGTTTTCCTTTGATGCCCCAACCTGGAGTTTAGGAAAGAGCATGGCAGCCCACATCGCCATGGGACGCATTGGTGAAGTATACCATAAGGATCTTAAGGACACCATCTACCAGATATGTGGACACCGAGATGAGCAACGGGAGATGATTTGCACCAGGAAGGACAAGTCCATTGTAGCCTACATCCAGGAGTTGAACCAGCACATTCATCGTCAGGAGAACCAGATGTGTGCCAGCATGATAGACATGAAGAAGGTGATGACCATGAACATGGAGCTAGAAGAGGAACTCAAGACTACACGTGATGGATATGAAGAGGAAATTGCAGTACTGATGGAAAATAATGAAGACCTGAAGAAGAAGCTAGGAATATTCATGGGAGATCCCGACAGTGATGATGATTATGAAGACGAAGCTGGAGCAGATATCATGGAGTCTTCCTCCGATCAAAATTCCTTGTCGACCACCATATTTTCAGTAGTATTTCCCCTTGTATATAGTAATAGTCTGAGCATTTTGTAATGGTAGATTAGATCGATTGTATGCCCTTGTTTGAATCGAGTGGTGTGAAATGAATGTGTTTGTCTCATGTGCATATGGGTAGTGATCTCTCTTTAATCCTCACTCTATTCTATTCTCACCCCTCTAAACCTATCAGATGCCTACGAGACATGACCCCGGATTTGTCTTCCCACCGGAGCTCACTCAGTTGATCCAACAGCAAAATGCCATGATGCAGCTACTAGTCCAGAACCAAGGCAACAACAACAACAACAACCCACCGCCACCACCTCCAGTGGACAACTTAGCCTGTTTTCTGAGGTTGAATCTGCCGGTGTTTTCCAGTAGCACCGAGCCGATTGTTGCTGATGACTGGCTCCGTAGGATTGGAAGGGATCTGACCACCGCAGGTTGCACAAATGCTGAGAAAGTGCGCTTTGCCGCACATCAATTGGATGGACCCGTAGCCTCATGGTGGGAGAATTACACAACCACTTTCCTAATAGCAAATGTCACTTGGGATCAGTTTCAGCAAGCTTTCCGCACAGCACATGTCTCAACCAGAGCTATGAGCATGAAGAAGTGTGAGTTTCGCAACTTACACCAGGGAAATCATACTATGGGGCAGTATGTGGATGAGTTTAGTAAGTTAGCTCGCTATGCCCCAGATGATGTGGCCACAAATGCCGCGAAGAAGGAGAAGTTTATTGAAGGGCTGAATGACGAGCTGAGTATGCAGTTGATGGTGGCAACATTTGCCAACTACCAGGAGTTGGTAGACAGGGCTCTTATGATCGAAGGCAAGCAGCAGATAGAGAGCCGCAAAAGGAAGTATGGACAAGGGAAGTACAATTCTGGAGCTCAGCAGAAGCCTCGTTTTACCCCGAACACGGGAGGACATACCCATCATAACCATGGAGGCCACACTCACAATGGAGGAAGCTCACATAACCATAGTGGCCCTAAGAATGGGAATAGGAATGGACGAAACAATGGTCAGAACCATTTCAACCCCACTACACCCGCCAAGAAGGATCTAAGTCACATTACTTGTTTCAAGTGCGGGAAGACTGGACACTACGCCACCGAGTGTCCTGAGGCAAAGAATGGAAATGGCAATGGAAGTTCTGGGAAGAAGCCCAACCCTTTCACCAGAGGTCAGGTGAACCACGCCAACATGGAGGAAGTTGAAGAGCAGTCAGATGCAGTAATCGGTAAGTTTTTGATTAAGTCATTTACTGCTACTGTTCTTTTTGATATTGGTGCATAGCATTCATACATATCAAGGAGATTTGTGGATAATTATCATTAGCCCACCAAAGTTCTTAAGACACCTGTGTTAGTAAGCTCGCTAGGAGCGGAGTATATGGCAAGCAGAGGATGTTTTCAGATGCCATTGACCATAGGTAGGCATGTTTTCCCCTCAGACCTAATAATTTTGGAGTCACAAGGATTGGATGTGATACTAGGCATGGATTGGCTATTGATGTATGGAGGAAACATCGACTGTGCTAGTAAGTCAATTTTACTCACCACCCCTGAGGGAAAGAGGATCAAGTATGTATCTAGGCATGCACCAAGGAGGACCCAAGTAAATTCCCTCTCGGGAGTTGTTCAAGAGGAAGTGCCTGTTGTGAGGGATTAACCAGATGTATTTTCAGAGGAACTACCAGGCATGCCGCCAGATCGAGACATAGAATGTTTAATAGAGCTATTGCCAGGCACCGGACCAATATCGAAGAGACCATACCAGATGCCCACAAATGATCTGGAGGAAATTAAGAAGCAGATTAAGGAGTTATTGGAGAAAGGTTACATTCGACCAAGTTCATCACCATGGGGAGCCCCAGTGCTCTTAGTTGAGAAGAAGGATGGATCTTTGAGAATTGTTGTTGATTATCGTGCATTGAATGAGGTGACGATCAAGAACAAGTACCCACTACCGATGATCAATGATCTATTTGACCAGCTGCAGGAGCTAAAGTATTCTCCAAGATCGATCTTCGATCAGGATACCACCAGCTAAAGATCCGAGGACAGGATATACCTAAGACAAATTTTACCACAAGGTATGGGATATATGAGTACACGGTCATGTCATTTGGATTGACTAACGCCCCTGCCTATTTTATGAGTATGATGAACAAGGTGTTCATGGAGTTTTTGGATAAGTTTTTTGTGGTGTTCATGGATGATATATTGGTGTACTCGAAGAATGAAGAGGAGCACAAGGAACATTTGCGACTAGTTCTCGAGAAGCTCAGGGAACATCAGCTATATGCCAAGTTCAGCAAATGCGAGTTATGGTTAAAGGAAGTTGGATTTCTTGGACATGTTATATCGGGAGAAGGTATAGTAGTAGACCCTACCAAGGTACAATCTGTCACTGAGTGGTTGGCACCCACCCCAGTTGGAGAGATCCGCAATTTTCTGGGACTCATAGGATATTATAGGAGATTCATTGAGAATTTTTCCAAAATTGCGAAACCCATGACGGAGTTGTTGAAGAAGGACACCAAGTTCAAATGGATCGAGGAATGTGAGGCCAGTTTTCAGGAGTTGAAGAAACGTTTGGTCACAACCCCAATACTAATTCTTCTGGATATACGCAAGGATTTCCAAGTTTATTGCGACGCTTCCCGCTTGGGACTTGGAGGTGTACTTATGCAGGACGGAAGAGTTGTTTCATATGCCTCATGTCAGCTTCGACCTCACAAGTTGAATTATGCCACGCATGATTTGGAGTTAGCAGCCATAGTGCATGCGCTCAAGACCTGGAGACATTTTCTTATCAGAAACCGTTGTGATGTGTACACGGATCACAAGAGTTTGAAGTACATTTTCACGCAGAAGGAGTTGAATCTCAGGCAGAGGAGATGGTTGGAGCTCATAAAGGATTGTGATATGAAGTTGCATTATCATCCAGGAAAGGCCAATGTCGTAGTAGACGCTTTGAGCTGCAAAAGTTATATGAATACACTCGTAAGCGGAGGATTACCGCAGGAGTTAGTCGACGATCTCAAGGAACTTTGTTTGGAGATAATTCCAAGATGTTTTGTTGCAGCAATGGAAGTTCAGTCCACATTATTGGGAAAGATTCAAGAAGCTCAGAAGGATGACAAGGAAATTGCTCAGATAAAGGAGAAAATGAGCAAAGGAAAAGCCAAGGGTTTTCGTGAGGATGAGCACGAAACTTTATGGTTTGAGGATCGTGTATACACTACAAAAAAAGATACATCCATGACATTTTGGGCCGAATGAAAATCTTTTCTGCCATACGTATGATACTTCTGTGACGATAATTGTGACAAAACCTGGTATCATCATAGATGTGGTGGGGTCCTACTTCTATGACAAAAAATCATGATAGAAAATGGGCTTTTCATCCTGGTCGGGCCGGAGACGCAGCTGCATGACATTCTTTGGGCCGTCCATGACAGAAAAAACCGTGGTAGAAGCGAGGGTGAGGAAAATATCGGGGTGTTCCCGGTTACGGTGGGTGGTCGGGGCTGAGCGATGCGCGTTTCTCTCATACACGCACGCGCGTGGGTGTGAGGCCTTGGGCTCTAACTGAACCCGAGCAAGGCGTTGGGCTCTAACTAAACCCGAGCGATTGCACTGCAGGCTATGTGTTACTGAACCCGATCGAGCGATTCCTTCGCTACTACTGCTAAC